>NW_015505339.1:1844-16693 GCF_001515645.1 Sinocyclocheilus grahami | reverse complement strand
AAATGTAAAAAAATAACTTTTATAATGCAAGTACTGTTTAGTTTAACACTTACTACACTGAAGCAAATTAGGTTTACTTGACTATCCGTATACAGCTTTTATTTATTTATTTGTTGGTTTGCTTAAAATCACTTAAATTAAAAAAAAATTGAATTTTAATTGATTTTTGTCCCTCCTTGTGTATGACCCTCATAATTTTCTCTATCATACTATATGAGTTATTAAAAATGCTGCATTATGTTTCAAATGTGTGACCCTGAACCACAAAGCCAGTCTTAAGTAGCACGGGTATATTTGTAGCAATAGCCAACAATACATTGCATGGGTCAAAGTTATAGATTTTTCTTTTATGCCAAAAATTATTAGGATATTAAGTAAAGATCATGTTCCATGCAGATATTTTGTAAATTCCCTATTGTAATTATATCAAAACTTAATTTTTGATCAGTAATATGCATTGCTAAGACTTTCATTTGGACAACTTTAAATGCGATTTTCTCAATAATTAGATTTTGTATTTATTTATTTGTATTTATTTTTTTTGCAACCTGAGATTCCAGATTTTCAAATAGTTGTATCTCAGCCATATATTGTCCTCTCTTAACAAACCATACATCAATGGAAAGCTTATTTATTCAGTATTGATTTATTATTACGTTCAAGTGTCAGAAAACAATCATCTGCAGCCACATGTAATGTTTAGTCATCATTGTTAACAGATTTCAGGATACTGACTTCAAATCTTTAGACAGTTTGTACAGTTTGCACATTAAAGTTACTTTGATTATAAACTCTCATCATCACTTGCTTTTATCAGTCCATATTTGTTTTTACTATTAAATAATCAAGAACAAATAAATGTATAAACTTTAACTGAAGACTAAAAACTGTTTAACTGAATCTTTAACTGGTTTTTACAACCTTCTATAAAATATATTGATATACACATGAATATATCTGATATATACAGTAAGCCAAGGTCGGAAGCCACATTGAGATTTCACCTCAGTACAAACAGCTTACAAATCATAATTGATTTAAATCTAGTTTGCCAACAAATCCCTTCCACAGGTACATAAACACTTTCTAAACTTTTTGAACTTTTGTATCTCTTTATGTCTCCATGTGGACCAAAAGCAAACTGGACAGATTTCTTTGAGTGTGCTATACCCTGATTATTCAACATACCTTCCAAACCAGGCAAATTAATAGGAAGCTAAATTGGAGAGGGAGTAAAGGGAGTCTGTTTTGGACGATAAAACTGCTGGCGGGTAAAAAAGAAAAAAGAAATTGACCCTTATGACTGGTTTTGTGGTCCAGGGTCACATATGATACTCAACAAAAAATACCTATGCATGCATGGCTTTACGGGGTAATTCACAAAGCTACAAAGCTTTCAACACATTTGCATGAGCACTTCGCATTTGGGCCATATTCTTTAAGCACCATCCTTAAAATGCATCCTTCCTGTGGTCAAAAGATGCTTTCCATTCATTATGTGACTGCCCATGGCTGGTTACTCCTCTGTCTTTGAGAACTCATGAGCTCTCCATCATTTGATCAATGAGGCTCAGCTTTAGCTCTGCACCCACTCACCCCTCATCTCTCGTCATCCACCAGTGCTCCAATCTCAGGCCTGCTCGGCCACAACGCTCTTTCTTTCCAAATAAATAAATAAACACACGCTTGATATGAAGCACAACCGGGTAAATTAAAAGACTTGTTTTATAGGACATGATGAAGTGCTGTTCTCGTGGGTTTCGTTTGGCGGCAGTGCGGTGATCCTGAAATAAATTCAATTACCCGTAAAGGGCCGTTGGGGGAGTTGCACAGGAGGCCTTCTCTCTTATCAGATCTTCTTAAATATCAGACCACAGGACATGGTGATATGACAGGGCAGTTAAGAGGTCTTTTAAAAAGCATCCAACAACTTCAGTCCGTAAACACTGAAAGGACTAAAAATCCTAAGTCATAATTTACTCACCCTCATGTCATTCTAAACCCCAATTATTTAATTTTGACCATGAAACAACAACAACAACAAAAGAGAGTGATATAAGACGACAAAAGTTGGTGGTATTTTAAACTTCAATTTTCATACTAAAAGCATCATAAAGTTACAATAAAAGTAATTTGTTTAAATTGTTGGCTATATTAAAAGTAACCTAAATGATGGAGAAACAGACCAAAAGTCATCACAAACTAACATTCCGCCTAATGAGATCCACTGAAATTCATAATTTATATGTCTGCTTAAATTCTTAAGCCAAATACAGATGAACAAAGTGCCATTGCATGAGGAACAGACCAAAATTTAGGACGCAAGTCATGGATGATGTTTAGCTAGCAAACTAATAATTTCCCATAATTTCCCATCAGGCATTAGACAAAACTAAAAAGGGCTGACTTCATCTACTTGATGAGTTACTGGCAAGTTTATTATTCATATTTACACACTTTGTGCATGTATGAAGCAGTGAAGTAAAACCTCTTAAAACGGAACTATAATGTGAAAAGTTAATATCTTCAGATAGTATGTTTCTCCATGACAAAACTTGAACGAACGACCCTTCCCTCAAACATCCCCATAATTTGTTTGGACAAAAGCATCTTTTAAATGACTACAGTCATATTACAATTCTAGGGTAACAATTTAGTATAGGGACCAACTATTCTCTCTTTTAACTATTTGTTTATTAGCAGGCCTATTATTAAAATATTGGCTGTTTATTAGTTCTTTTAAAGCACATATTCTGCACGACCATATTCTACATCCCTAATCCTAACCAATACCTACATTTAAGAACTACATTACTGACTGTTACTAATCAGCAAATTAGGAGATTATTGAGGCACAATTCTTAGTTAATGGTTTGTTAATAGCGAGGATTGGACCTTAAAATAAAGTGTGACCAATTATAGCAGCAAGTAAAAATTTAGTAGCAAAATATCAAAAATGAAGGACAAGACTTGATACTTTAATCTCAGTGTTTTGGACAGGCACTTTGAGTGAAGCTGTAGTATTTCACACATAATATCAGATTCTGAACTGCAATGTTAATCACACCTATGTGTCCTTCAAATCTTGCTTATTACTTATAAAGCCCTGAATGGTTTAGCACCTCAGTATTTGAATGAGCTCTTATTGCATTATAGTACTCCACGTCCGCTGCGTTCTCAAAACTCTGGCAATTTGATAATACCTAGAATATTAAAATCAACTGCGGGCGGCAGATCCTTTGCCTATTTAGCGCCCAAACTCTGGAATAATCTACCTAACATTGTTCGGGAAGCAGACACACTCTGTCAGTTTAAATCTAGATTAAAGACCCATCTCTTTAACCGGGGCTTACACATAACACACTAACACATTTCTAATATTCAAATCCATTAAAGGATTGCTAGGCTGCATTAATTAGGACAACTGGAACCGAGAACACTTCCATTAACACCCGATGTACTTGCTACATCGTTAGAAGAATGGCGTTAATATTAGTCTGTTTCTTTCTTATTCCGAGGTCACCATAGCCACCAGATCCAGTCTGTATCCAGATCAGATGGTCACTGCAGTCACCCGGATCCAGTCCGTATCCAGCCCAGATGGTGGATCAGCACCTAGAGAGGACTTCTACAGCCCAGAATGTCAGCGGAAACCATGACAACTAGATGAGCCCCAGAAACAGATCCCCAGTAAAGACCTTGTCTCCTAGACGGCCAACGTGACAAGACCACAGGAACCTGTTGAGTCCTCTGCACAGTGTGACTTTGCTGCAGCCTGGAATTGAACTGCTGGTTTCATCTGGCAAGAGGAGAACTGGCCCCCCGACTGAGCCTGGTTTCTCCCAAGGTTTTTTCTCCATTCTGTCACCGATGGAGTTTTGGTTCCTTGCCACTGTCGCCTCTGGCTTGCTTAGTTGGGGACACTTAATTTCCAGAGATATTTTTGACTTGATTGCACAGATACTGATGGATGATGACATCACTGAATTCAATGATGAACTGCCTTTAACTGAAAATTGAGTGTTTACTATTGTCATTTTGCATTAATGACACACTCCTAATTAATGCTGTACAGTTGCTTTGACACAATCTGTATTGTTAAAAGCGCTATATAAATAAAGGTGACTTGACTTGACCAGACATGACTGTCACAGAAAATGAGGAAGGCAAAAAATAGGGGAAAATAGATGGAAATTAGGGTAGAGCCTGTTATGACAAGCCGTGAATTCCGAATGGGTTCACACAAACCCCCATGACCCATTTTTTTTCTGCCAATCATTCCTATAGCAGCAGAGAATAGATATCACAGCAGCTGTCTCCATTTGTATTAATTAAGATTGGATGTGGATACATACATTAAGGCTCTTATAAATTGATTACCCGTCCACTCCTGGAGGGTCATTAAATTCCCGTCAAAGCCAAAAGACTAAAGAAAAGGAGAGAGAGAAAGAAGAAAAAGAAAAATGTCAGAGGCTGAATTAAACACTGATGCTGCCACAGAGGCGCATTGATTTCTTTCAGGAGCCTGACTGAACTTCCTCTGCATTCTGCACACGTGGATCCAGAGTCACCTGACCTCCGCGTGCGCACCTGATTACAGACATGCACTCCTTCATTCCAGTCAGACCTATCAGCGGGGTTATGGATCACTGGAGTCTGAGAATTGAGAGTCGGTCCTTATCAATTCACTTCCTATGATCAATGTATTGCTTCAAGTAGTCCCATATGAACAGGCTAAGCTACAGGAAATCCAATTAAACGAGCATGATTAATTACCAAGCTAATCTCAATGGTAATAACTTGATAGGAAATATACAGTGGCTTTATCCAAAAGGTTACAAAACCATTTGGAAGAGGCAACCTAAAGCTAAGCTTGTCTCATTTCATGTTGTAAGTCTCTAACAAGATCATAGCTAATTTACTAGCTAAAAGAAATTACTAGCTATTATGCAAATATCCTGAGGGTCAATTCAGTTTCTTAAACCACAAAGCATGCTTTAAGACAGGGTTATTATAGTTAACTAAAACTAAATCAAATTGAAAATATTATAAATATTAACAGAAAAAAATATTGCAAATGAATAATAATAAATAAATAAATCAACTTAAAACTAATTTTATTTCAGCTAGTCGCAACATTTCTGATTTTCGTTTAGTTTAACTTGATGTACTAAAAAAAAATTACAACTAAAACTCAAAATAGAAAAAAATAAAAAACGAGCAGTTATTTGTCAAACATGTGCTTATTCAAACTTAATTGTCAGCTGTTTACATTGAGAAATTGTTTACACTGAGTAAGGTAACGGGTCTGTGTTGTTTGAAAGTCTTTCCTGTTGGCTCTAACTTTGGAATAGGTCATAATCAGTATTTATTTTAGGTTTGTTTATTCAGAATGCCATGTCCAAAATTAACACTCGCTTTTACGCCAAATGCAAGCAGAATTGGCTTTGGAGAGCAAATAAAAGGCCAGTTGGATTGCAGCCTCAAACAGAAGACCATTCATCTGGCTGATGCATATTTCACACAAAACCGGAGAACACTTTCTCAATTTAGGAAAATTTCATCTGATTGGCTGGTTTCATGCAACTTCTGGGAGTAAGGCCATATGGGTGACACAAAATCTTTGAAAAAGTTGTGTCGCACATTATTTTTTCCATGGTAGTGTAGCTAATGATCCCACAATAGCACCACAATATAATACTGTACAGAATGTTAAGATAAATAATTCCACTATACACAGACACAAAAATATATATTTCTAATACATATTTTTTTTCAGAGATTCCAATGATGTAAGTAATAATAATACCAGTCGTTTTTAAAGATTACCTCTTATTTTCCCTTTATTTAAACAAAATAAATATGTTCGTCTTACATAATCATATCATTTAGGCTATATTTGCTTTTTCCTGTTTGGCTTCAGTTTGACCTCATCAAAAACACACTGTGCAAAAACAGTAAAACAGATTAAAGGAGACAGCTGGCAGCAGTGTATCTGTACTGTGTGTGCAGATGTGAGAAAATCTTGATGAAAAAAACATGCATTTATTAATGTTTAATATCCAGGGTCACTGAGACTCCAAACCGGATATGCAACATTTTTCATGAGGGGCAGTTGAAATGTATTTATGTATTTTGTTATATAATCAGTTATCATAAGATTAGGACAAGTCATGAAGTATCAATCTGATTCTTTGATGTGAAATCTATTTCTAGAGATATTAAAATGACCTTAAGGTCTCCCAGAGACTAAACAGAACATGAGGGTTATGAATTGTGTTTAAGCTTTTAGGAATTAAATCGTGTTGGAGAACTGACTTACAAAGTCAGTATTAAATGATTTGTTACTCCTTTTTTCTTTTTCTTTTTCCTCTGCTGTGTATCAAGTTGGTCACAAATGTCAGCTTGCTTAATGAGAGACAGCAGGGTCACCTTTACCCATCATAAAATGTGATCTGGTTTATGATTACTGTCACAGAAATGCAATACTGCTCCACCAAAATGGTAACTGTAACAGTTTTAGTTCTATGCAGATGGTGAAGGTAGAATACTATCTCTGTTTTCCTTTTCCTCCATCCAACCATCCATCTGTCCATCCAAGATACACAACAATATGCCTGCAGTCTTTGTGGAGGAACCCTAGCCAGGGAAATCTACACTAAGCTGGTTGAGGTGTGGGAATGATTTATGTGTGACAGCGATGTTATTGCTTTCTGTGATAGTAATAGTGCTTGAAGACGTTTTGACAACACCAACAAATTCAAAGGCTGGCCTTGAACCTCTGAACTTATAAACCCAGGTGATGAGTATTTTATAATGTAAATCCCAGAAGGTCCCTCCATAATCAACCCAGGCTCATTGGAAAAACATGCCTGTAGCAACATTTTTGCAAAATATTACTTGTTTGTATGTTTTGCAACACATTCAAAGTTAAACGTCTAGCCATAAACATGCCATAAAAGCACGTTCGGTTTTATCCGAAACAAATGAACGTGAATCTGGCGATGTTTTATTACGTTGGTTGTTGCACGTATTGCAGCAGCTTGGTAATGAAATGCCCGGTGAGTATCGCTAAATGTTTCTTGCTTGCAAATAACCACTTAACACTAAACCTAACTAATGGTAACTGAAGCGACTACTGTATGACATTTTAGCTTGCTTCTACATTTATTTGAGCTCTTTTATCCTGACTCGTGTTTCATGAAACTAGTATCCAAATGCTCCACATTGTAAATGCAATGTTGTACCGGGTGAGCTACTGAACATATTTACCATATTAAAAAAGCCATATATTAGGAGCTGGTTTTGTAATACAAACATGAAAATGTATTTGTTTACAATTCATGCACTCTGGTAAAAGCGCCACAGAACCATATGTAACAAAAGTATTGTAATAATAATTTGTGTGGGAAAGATTTTTTTTTTTTAGCATTTCAACAGATCAAGTGTTCATTTCATCTGAAAAAAATGCATTGAATTATAGGATCTTTCAGAAATCCTTCTAATATTCAGGGTTAAATTGTAATATTATTTCAAAAACATTACAGTTCTTACTTTAATTGTAATCAAATACAATACTCAAAAGACATATTACAAAAACATTAAAATATTTTAATTATTCCAAACATGTGGATAAAGTTACTGTAGCAACTTCTACAAATAACTATTTTCTATTGCAATCTATTTTAAAATATAATTTATTCCTGTGAGGACAAAGCTGAATTTGTCAGCCATTACTGCAGTCTCAGTGTCACATGATCCTTCAGAAATCATTCTAATATGCTGATTTGCTCAAAAAACATTTATAATTATTAACAATGTTATATAACATGCTTCTTAATATTTTTGTGGAAACCATGATACAGGATTACATGATTCTTTGACTAAGAGAAAGTTTAAATCAGGCCTATCAGCAATTATATTATGTGGTATACAGTAATTATAAACTGTTTACAAAAAGAATACATTACGGTATTGAGGGGGCTTATTTGATTATATCAATTTCATGGTTCTCTGATCATTGTGACGTTTAAGAAAATGCGTCATAAACGGTGACTGTGACTAATACGATGGCTTTGGGGGACACAAAAGAAGAATGTTTGCGGATCAAACAAAAGTCGACAACACAACCAATTGTCCAAAATGGCTGTTCCGCAAGCGGCCGTTCATCTCCATTGCCTTTGATGTTGAGGAAGTCATTGAAGGCATGGACACACCATTGATCAGCAAAGCTAATGAGGCGATGTATTCCTTAAATCATTGCTTGCTTGTGAAGTGGTTTAGATTTTGTGCAAATAAGCTAACCATGGCCATCAATTCATTTTGAGAACATCTGTCCTAATGTTCCACTCCAGTAGTTTACCCAACAGGCATTAGAGCGGTGAAGATCAAAAACATCTACCTCATCATTCAGATACTCAAAAGGTTTGACAGATTAATGAGTCCACAGTGGAGCTCATCTGTGACTATAATGATGTAGCTCGCAATGTGGTGCGAATAACTCTAAGGGGGATGCTGACGAGTTGATGTTGAGTATGTGCATAGATGATGATGATGACGATGGTGATGATGATTATGATGATGACAATGATGATGATGATGTTGAAAGTGGTGCACAGCAATGGTGATGAAATGGTGATGATAGAGTATTGGCATCTACGTTGCATGACCACCCTGAAAAAGAAGAGACAATGACAATTAGCTGACAATTAGATGCTGTAAATTTAGGACAGATCCTAAAACTGGTGGTGAAAGGCAACACAAACAGTGTGCAGAGGAGGGTGGTGTTCAGACAGGTGTCCCTAGTGGCTGACATTGGTTCCATATGCTACAAATATTTTTCATGCTTTGTCCATGTGGCACACCTTTGGTATGCAGAAAAGCACCACCCAGAGAAATGAAATGATTATGGAGAACAATACATAAAAGTGCAAAATTGGCTGAGAATTGTGCCTGTGGGTAAGATGTACCACAATCTAGTTGTTCATTTATGCTAGGTGCTAGGTGTGCTGCTTTCTCCTTCTTTTCAAAGTGCTCTGTGGCTTGCACTTCCGTGGCGTCTGCCGTTGCTAAGCAACCATGAATGAGCTCTCCATGAAGAAGCAGAAGTTTCAGAGCACAGGATAAATGGATTTCTCGCACTAAAAATTGCTTGCAGTAGCTCTGCTACTAAACTTTATTTAAAAATGGCTATCCCTGTACAGCTATGATCAGCTGTTCCTCCATCTTGGCTGAGTTTTGGATGAAAGGATGAAGCTGATTGGATGGTTCTTGTCACATGGCCTGCGGTGCGCTTGCTGCATTTTGAAAAGTTGAGATGCTTTTGTCTCAATGTGAAAAAAATTAGTGTGTTGCACCGTATGCGCATTGCGACTGCGTCGCTTCCATTATGAGCACACATACCGCGCGTCTACATTTGAAATAACGAACTTGAGCGTGCAAAAGATGCAACATGTGAACGGCCCCTAAGACTATTTGATATTGCGCTGCCAGAGAAAGCAAAACTAAATTGTTGGTGCAAATGCGCTGTACAAATTAACTTGACGTGCCATACCAAAGTCTAAAATGGTACCATTTCTAAAAGAACTTTCACTTTGAAACACTTTTTTGACACTCTTAATGCATTTCATTTGTTTTCTTTATATCTTTGTTTTATTAAATCCATTTCTATTTCTATTCTATTTTCTATCCAATCTATTTGAGTGCGCGGGCACCTCACGTGCGCACACGCGTTAGTTATAGTATTGCTAACATGACATTTCAGCAATTCATCATCAAACTAAAATGCAGTCAACCAAGCATAAAAGTTACAATGCTCAGTTTAAATGAAAAGGTCCACTGTAAAATCTGTGCACAGCACCCAAACAAACATGTTTGAGCATGTGAAGGATGATTTTTTACGTGAATGTTGGAACATGAGTGAAGTACAAAGCCTTGTTTACACAATGAATAAAAGTTTAGCAACCAAATGGTATATGGCAAAATGGAAACACTGAGATTCTTGACAAATGAAGAGGCTCGTGAGCCCAATGCTGTTTCAGTTACACTTAAAATAAATTAATTTTAGCTTGACATTTATATGCTGTTTATAATGAATGCCACTATAGTCTAATTTGTGTTTTATTATATAGTTTAATATATATTTTTGTAGCTACTTATTTTTCATTCTTGTTCTTGTTCTGAACACCGTTAAATGTAAAGGAATTCTTGTAGAGTGAGGGGAACTAAATAGACTATATAGTTTTTTATAATGTTTGTAAAAGTTTTGTTATATTTACCTGTATTTAACGACCGTATGACAATTGTTTTCAGCTGTCACATTTATAAACGTTAGATCATTAATACGATGGGATTAGTGGCATACAAATGTTTTCATGAATCACACATGAACTCTGTCGTAAGTTGATTTGTGCACTCAGATCTGTGCTCGTTTCTACGTTAGATTGATAAATGAAGCCCATTATATGCTGCTTCAATAAATGGTCAATGGTCAATAAATTGAAAGCAAATGACAGCTAACAGTGTGGCAAATTTATTGCTGAGATTATAATATGAGACTAAAGTTTGATATCTGATTAATATTAATTGGTAAATATTGTTATTTAACAATATTTTTTAATAAGGGAGTCATGCCTTTCCAAACCCAGAATCATTTTCACCCTGAAAAAAGGCAAAAGCCTAAGAGTAAAAATGTCAGTGTATTTATTTTGAAAAGCAATTCAATTTTAGTACATGTAAATCAGTTTTATACGTTTCAGATCACATTCAGATGGCAAAACACAAACACATATTGCTTTGAAAAAGCCTTTTGTTTGTCATTTTGCACAATTATGCAGATGGACACCAGATGTTTGCTGCCAACCTCTCAATATCCTTAAGAGGGGAAATGGATGTAGTTCTTTATATAGTTTTTAGTGTTTTATTAACGGGTCAAAGAACTACATAGCCCACCCACTTGTGTTACTTAAGGCTGCACACCATACTGCTGCTAATTGCAATTGCATACCTCTGAATTCAGTCTCTACAGTCCCTATACTGCCTATTACAAAGAAAACACCAGATCTAAGCGATGAAACCAGTCATCCAGAAGTCTTGGAGTGGTTTATATACCTCTGAATGGTGAAAAGACAGCAGCAATAATGCAGCCCTTTATTACTGTAAAATACGATTATACGGCTGGGAGAACTAACATACTAAGACGAACATTGTACACACTCCCTGCACTCCTGCAGATGTTATTGCTTGTACTGAAAAGCACAAACTGTATTTTTAATGAGGGGCATCTAAAACGAATTAATGAAAATACGAAGACCTGGTATTTAATGCATTTTATGATTGAGCGCATTTGGCTGTGGCAAAGTAATTTCTTATCTAAATGCAAATTAGTAACACTGGGAATTCATGTCTTGTAAATATTTCAGTTTTTACAACATTTCAATTAGACCAATGTTTTGTTTTATTCCCTTCCCAGAGTTATTTAAAAGACCATGCAAGAAATCATTCTGAATTATGTAGCATACGAGCTCAAAAGTTAAATGTCAGAGTATTTTAAACTTATTTTGATGCATTTAATGCGCATCATTAATGCAGCTTCCCATGAGATGACTTGACATCTGTGCATTTGGGAAGAAAACAGCAGAGAAGCAAGTGCTTTAAAGAGCTGTATTGTGTCTCATCAAGCCTTACATTATGACTTATGGCTTAAATTTAACTTTAATGTTTTTTTTTATTCTGCAGTGGGAAAAGACACTTTCATTTTAGAGCATTGGTTCTGCTTCAGAACCCAAACTTCACATCGCAAATGGCCACCAAACACAGTTCTTGTTGTTTATAGTGCAAAAGCGAAAAAGAAAAGAAAAGAAAAAAAAACGGCGAAAACAAAATGTCCTTAAAGGGGTCATGATATTTCTTGAGGTTTTGACGTATAAGAAGTCTGTGTACCATTAAAACATCCTGCAAGATTCATAGTTTGAAACGTCCTGCTCATTACAAAAATAAAAATAAAAAATGCATGTAATCTAACTCTGAAAAAGGCTCATTTAGATGTTGTAGGATCTGTGACTTCAAATGGGAGGATATATTTGCATACGACTGCCTGTGGAGCAAGACATCAATGAATGCTTTTACATCCTCGCACCACTGGTGAGCCAAAAAGCAAATAGAACCCATTAATATCAATGATTTGGTCGTAACTGGATACAATACACAGATATAAATTTAATTTCTTACATACTTTGCATTTAAGCTAATGAAAGAGTAAAATAATGTTTGCTTTTTTATGTCTGTTTTGAATAGCATTTTTGCAGCCTTCAGAAGTATCTCAACATCAGGAATGAATGCTTAAATTTGACGCTGTCCCAGATTACATTGGAGGATAATATGTTTGTTCAGAACATTTGAATGCAGACTGTTCGCAATAAAGAGTTTGCAAATAAACCTTTGTTAAAATATGAAGCCGCCAACTGTATTGGATTTAAAAGCAGCTACTGTACGAGGGTTTTATATGAGTGTTTTGTATAAATGTTTTCAAAACACTTGTTCACGTACAAAATCAAGGATGTGCTAATTCTTTTTCTTATGCAATTTTGAATCATGGCTCACCAGTTTAAAACCGCTATTTTACCTAACCGAACAACCTATTTCTGATGTTGACTATATGAACAGATGATCATTGTTAATACCGATTTTACTTTCAAACCAAAAGATATTACCCTGGCCTGGGGATCAAACCTTCCATTTTCCAGCCTTGGTATCAGTGAAATGGGTTAGTGTATTTGGCATTAAGAATACTGTGACACAAACATGATCCATCAATAAAATACCCTCACTATATGAAAGTGGATGTGATTTAGCGCTACGCCTCCCTGCTCCCGCCATAATCAATGCAAAGTTAATGTATTACAGGCCCAGCTTTTAAAAAGTGAAACGACCCTCTATAAATCTGAACTGAAGCTTTGACCTCTTCCTCTACATTTCTCTGTCTGTCGCTTTCATTCTCATTGGAGACTATTAAATCATGCCTATCAACTTTCAGTAACCTTTCTTCTGCATATCTGCTGTCATTTTCATCAAAAATGTTTTTTTTTTTTTAATTACGGTTGGACCCTGGAACTTTTTTGTCATTCCCTACGGTGATTCTTCTAAGCCCCAGGGGAAGTATTGTGTTTGCAGGCTTTTCAACTTGAATAGGGAATATCTGGGGTTAAATACAACTTGATGTCAATGTGAACTGCAATTGCAACCCCTTTTACTTCAGTAATATGTTATTTCCGAGTGAAACCAAAATTCAAAGAGTGAACATGTAGGGTGGGAATCATTTGAATTGTAGAACAGTGGGTGTTTCAAACCAGAATGGAGCCAGACCATATGTGAGTTTGCTGAAACAATTGCTAAATTGCTATTTGTCTATTGGTTAACATCCTCCAGTAGCCTGCAGGGCCTAAATGATGTCAGTGCACAAAGAAAGTCATTTCTCGAGCAAGATGCAAATTACATTTTAACGAAAGATTATAAAGCCAAACATTTTTAGCAGTTCGAATGATTACATATTCTTTACTATGGTTCCACCATAGCTGTAACTGGGTAAAATTCACACTAGCACATGATAAATCACAGGTCAAAAGTCACAAGTCATTAGTTGTTTGTGACAGAGCATGTGTGACAAATGGCAATAGTGAAAGCATTTCACTTTATCATGCAGAGGATGTCGTGAAATTTCAGGCTGAAAATCAGATGTTAAATTGCATTTTATCTACATTGAAGTCTAAAACGCATGATCTTCAACAGCATGGAACAGTAGTGTGCATAACAGTCCGGGTTCACGCTTTCATTCCCTAAAAACATCCGCCCACTTTCTCAGCTGATGTCTGCATCCTGAAAAACTATTGTGCTCATCTAGCTGCCAAATCTGCAGGGATGCAATGGACAGATATTAATTGAAACCCTGCCAAGGCAATCTTGCCCTATCTTCTCACCGGAGACGTCTTCATCACCGCAAGCTGACACAAATCACCTAGACCAGGCTCGGGGAGTAGAAGACGGTCTCTTCAGTCAAAGCAGATGGCCTTGTTTATGATCTCATATGTGTTGAGGTCAAAGATCAACCAAGGTGCCAGTCAAACTTCTTGGAGATATAATAGCACATTTACCCCTGCAGAAAAGTGTGTTTTTTTTATCTCTACCTGAGCAAAGGAAGATAGACAGAGGTGGAGGAATACTGTACGGTATCCAGAGAAGGGTTGAAGGGAATGACAGTGGGTTGCGTACTAGGGCTTTTAATGGTGCAGTTACTGTCAAACACCATAAAGGCAGCTACGCCGACTCTTCTGGGGCCACATCACAGAGAATAGAAGCTCCACAATACCCTTTTCCAAGGGTAATGCCTGAGGCGATCAATACTGAAGGTGTTGGCAGTTAGAGCAGGATACTGGCTAACGTTCAACCAGCAAGTCTAACAGCAATCTACCACCATGACTTATCATCAATCTGAAGAAAGATCGACTACTGTGTTTGGACAAACACAGCAGTCATTAGAGAACCACACTGTTTCTTGTTCACGTAAGGACAGATGTGTTTGAGTGATCCATTTGTGATTCTGACATTACTTTTTTTTTTTCCTTTTTCCATTCTCCTCATATCAAACTTACAACCTAGGCTCATTGTCCAAAAAAAAAGTGCAAAAGTACAAGTTTTCTAATACAAAAATATCTAAACATTCTTGAAAAAAGATACATTTACTTGAGAAGCAAAATGACTGAAAAAAAAAAATAATATGCCAATGGGGTAAGAACAATATATATATATATATATATATATATATATATATATATATATATATATAGTGGGTATAC
>NW_015505339.1:0-1437 GCF_001515645.1 Sinocyclocheilus grahami | reverse complement strand
TTATGAAAGTCCATTGCTCACTGGCTCTGAATACACACAGACAAACTATGGGTCACAGGAGGGCTGGGATGTTGATCAGTACTGGCTTGGGATGGGCATCATCACTCGTCTCAACCAACGAGAGCATTTGGGGTGGGCCTAAGACTGCAGCAGTGATAAAATGAAGAGCTCACGACTTCATAAGTGGGAAATAGGAAGTCTCCGATAGCACGGGAAGGCAGCAGAGAAGCGCTCTCACTCAGCACAGCGGAGTGCATTGTTTTGTTAACTTTATGGTTTATTATTTTAAGTCGTCTGGGACGCTGTAACACACGGCCCTCTCACAATATATTGCTTTACAGATCTATTACTTTTGCCGCTCAGAAATGTTCACGCAATCATGCTGCACGTATCAGAAGTTCTGCGCTCCGACACTACATGCGTACCGCGCCCGAGTCTAACTGAACCGCGCTCTGGCCCACCTCTTCCAACCGAGCCAGGGCCGGCTAAACGAACCGCGGCACGTAGCGATCACACTAGTCAAACGAACCGGGCTTTGGGGCTCAAACGCACTCGGTCACGGTTAAGATTGCCTAGTGTGAGTACACTCTTATTCTCCTGCATCCCGCACACACGAGTCTCTACCCGCCCGCACTCACACATCAAATGTTGTCCGGCGCTGCACTCTGTTGCATTGGGCCCTGCGATAGTGCAGGTCTCTACTCGGAAGGTGCCTGTTATAATGTTATGATAGAGGCTCTGGACTCTGAGCATAACTTGTTTTTCTATAACAAACTATAAAATATTTTCTTTAAAAACATCAATGCCCTGGCAGTGGCAAATAGCTTTGGTTTTATATTTAATTTGATAACATTAATGTTATAAGTTGAGATTTACAAGAAATATTTTAACTGCTACTATGTAAAAGGAATACTGCTGTAAAAAAGCACCTTATTTGTTTAAAGTGTTTGCAAACCAAATGTTATTGCACATTTGTTCATATAGCAGTACTTTTAAATGAAAAAAGTGCACAATACACTACTTTTGAATTCATTATTGAATGTTGTGCATAATGTGATTAATCACAGTTAATCACAGAAAAATAATGTGATTAATCGCGATTAAAACAAAATTAATCGTTGCCCAACATTAAGATGTATTGCAAGTTTACTGCAGTTTAAGTTGAAATCAAGACAAGTGGATAGAAAAAAATCCACTTCACTTCGCATACTCACATATGGTCTGGCTCCATTCTGGTTTGAAACACCCACTGTTCTACAATTCAAATGATTCCCACCCTACATGTTCACTCGTTGAATTTTGGTTTCACTCGGAAATAACATATTACTGAAGTAAAAGGGGTTGCAATTGCTGTTCACATTGACATCAAAAACAGCTTTTATTCCTTTTCACGCAAAATTAAGCTTTAGCGTTAGTTCTGGCAGGTCACGTGAGTCA
>NW_015505338.1:1761066-1764522 GCF_001515645.1 Sinocyclocheilus grahami | reverse complement strand
ATGGTTAATTATTCATATTTCCCATGAGCTGATTCGTTACAGTACGATCCATGTCTAAATATATGTATATATAAATATATGCATGTGTGTATCTAATGAACTGGTGGTTGTGTGTATAACCCTTCTGCTAGTTTCTTTGCAGTGTTTCCCGGGACCTGAGTGTTTCTGTCCCTTTCTAGGGTAGGTCCTCGGTGGGCACCCCCGCTGCTGGTATCAGAAGCCAGGTGCTCGACTTGTAGTGTTTATTTCACTCGTTGATATATGTCCAGAAGGTAAGTAAAGCCGGTTCGGCTTCCTGGATTATTCGGCCATAACACAGGCTTCTGCGGGCTGCTGGGTTCAGAAACCGGGTGCTCAACTTGCAGTGTTTATTTCACTCGTCGATATATGTCCAGATGGTAAGAAAAGCCGGGTTTCGGCTTCATACTTCCTGGATTATGCGGCCATAACACAGGCTTCTGCAGGAGTTTTTGTGATTATCAGGCCCCCGGCGTGCCACTGCAAAAATTTCCTGGACGTCCGGGCTGGGGTTACGCTTTCATGCTACCCTGACTGGTCTACCGTATCTGGGTTGCCCTGAGGGGTTTTTCCCGATCACCAGGATATCCTCTTGAAGCATCGCCCCCCCTCACCATTGAGGGTTACTGTGAGTATGATGTTTCTTTCGAGCGTTAATCCTCTTTGAGGTGTTGGATTCCTCGCTCCATGGGCTGTCCTCGTGGTAGTATTGAGTAATGCTCCCCTTTTATCAAAGGGTTACCTGGAATGAGCGAACGGTATTCCTCTGAATTCAGAGTTCTCCTCTCACTTGAGAAGTGTGAGTTCTCTGTTTCTCCAGAGCGCCTGGAACCAGCAGCATCAGGTGAATTAGGCCCTTCCTCTGCCTCCCTGATGCACTGAGTGTTTGGCTAGCTTGCAGTATGCTTACCCCTCTGATTTTACAATCATGCTGCAGGTCGAGCCCCCTCTCGATGAGAGCTGGGTTTGTGCTCCCCCAGCCAAGGTAAACTAATGCTAGTCGTTCCAGCGCAGTGTATGCTTCAGACACGGGTCACGACGAGGCGTTCCCCATAGCGACCCCTAAAGGACGCAGTGTCTCGTTCCCTACTCAGGGAACCATGGTTACACAAGTAACCTGAGATGTTATTTTACTGTCAAATGTCGAGAGCGCATTATTGTAGCGTGAAAGCACATAAATATAATTAGCCAGCGCAAATCTCTCTGCTCGCACGCGGATTTCCTTTGCTCTCGCACAAAACCAATATTAATTCTTTTCACACCTAAATTAAATTTTGTCAAAAGTTATTATGCACTTTTAAAAAGTAGTCTCAAAACAGATTTGTTCAGGGCCTTTCCTTGATTTGTTTATTGTTGTATTTAAACTATATATAAACTGGTTATTGTACTTTGTTTTACTAGGCCCACTTTATCTCTTTTATATTTGTATTTTGCTCTTTTCTGTGAATGCACATATGCATCATTCTGTAAAGTACTTTGTAAACACTGTTTTAAAAGGTGCTATTTAAATAAAGCTTTAACCAATCAGACCTCTACGACTGACCTATGAAAATGCATGAAATCTAATTGGCTGGGAGGGAACTAAACCTGGAATACTTTTGACAATCAAAGATGGATCTTTCATTTCTTTACAGTTTAATAATATTTAGCAATGTTAATGAAATGTAGCCTATATTAGAAATGGCTAGGAATTGGGTGCTTGGATGATTTGTACATATAACCTCTGTCCTGGTTGGTCTCTGAGCAATATTATCAATAACAACATATATTTATAAAAACAACATATTATAGTCTATGGCTCTAAAGCTATGACTTCATATAAAAGATCAATGTTATGTCATCATATGTCAGATACCTCAACTGCATTTAAAATCATTGCAATACATTTTCAGTTGGTATGATGACAATAATAAGTAACAATTCCTATCAAACCAACATCAACTGCAAAAATAGATGTAAATGATGCAAGATATGTTCACAATAAATGTTCTGATAGCATCGCTGTTTGGACATTTATTGGGAGTTTTTTTTTTAATCCAGTGTTTATTTTCAGTCCTGATTTTAGTTAGATTGTTTTTCATGAAAACCCACTTCATATTAGCTACACATTCAATGGCACTCTCCTCTAAAACAGTGAATATACAGTTATATCACAGTTACTGTACATGTAAATACATTGTCTGTAAATGCATTAAACACATAGAATGGACGTGTTGTTTACGCGTGAAATACACGTGTTTAACGTGTTGTTGACGCGTTAAAATTCACGTGTTTTTGGCCCTCCTGTTTCCACTGCAGTTCAGTATCACTTTAGAGTGGGCGGGATTATTCACATGTCGTTATAGTTGCGCCGCCTCTACTGCTGTGACTCCTGAAAAACTTTTTCATTCCGCGTCGCCCCATCAAGCTCTCGCTGGATCCACTCCTCTGCTATCAACCGAGGAATGTCTGTACTTCCTCAACAGACAACGAAACAACCACTTTTTGGTTGCTAAAAAAAGGTGCGCTCGTTCAAAACAGTTGCGTTCGATCCTTCGCTGGCTGTGCTGATTTAAATCTAGCAGTTCTGTTGTGTCTCGTGTCACAAGTTCAGTGACGCAGGTAGTGACGATTCTCTCCGGCCAATCTGTGATCAGCAGAGTTTACACGAAATTTCACCTAAAAATTAGCACCAAATATAATCAGTCAACAATCCATTAACAAAAATATATATTGTTTTATTTTCACATTGCAATAGAACCAATCGACAAGAAGCTACTGTTGCAGAATATTAATTACGGTTTGCAGTGCATCAATAGCCGGACTTCTGACAGGTCCTGCAAGAACGTCCACATCCTGCAGTTGTTGCATCTGTGCCTCGGTTGGACTGAATTGGTTTACAGGAACTGTTACAGCTTCCTACCAATCCACAGCAGGAATTGCACCATCTTGAGCAGGGCTCGGTCCAAAAATCTCATGGCAGTGAGTGATGATGTTTGCCTCTATTGACAAACATCTGATTTGGTGTGTGGTGACAAGCAGTGTGCAATCCATGATTGTTCCACTGTTCCCTGAAAACCTCAAAGTACCGGTTAATCCGTGGAAGGTACACATAATGCAGTGTGCAGATATGTAGCTCCTTGGTACAGTCAATGACTGTAAGAATATTACAGTCAATATTCTCTGTAATATTTTCTTTGATCTCAATATGATCAAAAATCATAAGAATAGCTGATCCATGCTGGTTGCTGAGGGAATACATCAACTTAGTGCTGTGGATCGCCGGATCGGCTTTCACCGTTTTTACTGCTCCTTCGCCAGGACCACCATTCTCGACCCCACCGCCTCAGCTCACTCTTTCCCGGCTTCAGCTCACACTAGGCCGCTGTGTTTTTCGGGGTGAAAGCGAAACTACTTTGTTTGGTCTTCCAAAAAGAGGACGATATCCGCTTCGTCATG
>NW_015505338.1:1733621-1761051 GCF_001515645.1 Sinocyclocheilus grahami | reverse complement strand
TTATGTCCCCACTGGATGCAACAAATGCCTTGTTTATAATGGGTTTTAATGTTTTTGTTTCTTCGCTCTGGGCAGACACGGCATCAACAGTATGTGAGGGGCATAACATTTCCGTCTCACACTTGAGGTATTCGGCCAATCACAATGCACTGAATAGCTGGCCAATCACAGCACACATCGTTTTTTCAGACCGATGAGCTTTGTAAAAATCAACGCGTTTCAAAAAGCAGGGCATAGAGGAGAAACAATAATGTACAGTATGTGGAAAAGAATGTGTTTTTTTAACTTTAAACCGCATAAACACATTTCATTACACCAAATACACAAAATAATGTTATTTTTAGCAGCATCATATGACCCCTTTAATAGTCCTTAAAAGTGACAAAGTAAATTTAGATTTAACATTAAATCAATATTTCACCCAAAATCATAACTGTCTCATGTTGTAGTATTTCTTTTAAGCATGACATGAGCATTTTGTCAGGGATACTCCAGTTCGTCAGACCCAATCACCTCACACACCAGTTCACAATCACCTGATCACCTGTATTAATCAGCCGCACCTGTCACCAGCTCATCAACACAAGCACAAATACTCAGTCACTGCAGTTGCATTTTGTCTGGTTGTGATTTTCACTATGCTACTCCTTACCTGACTCTCTTACCTGGAATATTGCCCGTCTCTCTTCAAGTCTTCATCGGAGTCATCATCTGTCTATCCTGTGAAAGACACTTGAAGCAGTCATCACGTGAGCATATCTCTGCAGTTGCTGGAACTCTGTGCTTCTCACCCGTTCTCTCCACATCTCTCCCCTCAGATCCTCTTTTCAAATAAAGATCCATACTTCCCTGTACCGTCCCGTTTGGTCTCCTTCTGTACTGTGACAATAATAATATGCCAGTGTGTCTGATTATTCTCAGTGTATTTCAACACTATGATTCTGGATCTCGAGTTGGTTCTCTACAATCATTGAAAGGGTTTGTTAATATTTTGTGTTTAACAATAAGTATTTAACTTGGTGATGATCAGTGAATGTTCACTCACCAGTGATGTGTAGTCTGGTGCCATCTCTTTGGAGGAGATTCTGTGGTCACACAACATCTTAAATCATCAAGAGTGATATTATTCATGAACAGACAATGTGTACTCTGCACTGAATATTTCAGTTTTATTTTAGTAAAAAATAGCTGAAGTTGTGGAAGAGAGTAACATCAGAAATGGAGGATCTGGTAGTTTCATTTAATAACCCGTTTACCTCATTCACAACAAGATCACAGTTTATGGTCACATATTGACCCAAATATGTTAAAGTCTCTGCAGCTCGACACCATATGAACAGATCTGTGAAATAAAGCACACACATATATAAAAGTATTTGAAATGTAATTGTGTCATAAAACAAGTCAGTTTATTAATTTACAAAGCACGTTACAATAGTCATGAAGTACAATAAACTCACAGAGAAGAAGCTGCATGATCTTCAGGATGTTAAAATACTTCATGATTCAGCCTCGTTTCTTTCACACGACTTTAGAGATGAAACTTTACCTCAGAGCTTTAAAAATAACAGGGTAATTTTAACCACAATCAAGAGGAAGTTTTGTTCTGACCACACGTGTAGTGTTTTCTTTTATTTGTTCAAAAATCAACCATTAAGCTCTTGTCTTCTTTTTTCAAGTATTAATCTCTAATTTCATGCTTGTAATAGGGACACCTTATTTTAACATCTAATTCTCACTGTTAACAAACTGACTTTTGCTTCAAACGCCTAATTTGATGCTGACTAATAGTTAAAGTAGTTAAGTTTAGGTATGAGGTAGGATTAAGGATCTAAAATATGGTTTTGCAGAATAAGGCATTAATATGTGCTTTATAAATACTAATAAACAGCCAATATTCTAGTAATATGCTTGCTAGTTAACAGTGAGAATTGGTCCTTAAAATAAATTTGTGAGTTGTGTTTAGTCTAGTTTTGTTCATAGTTTTCTGTTCTTTGTGGTCAGATGTTGCTACTACTCTTATTCTGTTTCCTACTGAAATGTTTGTTCTGTTTTATGGAATTGAATAAGATGAGTAGAATAGGAAGTGTGAAACTCAAAAGTAAAATAAGTGTGCATTTGTTCATAGTGGTTTGTGTTCATGTTCACATGAGTTTAAACCACCTGATGCATGCGAGTGTATACCATTGTGTCGTCTATCAAGTGACCAAACCAGTGGAACATTTCATTTGCACGAAACCATGTGTAAACCACAAACAAGAGCTGTGCAGAAGATATAAGTTTCAACATATACAACAGTACTCAAACCTGTTAGTGTGAAAGCTAAAAAAATATATAAAAATCTCTTTAGTACATTTATTGAGGTTTGTGTCCTTGATTTCCAGCTTTATGGCAAATAATAAAACACAAAACTGCAGAAGTAGCAGAAAATTCCAAGATTACATAAATTGGGAAGAAATGGCGCAATAAATTAAATGAATGTTCAGAAATGTTTAATGAAAGTTGTTGCAATGGTAAAAAGCTGATTCATTTCGACCACAATGCATATTTAGATATAGCAAAATATAATTTATGGAAAATAAAAAAACAATACTTTTAGTTTGGTGGCACAATTTCTACATATTTACATCATACATTGTCTGTATAAGACAGTCTTACTCTGCTCCTGGTTCAGCTTGATGTTACCAGCACACATAGAAAAATCAATTTCAGCACACTGAAAGAGGAAGATATTAAACATAAATGGCCTTATACGGTATTGAAAGAAAAATATAAGATAACATTTACTGAAGAAGTATCTTACCTGTAGGTTATTAGAGTTTTTAGCTGCAGTGTAATTTGTTGATCTTCCAGTAACATTAATGTAGCTCTTCACCATACCAACAAAAATATTCAAATATCACTCAATACACACATTACAACAGTCAAAACTAACAAAGTGCACATGTGATACACTGTAAAAAATGATTGTGATTTTAACAGTAAAAGACTATAAAAATGCTACAGTAAAAACCTGTTAACTGGTTAACAGTAAGTTTCCATACTATATTCGGTGAATAAATGTAATTACATTTAATGTAATTTTACAGTAAAATACTTAAAAATACGGTTTTTGGAAGTGAAAAAGAAAAAGTCATTGTATAATTTACAGTAACAAACTGTAAATTGACACTCCCAGAATTCCCTGCATGACACTTCATATTTGATGTTTTTTGTTGAAATATTTTTGTTTGACATTTTTTTCTTAGTTTTTTTTTTCTTATTAGTTGTGTACATTAGGGTTTAATCTTACATGTAATGTTGTTAAATTAATGTTTATTGCATTTTTTCAGAATCGTGTGTCACCATGTTGGGGTTTAGTGTTTGTGTGAATGACACTGTGCACCTTCTATGTATAAGTACTGCCCTCCTCAGCTCTAGAAAAGCTGTTTGTGATGAGCGTTGGTTCATCATGTGACTTTCTCATCACCGCCAGTTTTTGGTGGTTATCAGTGCATTACAATGGTTCAAAACAGATATTAGTACTTCAATATTTTGGTTTATTAACATTAAATCAGTTAAGTCTGAAAAACCTAAAATGTTGCTACCATATTTTTTACGGTGAAGTTCTGGCAACCACAGCTGCCTTATTTTACCGTAAATGTCACAGATTTTTTTTACAGTGTATTGTTACATTAGTCTAGATCTAATGTTTGTTTTTTTGTAGTTAGTTCAATGAGGCCTGTACAAACCTATTAATGCGATGATCAGAAGCACATTCAGCAGGACAGATGTGATGGTAGGCAGGTTTCTCCATTGTGTCTCATGTTGTGAACAATCATGTGATTCTGTCTGATTCCTGTGGACCGAGTCTGTAAAAGTTTTGTAATTCAATCTTTATTCATTTTCAGTCTTTAACAGTGTAATGAAACTGCAAAAATATTAGCTCTTCATAAAAGTACAAAGTACTCAATATGGAAATCCATAATATGGTTTAACAATACATCTGAAATGAGAAAATAACTCACTGCTGATGTAGATTTTGGTGCCATTGCAGAATTTTAGTGGTTCACTAGTTTTGACACAATAATAAACTCCTAATTCATCAGTGCTGATAATTCTGATGAGCAGACTGCTGTTAGTTTTCACTGAGTATTTGAATTTGAAGATGCTGTTTTCATATTTAGCTTTTTCATATGTGCTATCATAAGTGCGTAAGATCAACACCGGAGGATCCAGTAGTTTCTGTCTGTACCAGTAAATCTCCTTTATATCAAGATCACAGCTTATAATCACATCAGCTCCTAAAGTTACTGCTGTGTTTGTTAGACTCTCTGCAGCTTGAGACCACATCAACAGATCTATGAGAGAAATAAAAACACATTTATTCAGAAATTTTAAATAAACCTATTTTACTGATTGAATCAAATCTAATGTTATAAACTCACAGATCTGAAGCTGTATGATCTTCATCATCTGATCCAGATGAATATCTTCTATACTGTGATCATTCAAACATCTCTTACTGTGAGCAGAAACACTATGAAACCTCGACCACACAGATGAGAGAGGAAGTCAGAGCTTTTCTGACAGGACTTCAGCCGTCTTTAGGCCTGTAACCTGAATGCACTAAATGCAGTTTATAAAAAAAAAATAAAAAATACAAAGATGGTCTCGTGGGCAGTACTTTCAAATAACAACAAATATGCATAATTCTATTAGAATTGTGAATTTCAAATTCAAATTACACAGTTTGTCAAAAAAGAACAATTCAGTGCATTCAGAGAGAGTTCAGAACCCTTCATTTTTCAAATGTTATTACATAAAGCTTTATGCAAAAATGCTTTATAACATACATTTTTGTATTATTACATATTCCATAATGACAAAGCAAAAAAAATAAAAAACAGATTTGCTATTTGCTATTTTAATAAAAATTTATTAAAAGGAAACAAACTAAAATATCACATTGACATAAATATTCAGACCCTTATGACATTTGAAAAGTAGCACAGATGCATCACAATATCTCTGGATCATCCTTACATACAATTGTGACTACATTCAAGAAAGGCACAGCAGGCAGAAAAGTTTGGCAATACAGAAAGCTCAGATATAGTACACACACAAAGAAAAAAAAAAGCAAGAAAACTCAGTTTTCACATTTTTCACTATCAGTGTTAGTTTGTGTTCCTCATGCACAAGTTTGAACAGCTCCTAAAGTTACTGCTATACTCTAGACTCTGACGTTAGACCAAGTGTGCCGCATAGGGATGGGCATACCGTTCCTGAAGTATCGATATATCGATACTGTCGTGAGTATCGACAGTATCGATACTCAAACAAAAATTATCGATAATAAGGTGTGTTTTATATCCCAGTGATTTTGTTTATTTAACAGAAAATTAATGCGTACAATATGCATTGAATTGGACGAATAACGTATGTTAGAGAATAACTGTGTATGAAACTATTTTCCTGCTCATCTAAACACATTCAAATGTTACAAGACAGAACCAATCAATCACAGAGAGTGTTCACTCACTTTTGACAGTGCATTCAAACAGGGCTGTGTTTCCCAAAAAATCAAAAGAAAGCTGATGCTTTTGGAAACGACAGCCCAGAACAATGCTTATCAGAGGACAGAAAAAAACATATATGTTTGAGTTATTTCACAATAAACAAATTGAAATTATAGCATACATAGTTTGTGCAATTACATTTATTTAAATTGAATGTTGAAAGATAATATTGATCATGTTCTATTCTGTAATGTTAATATCAAAAATTATCGATAATAAGGTGTGTTTTATATCCCAGTGATTTTGTTTATTTAACAGAAAATTAATGCGTACAATATGCATTGAATTGGACGAATAACGTATGTTAGAGAATAACTGTGTATGAAACTATTTTCCTGCTCATCTAAACACATTCAAATGTTACAAGACAGAACCAATCAATCACAGAGAGTGTTCACTCACTTTTGACAGTGCATTCAAACAGGGCTGTGTTTCCCAAAAAATCAAAAGAAAGCTGATGCTTTTGGAAACGACAGCCCAGAACAATGCTTATCAGAGGACAGAAAAAAACATATATGTTTGAGTTATTTCACAATAAACAAATTGAAATTATAGCATACATAGTTTGTGCAATTACATTTATTTAAATTGAATGTTGAAAGATAATATTGATCATGTTCTATTCTGTAATGTTAATATAAATCATACACTGTCAGAATAAAAAGGTTGCATTTTATGCATGCCACAGCCAGTCACTGGCAGTCCCTTACTAAAGTGACCATAGTTCAACTGTAGTATTTGTAGATTTGAATAATTTGATTTGAATTAAAATGTGTTTCAAATATAAAGTTAAGTGGTTTTTATTACCCATTTTACTCTTAGTAATTTAATAATTAAAAAAATTGAATCATTCAAAAGTTTAGTTTAGAAGTATCGTATCGGTATCGGTATTGATATCGACGATACTTGCCTTGAAAAGTATGGATATCATATCGAAAACAAAATAAGTGGTATCGCCCATCCTACTGCACAAGTTTTGAAAAGTGAAGCCAGAACTTTTCAATCGCCCCCAGGTGACTGGATGCAGTATAGGTCATAAACCCTGCCCTCTCCATGTAATCTAAAGGGACGTCAGACAAATAATCGAATTACACTTCAAATAATTTTTTTTCCAAAGATGTTTTCTGTCATTTTAGGTAGTTCTTAGCATGCTCCCAGCAAACACATTTATGCTGTGGCAATGTCTGTGCAACATACCATTTTTATAAAGGCAACTTCGCCATCTACGTGCTTGCAACATTGTAACAACGTAGAAATGTAAGACAAGAAAGGGCTGTATCAACGTTGTTTACGCGACATTCAGCAACCGTGAGGTGCCATTTTTACTACATGTATTTTTTATGCCAGATTATAAATAGTGCCTTTTCTGGGTGTTATATCAAACACGGGATAAGTATATAATACTTTTAAATATATTTAGTTATTCATTAATAATGTTCTTTTTAACTTAACATCTGCTTGTGTAAACTTTAAAGAGTAAGAAATGCCATAAAAAATCATATAATCAAACTTTATTTCATACTAAAACATTTCATACATACAATGGATTTCTAAGTAGTCTATAAGTTACCAAAAGGTAGCCTATTCATTTGAAAAAAAAATTTTATATAGAGTATATTAAGTAAATATATTAAGTCATGTAGTTTAAGTATATTCAATTTAAAATAAAAAAGCAAAGGCAGTTGAGAATGTTTATTAAACAAAAGAAAAGCAACTGAAACAGCGGCCACCGGCCGATGAGGCGGAGTCTGGACGGGAGAATACGGTGGACAATGGAGCACAGTCAAAGGCCTGGCGAGATGGTCGGTAGCGAGAAAACAGTCCGAGAAAGATCCACAAATCCAGAGAGCAGAGGCAAATGCAAAATCCAGTAGGCAGGCACAAGTCAACACCAGGCATCAATCCAGTAACACGGATGCGCGGCAGGCACATGTAAAACTGGGCAGAGAACAAGAAAGATCAGATCACAGCAGAGCCTGACATGACAGGACAGAACTTCACAGGAACTGACCAGTGACTAGCGTGAGCAGACACGAGAGTAAGGATATCTGAATTCTGAAAGAATTACAACTAGCATTTTAGACCAAACCAGATCGCAAACACCCTGTATATATAAATTATAGTGTATTCTGTTCTTTCAGTTTATTAACAGAACAAATTATTGTCACATTAGATGGAACGTTTGTTTGAATATTTACGTAGCCTATCATATTCAGCTTGGAGAAATAAAAAGCAAAACTCGCGTATCTTCGATCGATGAAGAATGAGAAGGACCAACTCTCGGTTTAAATTTAAAAGGCTGTTATTCGATGATGACAGGTACATGTTATACAGTGGTTGTCCAGGCAGCCTAAGCACAACTTTAAGCTACGACCCTGAATGATGGTTAAATGTCAACATTGTGACAGCGTTGTAACAACCTTCACCAACAACGTAGATCCCTCAACCTTTTAGCAATGTTGGCACAACGTTGTTAGAAGGTTGCTACGTTGAGGCAACGTTCTGTGTTTGTTGGGCTGATGTATGTTCAAGTGTTAATTTTTCTAATACTTTTGCTTTTAATTAGTTATTTGATGCTATAAAAACGGGGTGTGGTGTCATGATTGTGAGCTCATGAGTTTGGGCGGGACTTTGATTCCGCGGCTCCACCTCACAATCACTACTGCGCAGACTCGGGCTCCAAATTATGTCATTTTCGCAAGATGACAGCCGCCATACTGAGAATGATTTGGCTTCACTTTTCTATAGTGGAAGGAAGTGAAGATGCTTCGTCCTTCTTTTTTGCAGTCTATGCTTGAGACCACATCAACAGATCTAAGCAACACATTAAGACATAAAATCTAAAGAACACCCATTTAATGAATCAAATGTGATGTGATAAACTCAGATGTGAAGCTGTATTATCTTCATTTTCTGATCCAGATTAATCTTCATTCAAACATCTCTTACTGTGAGTGGAAACACAATGAAACTTCAAGCATACCGAGAAGAGAGGAAGTCAGAGCTGGGCTTCTCTGATAGGCCTTCTTTAGCCTTCTTAGCCATTTTTAGCCCTGTAACCTGATATAACAAAGAGTGAAAAATTTAAAGGGGTCTGAATACTTTCCGTACCCACTGTATATGTTTATTTTCACTCAGCTCTACTGATTATTTCTAAAACTGTTTAAAATACAAAAAATATGTAAATGACGATGCAAAAATGATAAAACTTTCAATTATTTTGAAAATCCTATGCATAATTCTAAGATCTTAACCCATTTGTGCTCAAATTTTTTCTGTCATAATATAGTCATGTTAATAGTGTCCTTATGTGAACAAGTTCTGCATTTATTTTCCCAAGGTTTTTTTTCTTTTTTTCTTGAAAATCGTATTTGAATGTGCGACAACTATAGTTGCTGGTGGGCAAATATGTTGTATGCACCCCTTCAATGTCAAATTTGAATAGGAGGAGAGCATTTGGCATCTTACATCGTGTCTACACCGGACGCGACAGTTGTCGCTCCACGCCGTAACAGCTAAAGTCTGTCTAGTACACTGGACGTGACAAAGCAACCATTGAAAATCATTTGAAATTTGTGTCAATATGTCATAAATAGAATGCAGCAGCAGTTTTCTGTCGGGGATTTGTCGTGTCACGCTGTGCCGCATCCAGTGTAGACAGCATCACTGATTATAATGAGTTCTATAGTATTTTGTCACGCCACGCCGCTCACGTCCGGTGTAGACACTGTGTAACTCAAAATAACTGCTTTCAACAGATCAATCTTTATTCATAAACAAATTTATTATGCATAAAAGTCGAAGAACATTCGATGCAAACCCAAAAAAGTTGCATCTAGCTTATAATCTCTTGAATATGAAAACACAACAAATCAATTTGTTTTAAAGTGGTGGAACATAGTGCAGAACAAAATGCAGCCATTAAGTTGCCCCAACGGGGTATTGTGTATCAAAAAGTTAAATGAAAATAAATAAATAAAATAAATAGAATACTTATTAGTAACATGAAAATTAAATTTCTTTGGGAGGGTTTGCCTCCGCCATGCTTCCAGCCTCATGTGACAGGAAGGAAGTGAATACCTTTTTTTGTT
The DNA here is from genome assembly GCF_001515645.1 of Sinocyclocheilus grahami. NCBI lineage: Eukaryota > Metazoa > Chordata > Actinopteri > Cypriniformes > Cyprinidae > Sinocyclocheilus > Sinocyclocheilus grahami. Next base: position 1,751,399 of record NW_015505338.1, on the reverse strand, counting down.
TCTAGAAATCATTTATTTGGTTGTTTGCTTGCTTGTCATTGAGAAATAAAACATGGATAACATCTAGAAAAATACTTACAAAAGGAAAATGACAACTATAAACTGCGGCAACTATAGTTGCCGTGGGTTTAAACTGATTGATTTCAGTGCTTACATTTGATGAAAATATAGCAATTCAGTGCATTCAGAAATTATTCAGACTCCTTAATTTCTTTCACATTTTTTTATATCATATAATGTATGTAGCAGCCTTACGCTAAAATTCTTTATAATATGTACTGTACTCTATGGATAATGACAAGCCAAGTTAATTTCTGCCACCTACTGGAGTGTGAAGTGACAGTGTTAGATTGTAGCTATATGCAATATTTGAGAGGCCTAAATGCTAAATGTGAAAAATAAATAAATAAATATGATTAAAAAAAATACAAAATAAACTTATGTATCGGTATCATTGGATAAAGATAAATAATAGGCTAAATGATAACATTCAAAATGGCTTGAGACTATGATAGATGAGCTCAAATAATACTAATAATGCTCCACAGATTAAGATATTAAGACTTTTCAAAGAATATTAAGACTTTCTAAAGAAAAGCTAAAAATTAGTGTACAAAATCACCGTACAATACAATGTCTAAAATGGAAATGTCTCTGTGTTTCCTGACCTGATGATTTAAATTGGGCATAGAAACACTGAAGAATCAGGATATAGCCTAAATCCAGCATAGAGGGGTTCAGTGAATGTGGTGTTGAATGTGTATATGTGCGTGATAGTGTGCGCATTAGAGACACTGTAGAAGGACAGAATGCCAGCCGACCAGTCCAGATACACTCCTACTCTATTAGATGGGGATGAAGATAGAGGAATGTTTGTGCTCACATTATTGTGCCAGGCAGTATGAATCCTATCAGAAAAGTAAAGACACCAGGACTTTTCATTGAGTCCAAACCGACAGTCAATCCCACCCTTCCGGTTGATTTCCTTATATGTCACTGCTACATGGCCCCGTATGATCAATTCAGCCTCCCAGTAACAGCGTCCAGTTAAACACTCTTGACACAGAACCTGTTCAAGGCTCTTAAATCTCTCTGGATGATCAGGATACGGCTGCTGCTCTTTCACATATGATGTTGTTTTGTTTTCTTTAGAGATAGTGAGTTGAGTGTGTGCTGTTTTTGGATCCAATGTGAGATCACATGCATCTGGACACAGAAAAACAGATCAGAACATCTATGACATCAATAAATATGCACAGGTGTGTCTGTGTGTGTGAGGGCTTACATTTTCGCAGTCCTGGTGTGATCCTGAAATCTCCTCCATGGTCCAAACTAATAGAGACACAAACATACACACAAACAATGTTCAACGAACTGATAACTGATGTCCAATTAAATGGTTTTACTATTGTGTAAAAAAAAAAAAATATATATATATATATATATATATATATATATATATATATATATATATACCAGTAACGGTTTGGGGAAAGTTATTTAAATTCTGCATTTGACACTGGTAGATAAATCTGTGACGAGTGGGGGTGGGGGTGGGGCCGAGAGCCGTGGGAACGGAGCGAGGCCGGTGGAGTAATTGATAATGAGCGACACCTGCACCACTCACCGGTCTCGAGTCTCACGGAGGAGCTCCGGAAGGATAAAAGGGAGGAGTGACGACAGTGTTGGATGAGAGAGGACCAGGCCTGGATTTTCTTTTGTGTTTTGGTTCTGTTTGTGCGCGACAGTCATCCGCGAGGGGCTGTCGCGCTATTTTGTTTATTTTATTATTAAAGTCTTTAAACATTCGCCGGTTCCCGTCTCCTTCTTCCCATGACTACGAACTGTGTTACAAAATAATTTCTAGATTTTTTTATATCTAACTTGATCTTAATTTAACAGGCCTCAGCAGTCCCTTAACTGCCTCAGAATATGATATAACAGTGGGAGAAATTAATTATTGCTCAATTTCAAACCTTGTGCTTGCACCAGTTCAAGGTATTGCAAGCACACATGTGAACATGAACATGATGAATATGCTCCTGAACACTAAATAGCTCGTTCTAACACGCCCCCACATATCTACGTCACGATGTGGGAAGATTTGCATAATGCCGCCCAAATGTTCACGCAAAGAAAGAAGACGTAACTTTTATTCTCGCTGTAGTATTGTTGTTGCCGCCGCCGCCATGTTGTGAAGGTGAAGCAGAGTCCAGCCCGGGGTCGTCACATGTGGTTGCCGCAAGTCCTCCGGATGCTCCTTCGTTGAATCCGCTGGCCGCCGCTCACTCTAACCCGCCGTGTGTGACGCTGTGGGTTTCGTTGTGAAAGTGAAACTACTTTGTTTGGCCTTCCAAAAGAGGACACGACTAGAAATCAGTGGTTAAGTTGTATTTACAGCACTATTCCAGAACAGTTTAACCCAAATATTCAGATGTGTGCAGCGCATTTTATGGACTGTTTCCTGATCCTGAGAGAGTAGCCTACAATGCTGGTGCTTCTGTCTCACAGTCTGTAAGTAAATTTTTTATATTTAAAGAATTTGCCACTGACGATTCAAACGCGAGTTTTGAGCAGTGTAGAGTAGGGCTTGTTGTTTGTCATTTCTCCGATCACAAATGCAAACATGGTTTTATGCAACGCAACGCGTAAAAAGACAGTATTAGTCATTATAATCTGTAATTATGTCCCCACTGGATGCAACAAATGCCTCGTTTATAATGGGTTTTAATGTTTTTGTCTCGGCGCTCCGGCCGGACAGGGCATCACAGTATGGTAGGGGCGTAACATTTCTATCACACGCTTGAGGTATTCGGCCAATCACAACGCGTCTCCCACAAAAGGATTTATTCTATCTAAAAGAGAAGGCTGATCCAGACCGGGCTATAACGCCTCATTCAAACACGCCCCCACATGTCTACTTCACGATGTAGAAATATTTGCGTAATGCCACCCAAATGTTCATGCAAAGAAAGAAGGCGTGGTTTCATGAACTGCAGTAGTGTTGATGCAGCCATGTCAGGGAGACGCTGTGTGTTTCTGTGCGAAAGCAAAAGCACTTTATTTGACCTTCCGAAAGTGGATGCAATGAGGAATCATTGGTTAAGATTTATTTATATACAGTATCTCACAGAAGTGAGTACACCCCTCACATTTTTTTTTGTGGCCAGCGGTTTAGACATTAATGGCTGTGTGTTGAGTTATTTTAAGGGGACAGCAAATTTACACTGTTATACAAGCTGTACACTCACTACTTTACATTGTAGCAAAGTGTCATTTCTTCAGTGTTGTCACATGAAAAGTTGATGGGGTGTACTCACTTCTGTGAGATGCTGTATAACAGAACAGCACAACCCAGATGTTCGAATTTGAGCAACACATTTTATGGACGACAGTTTTGTGAACCTAGGAGAGTAGCCTACAAGGCTGGCTGTGCAAAGGCTATTTCTAAAAAAAAAATGGGTCAGTTTCGACTTTGCTATGACAATCTGGCGCTTATTCTGAATCAGCTACTGTAAGTATGTTTTCTTAATAGTTTAAGTATTTGCTATTGACTGTTCAAATGTGGAGTTTTGCGCCGTGTAGAGTATCAAGTCATGTGTGTGTGTGTGTGCGTGAGAGAGATGTGTGTGTGTGTGTGCGTGAGAGAGAGAGAGACAGGGTCACATCACAGTGGAGTCAGCTTTCTTAATCGCGGCTTGTGTACCGCGAATATAAACGAGCATCACCACTGTGTCTGTCACGCGACTCTGTTCCCCTTTCGGGCTTGAACTGATGGTAAAACTAAGGACATTATTTACTGTCTTTACATTTATGTTGAAAGCTAAAGCTCACGATTATGGAAAGGGGCATTCAATTTCCGACGTGTGCTTGCGGTGTTTGGCGTTTGACGTTTGATAGAGGAACTACAATAATGTACAGTATTTGAAAAATAATGTTTTTTGAACATTAAAGCATGTCAACATATTCTGTTACACCTAATACACAAAATAATGATCTTTAAAATAGCATCATATGACCCCTTTAAATACATCTTAATGCTCTTTTAGATATTGAGTCTTAACAAACATTTATTTAGGCAACTCTGATTACCCACCAAAAAACACTAATGAAACAATGAGAATTGTAATTGTATCACTGTAATGTCCAAAAAATGCCTAAATTTATAAATAGATGATTCTGTATTCAGTAGGATAATAGTTGGAGCTTAACATTTTCAGAGAGAAACAGAACCAAAAAACAACAACAAAAAAAACTCTTAGGTGATTCCCATCCCGAATAGAGACACATATTTATTAGTCATAATTGTCTCACATACTTGAGTTTCTCTAGTGCACAGTTTAGATCCTCCAGTTTGTGGTTGAGCAGCTGGACTCCTGATTGTCCTGGGTGATTGTAGCTCAGATCCAGCTCTCTCAGGTGTGAGGGGTTTGAACTCAGAGCTGAAGACAAATATCCACAGCCTTCCTCTGTCACCATACAGCCAGACAACCTACAGATACACATAGTGTTTTGAAATACATTTGTGTATCTGATTAGAATAGCAGGACAGAGCAGCATGTGTCCACTGAGTGGAATAGCCAGGCTAAGTTTCATGTGTATCAATAATAAAATTCACAATCAGACAATGCAGAAACCGGTTGGTGACAAGAAATGTTGCAGCTAAATCTAATTGTCACATTACCTTCCTCTTCTGTACAAACACTTACAATTTTAAAGGGCCAAATATACAAATAATAAATGGGGTGGAAATGTGAAAATTTGAAAGAAACAACAATTAACCCTCCTGATACCCTAAAATCTGGCAACTCAATTTGACTCCAGCAGTTTAAACCTCCAGAATATGATTTTTTTTATTAAAAGGTTTGTGTCAGGTTATTTATGTCTTTGCTGACTACTTAAATAGGCCTTTGAATATACCCTGGCCCTTATACATCCAGAATACCTATTGCATGACTACGGACAAATCACCATACAATCTCACTGACTGTAATAATTGTTATATACTATTTATAAGTATATATTTTTGTAATTTATAACATTTGAAAAGAATAACAATTTATTTGATCAAGGATAGGAACACAAATTCACCTATGAACACCCATGAAAAGTAAACGTGAGCATTGTTCAGGAACAGTTTTATGGGACTGTAAGTGCTTTTTATGCAAATATATGAGTTTGACAGAATGCAAACAGCATAGACAGAATATGAACAGCATTTTCCCCCCTACAGCCCACCAGAAGGTACATTCCAGGTTTTGTCTGCACTACTTTGCTGTATGATGTGAAAAAAAATTATCACATGTAATGTTATGGCCATTCAGTCCCTCAGCCATGTCTATAGTAACACCCTCATGCCCTGATTTTTTTCAGATGCTTGTCCAGGAGATTTACCAGTGTCCACCTGCATATTCCAGGCATAGATGGACTGTGCATCACATGCGGCCCATATTTTTTATGCCATATTTGTCTGGTTTGCTTGGCATGTATTGTTTGAAGGGACAACAGTCATGAAATGCAACCAGACATTCATCCACAGTGATGTGGGGGCCTGGATTGTAAAGATAGGGTAATTGGTGGACTCACTTGTCCCATACATCCCTTGTTGCAGCAAGTTTGTCATGCTGTCGTCGGCTCTGTTGTGTTTCTTTGTCATCAAAGTCTTTAGAGACATGGTGGCTGGAAATATTGACCTTCCAGTGTCAGCATTCCAAAGGCTTGCTGTTGCTTCTTCTTTTGACTTGTACACTCCTGCCACAATGAGTAACCCAATATAGGCTTGCAAGTCAGTCACATAAAAATCCCCATACTCCCTCCTCCCCTCTAAGTTTGTCCTTTCAAGTATATTCTTTTCAATTGATAGTGTAATGAAAAGCTCAAATGCTGATTTTATATCTTAGACATGGCTGAGAGCATATCTGGTGGGCCCTGGAACCATTTTGATGATATTAGAAGCGCTAAGCTTACCCTGTCATTCAAGTGGGGAGTAGGACCATAATAACTTTCCATTTTTGGAAGGTAATGTGTCTGCTGGTGGTTGAGAGACAACTGGAGGGTCAACACTAGGAGTCTTATTCTCATCTGAGGTGGATGCCTCATAATCTGGGTCCTCATCAACATTATCGTCTGTCTCAGACACATTCTCTTGTCACTTTTACTGTCAAAATACTGTGACAAAATCTCATTGACAGAAAACCTTTGCCTAGAGGCCATTTTCAATAGAGAGAGAGCATAAAGAAAGAGCACAGAGCACAAAGAGAAATGGTTTTGAATGCTTCTGTGTAAGCTTTTATATGTTTGTTTCTCCCCTGTAAACCACGAGAATTATGGTTTTTATATATTATGTAAGGGATAATGTTCATCCAGCCGGTTGTTATCCCAGAATAAACCCTGACAGGGTGATCAGGACTTGTGATCAGGTCTTGTATCAGCCTGAAGGGGTTTATTCTGAGATAACAACTGGCTGGATGTACATTATCCCGCTTATTACACGGCTAAAAAGATTTGTTCTTACCATATATGTTGAAATTAATGCTGAAGTCTTCCATTGTAACATGCTGTGGTTAAGTGTTTTCAGTCACAAAATGGCGCCAGACAGTCAACGATAGCGGAGTGACTCGTTAAGCATATAAGTAGTACCGGTCAAGATAAATCGTAGTACCCGGATGAGCGGTGTGTTATTCAATTTGGCGGTTGTTATCTGGGAATAACATACCGCTGGATGGCGCGATTGACCAATCAGAATCAAGTATTCCACAGAGCCGTGTAATAAGAATATATAAAATTATAGTGAATATTATAAAATTATAGCATGCTATAGTGACCTCAATATCACCCAAAACAAATGTGTGTAAAATTTTTATATTTCTTATGTTTTATACAGCTAAAAAAGCCTGGGGTCAAATTGACCCCAAAGAACACCGTTGCTACAAAATGTGTAGAGGACACTGGAAAAATATCAACATATTAATTTTATGTTTACTGAGTTGTCCCCATTAAATTAGGAAAAGTCATTAAATCTGGATAAAAATAAATAAAAAATGATGTCAATCATGTATTTACAGACGTTAAACATTGAATGGGGTCAAATTGACCCCTCGGATAATAGGAGGGTTAAGTAAAACATTAATGAATTGATTTCCATTCATTCATTAGAATTATTATAAACTTCATTTTCAAGTTTTTATAAATCACTGATGTTCTTACACACCTCAGTATTTCCAGCTGACAGTTTGGACTCTTCAGTCCATCAGAGAGCAGCTTCACTCCTGAATCACGCAGGTCATTGTTACTTAGATCCAGCTCTCTACAATTTGAGGATTGTAGAGCTGATGATACAATTTCACAATGCTGAGCAGTGAGATTACAACCAGCAAGACTGAAAGACAGTAAAAAAAAATAATTTTTTTATCAGTTTTGAAAGCTAGAAATAGTCAGTAATGGTTACTGTATTCTCATACAGCATCTCTAAATTTAGGGATGGGGTGACTCGTCATTAGGAATTTTTTTTTATATATATAAAATGGACTGATATTAAATTGAGCTCTCTATAAATCCAGTCCTGATTAAATTGTATTTCCACACACATCAATAGTGTATGTCACAACAGCAACATTTGAGTAGTTGGTGCAATGAGTGAAAATGTCAGAATTCTCTGAGCCAATTTTGGTACCACAGCATAAACTACTCACTCACTTTAACTATTTCAATAATTTAAGTAATTGAAAATAAAATAATAATAATTATTATTATTATTAATGCTACAATTATTGCATATAGCATTCAAATATTTTTTTGAATTAGTCTATTAATCTACATTTACAATGAAAGACATAATTCGGAGATTTAATTTGAAATGATTTGTCCTATCTGTTGCTACAGCTATCACTGTCAATAATCACAATTTTGACAATTCAGCAGCAAGAAAAACTAATTTTTTAGTCAGTTTGTGAATGGGACATATACAGAAAGTGAGCAAAGGATGGTCTCTTTATAATCATTGAAGCTTTCCGATGTCAATCTGTACTAGTGGAAGAAAAGAGTGCAGGAATCTTTCCATCTTGTATTGTTTAATTTTCGTGTTTTAAGTTCAGTATTGGCTTGGTATCAAAGTATAGATACTTCTGACTTCTGACAACACTCTCCCATTTATCATAAAAATAGTATGTCAATATAAACAAATTTACTCACAGAGCTTTATTGCAGTTGCTCACAGCTAGTATCAGTCTTCTTCTACCCTCATCTGATGTGTTGTATTTTTTGAGGTCCAGCTCATCCAGCGGCTCTTCTGATATCTGAAGCATGTAGGAGATTGTTGAGCAGTGAGCAGGAGAGAGTTTCTTCTCTGAGTGTTTGTCTGATTTTACAAACACCTGAATCTCTCTGGACAGAGTCTGATCTTTCACTTCCAGCAGACAGAGGAACAGATTGATGGATCTTTCAGTGGAGAGTCCATGTCCATCTTTGATCTTCTCTTTAATGTACTGTGTGGTTCTCCTGATGCTATCTGAGCTGTTCTCCTTGTGTGTCAGTAAATACTGTAAGAGTCGCTGATTGGACTCCAGTGGGACGGCCAGCAGGAACCGCAGGAACAGATCCAGGTGGCCATTCTCACTCTCAAGAGCTTTATCTACAGCACCTTTAAGCAAATTTTGTACTGAAGCAAAATTCTTCAGTTCTTCCATAGTTGTATTCACATGGTAGTAGAACACGTGGAAAGCAGCGAGAAACTCCTGAACACTCAGATGAATAAAACTGTAGATTTTCTTTTGATTAATGGCAGATTCCTCCTTAAAGATCTGAGTGCAAATCCCCAAATCCACTGAGTCTGTGACATCTAAGCCGCTCTCAGTCAGGTCCTCCTCATAGAACATCACATTGCCCTTCATCAGCTGTTTGAAAGCCACTTCAGCAAGTTTCACAATCACTTCTCTGTTGGACTGCAGGAGTTTCTCTGGATCTCTCTCTTCATACTTCTGGTTCCTCATATTGATCTGAATGAGCAGGAAGTGGATGTACATCTCAGTCAGAGTTTGAGGGATTTCTGCACTCAGATCTTCTTCCAGGAGCTTCTGAAGCACAGTGGATGAGATCCAGCAGAAGACTGGGATGTGGCACATGATGTGGAGGCTTCTTGATCTTCTGATGTGTGAGATTATTCTGCTGGCTTGATGCTCGTCACTGATTTTCTTCCTGAAATATTCCTCCTTCTGAGGCTCACTGAATCCCTGAATTTCTGTCAGACGGTTGATGTATTCAGAAGGGATCTGATTGGCTGCTGCTTGTCTGGAGGTGATCCAGATGAGAGCAGAGGGAAACAGATCCCCTCTGATGAGGTTTGACATCAACAGAGCCACTGATGAAGACTCATTCACGTCAGAAACTTTCACACCGTCTGAAAACGTCAGTGTGATTCTGCTTTCATCAAGGCCATCAAAGATGAACACAACTTTACATCCATCATAAATCTTTGAGTCCAGATCTTGAAGTTTAGGATGAAAGTCCAGCAGAAGTCTGTGAAGACTGTACTGGTGATCTTTAATCAAGTTCAGCTCTCGAAATGGAAGCACAAACATGAAATCTACATGCTGATTGGCTTTTCCCTCGGCCCAGTCCAGAATGAACTTGTGCACAGAGACGGTTTTTCCAATTCCAGCGATGCCTTTAGTAAGAACGGTCTTGATTTGCTCTTTCTTCTCAAATCCTGGTTCAGATGAGGCTTTAAAGATGTCATTGCAGTCAATTGGAGTGTCTTGTGACTGTTTTGTTCTGGCTGTTGTCTCCAATTGTAAAACCTCATGTTCTTTATTCACTCCTTCACTCTCTCCCTCTATGATGTAGAGTTGTGTGTAGATCCTGTTCAGGAGGGTTTGATTCCCTTGGAGTGTGTTTCCCTCAAATAAGTGCTCATACTTGTTCTTCATGCTGGTTTTGTGCTGGTCTTTGACTATTTGCAGGTCTGCAGTCTCCATTGTGTGTCTCTGCAGAACTGCTTCAGTGTTGTCCTGCCTGATGCGAGTCTGAAAGTGGGATGCAGAGGATGGTACAGATCTGATCGGCCCACATACCTCCTTCCTGTTGAGAAAATTCAAAATAAAAGAGCAAGGTTTTTTCAAGTTGTGCCCCTTTGCACTGCATATTTTGAAGTGTATTTAGTGTTGTTTCACATTAGCAAGTAAATAGTTACACTAACAGAGGGTCAGGGATCACTGGTCCATCACTGAATACAATGGGATTATCCATGGACCTGCCACTCTTCACAGACACACCACTGGGTTCTGGAGACTCTGATCTGTCCCTCTTCCTTTCTCTGACACTGACAAAATCCAAACAAAACAGCATTTTTTTCATACTTTAAATGGGACATCAGATGAAATGTTCACTTTTTTAGCATTTCATGACTGCCAGCTCAGAAAAGCTGAAAAGAAAACAGGCAGCCAGTTTGTTATGGGCTGTCTGAGCCTGTAACTGTGTCATCCAGTGAGCTGTTTCAATTTTCAGCCTGTTTATACGTAGATAGCTAGCTATCTGAATAAGACCAGCTCTGATCCATATACGGAGTCCAAGGCAGCAATTCACGCGTCTTGACTCAACAAGCCAGAGCTTCACATGACCATTGATGAATTTTAATCAAAATATGTTGCAGACATTTTATGAAAACTCTAAAAAATCATACAAACTTATGGAAAATGGCCATCTGATGTCCTCTTTAAAGGCTTTATTGACACAAAAATGTAATATAATAATAATAATAATAATAATGTCATCTTTTACACACCCTTAAATCTTTCCAAACATGTAAGACTTTTGTTCATTTTTGAAACAAATTTTTAAATATTTTTAATTAAGGCTCAGTGATATCTGTTCCTCCATTTATAGTCCACATCACCCAAACTAAATATCCAAAAATGGTCTTCCAAAAGCCTAAATTAAATCTGTTCATCATATCTCTTCACAAAACTTGGATTAAATCATGCGATTCATATGGATTAGTTTTATGATGCCTTTATGACCCTTTTGGATCTTCAAAATTGTGGTACCATCCAATTCCAATAGAGGGACAGAAATCGCTCAGGTTTTAAATATAATTAGTGTTTTGAAGATGAACGAAAGTCTGACAGGTTTGGAACAGCTCGAGAGTGAATTAATGATGACAGAATTTAAATGGGCTGTTCACACCAAGAACAAAAAGTGTCCCCTACAACAGACTGTAATGTTTTCATGTTCACTTTGAATACCAAATACAGTATGGTTCACCTTAGTTTTCAGGCAATGTTTGGTCAGGACATAGGATCAGCAGATCTTAAACATGTTTAGATTTGTAATCCTACAATATTTATCATTCCCGAGATGAAAAGACCTTTACTGTAAACTTTAGTTAACGTGATTCAAACAACAGAGGAACAGTGAACATTAAGGTTCAGGAAAGTTATGACTCTCTGATGGGATCAAAGCGCTGGTCACACACACTAACTGCAAGGTACTGGAATGCATTGTAGTTACAGACATCTGCCAAATGCAAAAATGGTTTTCGTGTTACCTGGAGTCAGAAGTCACAGTTTCATCACTGAATTCAGAGGGATCATTCCCCATGGGTTGATCATAGCTTGGAGATGAAGAACTCATTTTGCAGTCAATGTCCTCCTACTCTCATTTATCAGAGATTTTATTTCAAACCTTGTGGAAACACAGATAGTACAGATAGAGTACATTGCAGTACAGATACAATAAATTAAGGTTTGATTTTAAACATCATTGTAATCATTTTCAAATAGATGTTTTCGTTATATTCAGGTAGGCTACATGTAGTCTACTAATTTATCACTGTTTATTCAGCTTTTAATATATGTTACAGCAGGGGCGCAATGACAACATGACAGTGTCTCGTTTTCTAGTGTTATATCGTTTCTTGCTGCACATCAGTTCAAATGTGTCCTGGTGGAGAAATATATTCAAACTCACAATTTATGTCAAACCTTTAGCATTTTGTTGACGCCACAATATCAATATATATCAATATATCAATATATCAATATATCAATATATATATATATATATATATATATATACACACACACACACACACACACACACACACACACACGACGGCGTTTAGTCATATTGCATGCTGTATAAAATTAAAACAGATCAGATTAAAAAATGAGCACTTTAATCAATGCTTCAGGCATTTTGGTGTTTAGCTGTCGAAACACAATAAAGACTAAAAACCCAAATAAGCAGCTCATTTTGTAGGACTACATGGTTACATAAAGAATAAGTTCTGAACTTACCATAAAATATGAAATAGGCATATTTAAAAAAAAAATTATAATAAAAAACAAAACGATTATAGCCTCGAAATGGTAGTTTTTTTCACTTGTTTCACTTTCGTTTTTCTAGTGGCGCACATATTAAAAACACAACAACATTCACGCTCCCTCTAGCGGCATACAGTGTCATCTCACTTTGGAATATACAGTATATTTGCATTTTCATGTATTTTTGAATAGGAATGAGAAGAGCCCGTTCACTCGAAATCAAGTGGGAACAGAAACTACATTTCAAAAACTGGATTTATTTGGTCACATTATGGATTGTTACTTCAACAGTCATCTGTATTTTCTACTGATGCACATGCATATCTTAAACCAATGGATTCACAGTGTTTAAACATAACTGTTTAGACACCATTCAGTCAACAATCATTCAGAAAGCAAATTATTATGGTTCTTGCATGAAAAAAAACCCCACTTTCATTGCCACTTCTCTCTGTTTGAATAGGTTTTATTGAATATTCTGTGGTTTTACCTTGTTCGTCTGAGCTGAAGACAACCGAAGGCATTACAATGCACTGGAGACACAATGACAGTTGATTAATCTAACACTAAAATCATTGTCAGGATCATTTCAATCAATATATTATAATAAGAAACACTTACACTACATTAATGAGAATTTTAGGGAGAACTATGCTTAATTGTCAAGAACATAATGTATTCATTTGTGCTTACTCAACCTAATGCTATTGCATTATATTACATGGGTTGCATCCAAACAGCACACAAGCCCTAAATCAACTGATCACAACTAACATAATAATGAAGTCAAAATCAAATGCAACCTAACCATCACAAATAAAGTCATATTTGTCATATGTTATTATTCTCATGTTGTTATTATTGTCTTTGAAATGGGCTATTTAAAAGTAATATAGCTCAAGCAAGTTGTTCAAGCGCCTTTTAAGTGTCCTACAGTGGGCCAATGCTGTCCTCTGGTGGTCACAAGCAGTACTAATACAATGCTTGAGTTTGCAGTCTTTTCAACTTTTGAAAGGTGTCATATAAATGTTGATTTTTCATTTTTTATTTCAGTTATTTTCCCCCTGATGTCCACTTATAAAGTCAAGTTTTATTTATTTATATTTCTTTTTTTCAATGACCAATGTCCACTCTTTTTATTTAGGCTACCTTGGAATTAAACAGGATGTTTTTCCTGCTGTGCCTTCCACATAGTTGTAGTCCTTATCAGGACCTTAAATAGAGCCCGTTGTGTTGTGAACCATTTGAATTTGTATATTTACACCATGATGTTTTTTTTTTTTAAATACGAGGTTAGTCTAAATCCATTTTGTTTCTAGCTCAGCACTGCTCTCTTGTGGTCTGCTCAATTGTGTTTTGACTAATAGAAAACGACAAATGACAGACACAGAACAAGACCAACAGAAAACATGAAAGTAACATGTATTCCTGATTATAGGACAGATTATGGAAACAGTCTCACGTGCATAATTAGGAGTATTTTATATTTACTTGCCCCTAAACATCACATACAGAAAATTGGTGTATAAAAGCAATATCACTCTCTCAGCAGTGACATTGGCATGAATTTCAACACATATGCTTAATTATATGATCATTTCTAAGCTTTAAACTTAAACATTGAGAGAGACACAATCAATTTTATAGTTGAATGTAACATGTCAGTGTTTGGCTTGAGTCAAAACATAACTGTGTAGTGTTTTTGTCCATTTTGTAGCATCATTTTTAAACCATGACATTTGTAGCCATACGTATAGCTCTATCAAGTAACTCACCTATGATCACAATGATCAGAAAAGCATTTATGAAAGCAGATATGAGGACAATCATCTGCCAGTGTGTAAATGGTCAATCACCAGTGATGTGTTTGGTGCAGTAGCTGTATTTCGGAGGAGAGTCTGTGGTCACACAGTAATAAAGTCCTAAATCATCAAGAGAGACATTATTTATGAACACACAGTGTTTACTTTGTACAGAATATTTCTGTTTAAAAGCTTTATTGTAGTGAAAAGCAGCTGAAGTTGTTGAAGAGCGTATCAGGACCAGAGAATCTGGTAGTTTCATTATTTAACCAAATAAACTCCTGTACATCAACAGTTTACAGTCACATTGTGACCCAAATCTGTTAGTTGATTTGTTAAAGTCTCTGCAGCTGGACACCATGTGAGCTGATCTGTGAAATAAACACACACACACACACACACACACACACACACACACAGTACAGTACAGGAGAAAGCGCAGACATAGTGCATAGTGGTGCAAACATTACATGATAGTGCATGATTTTTTTTCTGCTGAAGCATACAGCCATCTCCACTGTTTTGAGCTATTTGGCTCCAGGTGTTTGTGACTGCACCAGACAGACATCTCTGTCCTCCTGTCTGTAAACACACTCATCTTCGTTGTGTATGAGGCAATAGTGTCCAAGAGAGTGTGTTATATTTCAACAGAGGCCAATGATGGTAGTGCATTCAGACACAATTGTCTAAAAATACAATAAATGCGTGCAATGTGCATGCTGGATGATATTTAGGACATTAAACAATGACGTGACAAATCTAAAAAATATATATTAAATCAGGCATTACATGTTGCATCCTCTTATCAAATAAATGCAGTTTCCACTCACCTCTGACTAGCAGTGTTAGTTTGTGTTCCTCATCCACGAGTGGGATAAAACAGGAGAACTGGCCTTCATTGGTGAAATTCAGATGTTGGAGTCTGATGGAGAAGTTTCCATTCACAAACTCAGAGGGAAAACTTTCTGTTCGATCTTTGAACATTGCGTCCTGGCCTTTTGTTGAGAAATTGCCTTGTTCAATATCATAAACAATCTTGCTTTCGTTGTATCTCCAAAACACATTAATTTCTTCTGGGTTTAGCTCTCTTTCCTTGTATGAACACGGCAAGATAACCGAGTCTCCAACAGCACCTTCAATTTCAGCTGGGTCCTGCAGAGACACTGGAGATGAGAGAGAGACAAGCAAACAATAATAAAACAAAGAGAACAGAAAGTCACATCAATAGTTAGCAAATATCTTAACTGAGGTTTATGAATGCTAACCTTTGCTGGTCAGATGAAGAAATAAATAAATGAAGCAGCATCTGTACAAACATAAGGAAAGTTTGATTATACAGCACATTTCATATACAGTTACAATTTTTATTCAAACACATCTTTGTATTAGTATTTTCACTTGCTTACCTGCTGTGAGTTCTCTGTTGGCTCCAGTGTAGATTTATACTCATTGTTGGACTCCACATACTTGGGACTGGATCAAACTCACAGTCCACACTCAAATGTATACCACACATCATACTGCCACACCTATGACAACTTTAAAAAGCTCAAGCACACCTTGCTTTACAGAAGGGCGTGAGAAGGTATGTCCTTTTATGGTTGTGAGAGAGGAGCCATATGTCCAGTAGGAGACTAAGGTGGTGTTTCTATGATCCTACAGACTGTGGAATGATTGTCTCATTTTGTTTAAGTTTGTGTGTGTGTGTGTGTGTGTGTGTGTGTGTGTGTGTGTGTGTGTGTGTGTGTGTGTGTGTGTGTGTGTGTGTGTGTGTGTGTGTGTGTGTGTTAATATTTTCAGTGTCATGCTAGACACCGTTGTGGGTTTTATTGGTGATTCTGCCATTTTACCGTGTTCTTCTAAATAACCTCAGTTTACAGCTGAAGACATTACAGTGCACTGGAGACACTATGACAGTCTGAACATGATGTATGATGTAAAGTTTCTGTGGAAGAGCAGGATTCAGTATGAGAACCGAATCAAAAGCTTTCCTAAGGAATAAAAGACTGGAAACTACTCCCTCAAACTCAACAACCTTCAGTACAATGCTATGGGAAACTACACATGCTACATCACAAATGAATTACTCATTTACAACATGAAGCTGCTTGTCAAAGGTTTAGGAAAAGATTTGATTAAACTGACAATAAAATCCTTGTCAGGTTCTCTTTAATTACACTCTAAAAAATGCTGGGTTAAATATAACCCAGCGCTGGGCTATATTTAACCCAGCATTTTTTAGAGTGTAATATGTTATTGTATTGTACTATTTCTACACTACATTACTGAGAATGTAGGGAGAAATAATTTTGTTTTTACTCAACCTAATGTTAATGTCTTTATTTTCTGTAGATGAAAAACAAACAAACTAGGAGCTCAATCAAGGCCAGAGAAGATGGTAACTTTAGTGCTTTGCTTTTTGACATCATTCTGCTCTGTATTCAAGTAAACTAAAAGGAGAAGCCGTTTGTCTGCTTATGATATGAATGAGTAACATTAAATACATATTACATGGATTGAATCAAACAGCACACAAGCCCTGAATCAACTGATCAACTGATCACAACTAACAAAATAATGAAATATCCAAACTTGAATGCAACCATCACAAATGAATTCATATTTGTCATGTTATGTTGGTATTATTCACAAGCTGTTATTATTTTCTTATTATTCTCTCTCGCCATAATACCCTGTCCATTATTATTATTATTATTATTATTATTATTATTATTATTATTATACATTTCTTTGGCTATTTAAAAGTAATATAGCTCAAGCTAGTTGTTCAATTGAGGCACATTTAAGTGTCCTACAGTGGGCCAATGCTGTCCTCTGGTGGTCACAAACAGTAATAATAATGCTTGAGTTTTACAGTCTTTTCAACTTTTGAAAGGTGTCATATAAATGTTTTGATTATTCTTTTTTTTTTTTTTATTCACAGTCATTTCTTCCCTGAGGTCCACTTATAAAGTAAAGTTTTATTTGTTTATATATATATACATTTTTTTTTAATCACTAAAGTCCACTCATTTTATGAACCTAAGAATTAAACAAGCTGTTTTTCCTGCTGTGCCTTTAAGAGATTCAAAAAGAGATTTATGTTTGTTCAGTTTCATGATGGAGAAAGATGGCCACAGAGCAAGATTACCACTAAACATATACATAAAAGATGTGATAGGCTTGATAAAAGGCAGTTTTAATGTGACCTTAAATATAACAAATAGACAAAATCCACATTCATAGTTGTAATCCTTATCAGGACCTTAAATAGGGCCTGTTGTGTTGTGAACCATTTAAATTTGCATATTTACACCATATGTTTTTTTTATTTAATACAAATTTAGTCTAAATCCATTGAAGCACTGCTATCTTGTGGTCTGCTCTATTGTGTTTTGACAGTAATAGAAAAAGACAAATGACAAAAACACAGAACAAGACCAAGAGAAAACATTAAAATCACATTATTTTTGCTCACATATTCCTGATTCTTGGACAGATTTTGCAAAACATCAACAACCCGATCTTCCTTCCTGGTATTGGTACTTTTAAAGATTTCTCATCGGTGAATGACACATGATGTAGCCCAGCGGTTAATCTAGTCCTCGCGCCAGCTCGTTAGAAGTGAGCTACGTGCATGAACTGTGTTCCAATAGATA
>NW_015505338.1:1718691-1733275 GCF_001515645.1 Sinocyclocheilus grahami | reverse complement strand
TAATACCCTGTCCATTATTATTATTATTATTATTATTATTATTATTATTATTATTATACATTTCTTTGGCTATTTAAAAGTAATATAGCTCAAGCTAGTTGTTCAATTGAGGCACATTTAAGTGTCCTACAGTGGGCCAATGCTGTCCTCTGGTGGTCACAAACAGTAATAATAATGCTTGAGTTTTACAGTCTTTTCAACTTTTGAAAGGTGTCATATAAATGTTTTGATTATTCTTTTTTTTTTTTTTATTCACAGTCATTTCTTCCCTGAGGTCCACTTATAAAGTAAAGTTTTATTTGTTTATATATATATACATTTTTTTTTAATCACTAAAGTCCACTCATTTTATGAACCTAAGAATTAAACAAGCTGTTTTTCCTGCTGTGCCTTTAAGAGATTCAAAAAGAGATTTATGTTTGTTCAGTTTCATGATGGAGAAAGATGGCCACAGAGCAAGATTACCACTAAACATATACATAAAAGATGTGATAGGCTTGATAAAAGGCAGTTTTAATGTGACCTTAAATATAACAAATAGACAAAATCCACATTCATAGTTGTAATCCTTATCAGGACCTTAAATAGGGCCTGTTGTGTTGTGAACCATTTAAATTTGCATATTTACACCATATGTTTTTTTTATTTAATACAAATTTAGTCTAAATCCATTGAAGCACTGCTATCTTGTGGTCTGCTCTATTGTGTTTTGACAGTAATAGAAAAAGACAAATGACAAAAACACAGAACAAGACCAAGAGAAAACATTAAAATCACATTATTTTTGCTCACATATTCCTGATTCTTGGACAGATTTTGCAAAACATCAACAACCCGATCTTCCTTCCTGGTATTGGTACTTTTAAAGATTTCTCATCGGTGAATGACACATGATGTAGCCCAGCGGTTAATCTAGTCCTCGCGCCAGCTCGTTAGAAGTGAGCTACGTGCATGAACTGTGTTCCAATAGATATGATCCCTACACAGTGTTCATTGTTCCCTACTCCCTGAGCAGGGGAAATCTGTTAAAGTTTACTTCACTTCGGAACATGAGCTGGAATTGGGAACCGCTGATGTAGCCTATTGTAGTTCTGGAACTAAAGCGGTGCGAAAGGCCCTGTTGTCTCTGGTCTGTGAGCGTAAATGCGTTCAGGGGGCGTGGCTTTGGATGGCGATTGCAGGGAGGGTGGGACGTTCGCTTTCAGTGCTATCAGGCTAAAGTTAGCATTTTCCAAGATCTCCTACTGCACCTTTAAGTAACAGTCTCACGTGCACTCAGCACGCAGAGTAGTTTTGTGTGAAAGCACAGCGGAAAAGCTGGGAGGTTTGAAAAGAGTGCTAAGGGAATTGTACAAATGAATCAGTGGTGGAAAGAGTACTAAGAAATTGTACTTAAGTAAAAGTATTGCTACTTAAGGAATAATTTACTTGAGTACAAGTAAAAGTACCGAAAAATTATATGACTCAAGTAAGAGTACAAAAGTAGTTTGCTGAAAAACTGCTCAAGTTACTGTGTTACAAAGTACTTTGGTAATATTTTTCTATTTTTACCCAATATGAGGCCATGTAAGCATTTTGGAGCATTAATGTACTGTAATGTCTGTTTCACAAGTGAGACTCACAAAAGTATTAAACTTATATTCCAGGAAATCCCTTATATTGACAGATGCATCAGATATCACTACAGCTGAATAACATGCAGATAGAGATGCTTTGAATGACGAAACATGGAAGACAATAAACACACAATTGAATGCAATGCTAATTGTCATAGTTTGTATCACAGTATAGAAAATATATTATAGAGTTTTAGAAAATATATTTTCTGTCTCATTCTGTAATAAGAAGCAACATGGAACCACAGAAGCGAATTGTTTCAAACACAACTGATGTTTGCTTGATGCTAAGCAAACATACTAGCTATCCCTGTTGCCCAGTTTATAACCCATTTTGAAAATGTGGTTGTTTTTTTAAGAAGGGCAACAGCAAAGAACCTTAAGTGAGACGTTTTCAAAGAAATTAAGGTTTAAAACAGTGTGAATAGAGAGATGGGGTATTAAAAAATAATGTGGGGTATGGGTAAGGTTGGGCATCATTTGAATTTTAATGATTCTGATTCTTATGAATTCCTAAATTTCGATTCTAACACTTATTGCTAAATATTTCATTGTTAGCTGAATACTAGGAATGAAAATCAACAGGTTAAAAAACACTTACACAATGTGTGTGCAGCAGAGAAAACGGCACTCAAGTTTTCTTAACTTGAATGGCTTAAAATCACATTTAAAGTGAAGTTTGTACTACAAACCCCCTGTAATGCTAATAACATGGTTGTCAGCATTAAAAGGTATAATTGCTGCTTTTTGCAGTGCAAATGTTGTTTGTGATGAAAATAACAGTACGTTTTCGTCAGTTATTTTACCTACGGATCGATGCATTTCTTACAGATTTCTGCTCATTCGAAATCTGATACATATGAAGTAGCACTGTAAGATTACATTTGAAGAGTTTGGTTCCAAAACGCTATAAATCCATTTTGATTAATTTGAGTAAAAATGTGTTTTCTTTACTAAGAAGGTGGCAAGATGAAAACCACTATTTTCTGTTTCAAGCTTTCATATGGCATCTTTAGGTTATAATAACATTACAAATTCAAATCCAGATTTTGATTTTCGAAGATTTGTTATTAAAAACGGATATTTTTTCCCCCAAAATGTAATAAATCCATTTAATCAATATAAAAGTTATTTTTCATATTGAAACTGTTGGAAATTCACAACAAAGTAAGTTGATCCACATACAGTATGACAGCCTCTGAACTTGGTCAATACTAATCTCATTAATAGCTTACGTTTCTTCCCCACTGCAGAAACCACCACAGATTTATCAATGCCGTCAAAATTATTAATTTTTTTAGGACTGCACGATAATTCACATACGATTGTCATGCGCATCTCGTCAGTAAAGCCGGTTCTGTGATTAGCAATAATATATGGTGTTTACTTGTATCACACTTGACGTGGTTCATTGTTTGCTCATAACTGGAGTCACTTAATCATGCAGATTTATGCTACAAGCTTTTGTAGAATTGTACAGTAAGGAAGTTATTTCCCTTAACCAGGAAATTAACGTTCTTAGAATTGACAAGACAGTTGACCCTGAGAGGTCAGCTAAATATCTACAGCGGATCTAAAATATTCATAATTAATTATAACTAGTTATGATTAATTATTCATATTTCCCATGAGCTGATTCGTTACAACAATTTAATTATACTCAAGAAAGTATAAAACATGTAAAAATTTACTCAAGTACTGTAACGAATGTATTTGTAATTAGTTACTTTCCACCTCTGAAATGAATATATGAATGAATTAATTATATGAATGCATCTCTGAAGGTTCTGACTGTCTGCAGAAAAGATTTGATGGCATTTTGTTTTCATCTTTGCTCTATGTAATACCTAAAGAAGTGTTCTTAAATCGCAATACTACTTTGTAGATTTACATATAGTGGACTTATTTACATAGAATGGACTTATTTACATAGAGTGGACTGATTTACATAGAGTGCACTTATTTATATAGAATGGACTGATTTACATAGAGTGGACTTATTTACATAGAGTGGACTGATTTACATAGAGTGGACTTACTGTACATTTACATAGAGTGGACTGATTTACATAGAGTGGACTTATTTACATAGAGTGGACTGATTTATATAGAGTGAACTGATTTACATAGAGTGGACTTATTTACATAGAGTGCACTTATTTTTATAGAGTTGACTTATTTACATAGAGTGGACTGATTTACATAGAGTTGACTGATTTACATAGAGTGGACTTACATACATAGAGTTGACTTATTTACATAGAGTGGACTTATTTACATAGAGTGGACTTACTTACATAGAGTGGACTTATTTACATAGAGTGCACTTATTTTTATAGAGTTTTGGACTTATTTACATAGAGTGCACTTATTTTTATAGAGTTTACTTATTTACATAGAGTGGACTGATTTACATAGAGTTGACTGATTTACATAGAGTGGACTTACTTACATAGAGTTGACTTATTTACATAGAGTGGACTTAATTACATAGAGTGGACTTACTTACATAGATTTGACTTATTTACATAGAGTGGACTGATTTACATAGAGTTGACTGATTTACATAGAGTGGACTTACATACATAGAGTTGACTTATTTACATAGAGTGGACTGATTTACATAGAGTTGACTGATTTACATTGTAGCGAATTTAGCTCATGGAAAATATGAATAATTAACCATAACTAGTTATAATTAACTATTCATATTTTAGATCCACTGTAGATATTTAGCTGACCACTCAGGGTCAACCGTCTTGTCAATTCTAAGAACGTTAATTTCCTGGTTAAAGGAAATAACTTTCTTACTGTACAATCGGCGTCCTGGGGTGTTACAAAGTATTTGTGAAATCTAGCTAACAAAATATATATTGTGTGTTGGAGTGTTCCAGACGCTACAACATAGAGTGCACATATTTATATAGAATGGACTGATTTACATAGAGTGGACTTACATTTACATAGAGTGGACTGATTTACATATAGTGGACTGGTTTACATAGAGTGGACTGATTTACATAGAATTGACGTATTTATATAGCGTGAACTGATTTACATAGAGTGAACTGATTTGCATAGTGGGGACTTACATTTACATAGAGTGGACTTATTTACATAGAGTGCACTTATTTTTATAGAGTTGACTGATTTACATAGAATGGACTTATTTACATAGAGTGCACGTATTTACATAGAGTGGACTGATTTACATAGAGTGCACTTATTTATATAGAATGGACTGATTTACATAGAGTGGACTGATTTATATAGAGTGGACTTACATTTACATTCAGCTTGTGTGCAGTTTTTTTCTGACTGAATTTGCATGCCATACTGTATATTTTGACTGGTTGATGAAAAACAAGTTTATGTGGATTCTATACA
The DNA here is from genome assembly GCF_001515645.1 of Sinocyclocheilus grahami. Lineage (NCBI taxonomy): Eukaryota > Metazoa > Chordata > Actinopteri > Cypriniformes > Cyprinidae > Sinocyclocheilus > Sinocyclocheilus grahami. Next base: position 1,728,272 of record NW_015505338.1, on the reverse strand, counting down.
TTTAAGCAATTCAAATAAGTTATCTAGAATTATTTATGGAGCAGATAAAACACATATAATCGTTTATTAATCAGTTATCATTTTGACTTAACCCTTTTATTTATTTAAAGATTTACATTTTGATTAAACTTTTTTAAGCTTTATTTGAACATTTACATTAGATATTTGAACATGCTATTGAATAAGTTGTTGTCAGTCATGTTGTCATTTAAAATCCGGACATCATTGGTAATGTTATTGTTTTAGTGATTATGCAAACAAAAAGTCATTTTATTTGTTGTTTGTTGATTTTAAATGTAAAAACTGGTAAAGTAATTTATGTGTCAGTACTTGTTGAACATTTCCAGCACATTTTAACAACACCGTGATAATACTGATAACCGTGATAATTTTGGTCACTGTAATCGTGACAAGAAATTTTCATACCATTACATCCCTAATTTGTACCCATGCATACATATCGTTTTATTAAGTAACTCACCTATGATCACAATGATCAGAAGAGCATTTATGAAAGCAGATATGAGGTTAATAATCTGTTAGTGTGTCTGATGTGTCTCTGATGTGTGATATTTGGAGTTGGTTCTGTGCAATAATTGAAAGTGTTTAATATTAATATTTAATATTTTGTGTCTAACAATGGTAAGTGTTTAACTTGATCAATGAATCAGTGATCAGTGAACTGTCACTCACCAGAGATGTGTAGTCTGGTGCTGTTGCTATATTTTGGAGGTGCGTCTGTGGTCACACAATAATAAAGTCCTAAATCATCAAGAGTGACATTATTTATGAACAAAGTTTACTCTGCACTGAATATTTCTGTTTAAATATTTGACTGTAGTAAAATTGAGCTGAAGTTGTGGAAGAGCGTAATATCATAACTGGAGGATCTGGTAGTTTCAGTAATAACCCGTTAACCTCATTTACATCAAGATCACAGTTTATAGTCATGTTTTGACCCAAATCTGTTAAATGATCTGTTAAAGTCTCTGCAGCTCGACACCATATGAGTAGATCTGTGAAATAAGTGTTGTTTCTTTCACACACCTTTAGAGATGAATTTTAACCTCAGAGCTTTCTAAATAACCGTGTTGATTTGAACCACAATTCAAGGGGAAGTTAAGACAGGTTTGCTCTGACAATACATGTAGTGTTTTTTGTTGTTGTTTTTATTTGTTCAAAAATCAACCATTAACCAATAAGCTCTTGTCTTTTTTTATTAAGCTCTAATACCTGTAACGCCTGCACATCATTCTAAAGTCCAGTTCTCACTATTGACTAACTATGTACTCAATATACTCAATAAACTCCTCATTTGCTGCTTATTAGTAACATTTCAATTTGTGAGTTGTGTTTAGTGTAGTTTTTTTCATAGTTTTTTTTTGTTCTTTGTGGTCAGATGTTGTTGCTACTGTTATTCATACTGTTGTATTTCCTACTGAAATGTTTGTTTGGGTAGAAAGATTGTATGGAAATGAATAAGATGAACAGAATAAGATGTGTGAAAATCAATAGTAAAATAAGTTCAATTGTACATTTGTTCATGTTTTGTGTTTATGTTCACTTGGTCAAAGTTTAAACCACCTGCTGCGTGCAAGTATATGTGACTGCTGTCTATCAAGTGACCAAACCAGTGGAAAACTTCACTTGCATGAAACCATGCTGTGTGTAAACCACAAACAAGAGCTGTGCAGAAGAAAAAAAAATATTCAAAACAATTAGCATGAAAGTCCAAAAGTCTCTTTAGTACATTTATTGAGGTTTGTGTCCTTAATTTCCAGTGGTATGACAAATAATAAAACATAAAACTGCAGAAATAGTAGAAAATGTCATTGGCTGTAGAGGACAGTCGTGCTCTGCTCTGGACAAGGCCCGATGTTTCCGGGACATATTAATAAATTAATTTCAGCACACTGAAAGAGTAAAATATTAAATATCAATGGCTGTATACAGTATTTAAGACACACTGTAATGTACAGTCAGCCGGTGATTATCGCAAATACATTCTCACAAGGAATGAAGGTTTATTTTTCAAGTATAACAGGCTTGAATCACATTTTTAAATATTTTCCATCTGAGTCGAGTGTTTCGCAGAGTTGCGTAACATTTTAAATGTTTCAGATCATTCAAATAATGAATCTTTTTCATGTTCTTTGAGGATGAAAGTACTTACAGCAAAAATCACTAGGACAGGTAAAAATAAGATAACAGACATATTTTACCTTTGGATTATTTGAGTTTTGAGTTGCAGTGTAATTTTTAGATCTTCCAGTTACGTAAATGTAGCTCTTCACCATAACTGAAACAACAATCAAACATGACTGAATTTACACATTATAACTGTTGAAACAAAGAGCACATGTGATATGATTACCTTTGTGTAGAACTACAGTTTGTCTTCTCGTAGTTAGTTCAATGAGACCTGAACATATCTGTAGTAAAAGCAGTACAAACCTATTAATGCGATGATCAAAAGCACATTCAACAGGGCAGATGTGATGATGGTCAGGTTTCTCCATTGTGTCTCATATGATTCTGTCTGATTCCTGTGAACTGTTCAATATGGAAATCCATAATATCGTTTAAAAATACATCTGAAATGAGAGAATAACTCACCGCTGATGTCGATTTTGGTGCCGCTGCTGAATTTTAGTGGTTCACTAGTTTTGACACAATAATAAACTCCTAATTCATCAGTGCTGATATTTCTGATGAGCAGACTGCTGTTAGTTTTCACTGAGTATTTGTGTGTTAAATAGCTGTTTTCATATTCAGCTCCTTCATATGTGCTATCAAAAGTGCGTAAGATGAACACTGGAGGATCCAGTAGTTTCTGTCTGTACCAGTAAATCTCCTCTATATCAAGATCACAGCTTATAATCACATCAGCTCCAAAAGTTACTGCTATGTTTGTTAGACTCTCTGTGGCTTGAGACCACATCAACAGATCTATGAGAGAAATAAAACACATTAACAATTGACAAAATAAATAAATAAACAACAAGTTAATCAAATGTGACATGATAAACTCACAGAAGTGAAGCTGTATGATCTTCATTGTCTGATCCAGATGAATATCTTCATTCAAATATATATTACTGTGAGCGGAAACACTATGAAACCTCAAGCACACCGAGAAGCGAGGAAGTCAGAGCTGGGCTTCTCTGATAGGCCTTCAGCCATCTTTAGCCTCGTAACCTGAATGCACATTCAGAATGGCCTAAATGCAGTTTATAAAAATGTTTAACATACAGTTTCACATGTATACTTACAATGTCACATACAGTCATGTGAAAAAGTTAGGAAACTCCATTGAATTCCATGGTTTTCTGTTTCAGGACATCATAAAAAAATATCTGGTCCTTGGCTGGTCTTAAAATTTGGAAAATAAAACCTCAGATGAACAACAACACATGACATATTGCACCGTGTCATGATTTATTTAACAAAAATAAAGCCAAAATGGAAAGGCCATGCATGACAAAATTTGGACACCCTTACTGTTAACATAGGAATTAAGAGAGTAAGTAGCAGTAAGACAATGCTAATCAAATGCCTTTGATTAACTGATCATCAGCAAGAGTGATCACCTCTATAAAAGCAGATTGTAACAAAGTTCGTAGTTTGGGAAGAAGGAGGTGGGAACCGGCGAACATTTAAACAAAACTTTAATAATAAAATAAACACAAAATAGCGCGACAGCCCCTCACGGATGACTGTAGTGCACAAACAGAACCAAAACACAAAATAAAGTCCAGGCCTGGTCCTCTCTAGTTCTTCACTGCCGTCACTCCTCCTTTTACCCTTTCCGGAGTCCCTCTGTGGGACTCGAGACCGGTGAGTGCTGCAGGTGTCGCTCCGTTCCCACGGCTCTCGGCCCCGGCCCTCTCGTCACACAGATGTTTTGGCCTTTAGGTGTGTGTTATCACAATGCTAAAGAGAAAAGACATCAGTAATGATCTTAGAGAAGCAATTGTTGCTGCCATCAACCTGGGAAGAGTAACACAACCATTTACAAACAATTTGAAGTCCACCATTCTACAGGTAGGCAGATTATTCACTAGTGGGAGACATTCAAAACAGACACCAATCCTCCCAGGAGTGGACGTCCCAGCAAATTCACCTCAAGATCAGACTGTGTAACGCTCAGAGAAATGGCAGACAACCCAAGAACTTCACTGCAGGCTCCACAGGCCTCAGTTAACATGTTAAATGATAAAGTTCATGACAGTATAATTAGAAAAATATGGGACAAGTATGACAGGTTTTGAAGGCTTGGCAGAAGAAAGCTTCTTCTATCTAAAAAAGCATGGCAGCACGGTTTAGGTTTGAAATGTTGCATCTGAACAAACCATAAGACTTCTAGAACAATCTCCTTTGAACAGACAAGTCCAAAGTGAAGATGTTTGGCCATAATTCACAGCAGCACGTTTGGTGAAAACCTAACAAGCATATCAGCACAAACGCCTCATACCAAAAGTCACACATGCTGGTGGAGGGCTGATGTTTTTGGACTGGTTTTGTAGCCACAGGATCTGAGCACCTCACAGTCATTGAATCGACCATGAACTCCTCTGTATTCCAAAGTATTCTAGAGTCAAATGTGAGGACATCCGTCCAACAGCTAAAGCTTGGCCAAAACTGGGTGATGCAGCAGGACAATGATCCCAAGCACACCAGCAAATCTACAACAGAATGGCTGAAAAGAAAAGCATCAAGGGGTTGCAACAGTCCAGTCAAAGTCCAGACCTCATCCTGACTGAAATCATGTGGCGAGGGCGGTGTATAAACAAAAACCCACAAACCTCAATAAATTGGAGCAACGTTGTAAAGAAGAGTGGGCCAAAATTCCTCAAGAACGATGTGAGAGACTGATAAAATCACACAGAAAATGATTACTTAATTTATTGCTGCTAAAAGTGGATCCACAAGCAATTGAATCATAGGGTGTCCTAACTTTTTCACACATGGCTTTTCCATATTGGCTTTATTTTTGTTAAATAAATAATGTCACGGTGTGATATGTCATGTGCAGTGTTGGGGAAAGTTACTTTTAAAAGTAATGCATTGCAATATTGCATTGCTACATAAAAAAGTAACTAATTACGTTACTTAGTTACTTTTTATGGAAAGTAATGCATTACGTTACTTTTGCATTACTTTTTAAATCTGGACAGGGCTTGCTTGTTTGATTTTAAAATAAAAAAGTTTTATTTTTGGCAAATATAAAAGCCTTTTCACACCAAAAGTGAAATGAATAGCCTCAGGCTGAAGGGAAAGTAAATTTACGTCCGTACAGTAGAATACAGAAGAAGAAATTTCAACACACTTCAGCAATAAAAAAAAAAACACACAAATGTTTGTCTAGAGTCATTTTTGCTTATTAGTATAGTTGAACTGGATCATCGAAGGTCAGAAGCAAAGACATTGGTAAATAGAATGGGATTAAATACATAAAGGATATTTGTGTTGTTTAACATTTAATTATTGCAGGTTTGCGTCATATTCTGAGTTGCATTATTTTTATTCATTTTGAGGAATACTAAAATCTGTGTTTTTTTTGTGTGAGGGAGATGAATTAATGCATATTCATATTTATTTTGAACTACAGTAACATCTTCTGATTTCTCTCAACATGGGGACAGGAGAGCTGTCAATCAATAAATTGAAAAAAAAAGTAACTTGCATTACTTATTTGAAAAAGTAACTGTAAATTAAAAAGTAATGCGTTACTTTACTAGTTACTTGAAAAAAGTAATCTGATTACGTAACTTGCGTTAACTTGTAATATATTACCCCCAACACTGGTCATGTGATGTTGTTCATGTATATATATACACACACACACATACTGTACATACATACATACAGTATCACATATAGTGATAAGAGAAACAAGATGGCGCCACAAATGGCAGCCAGGATACTGAGCTCCACAATTCTTCTGATGTTTTTGTTTGTTTGTTCTGTGTTTTGTCATTTGTGTTTTGTTCTGGACGTTTTGTTGGACATTCTAGTCGGAGGTACAGCTGTGTTGTTCAAACGCACGTACAAACGCAGAAGAGGGAAACACGCCGGCACCCTGCTGAAGCTCTGCGAGCGCGGCTTTCGGACTGCGCTCCCAAGCATTCATCTTGTGAATGTCCATTCCCTTCCTAACAAAACAGATGAACTTCTTCTCCTCACCCGCACCAACAAGGACTTTTCAAACTCTGCTGCACTGTGCTTCACTGAAACTTGGCTGAGTGAAGCCATTCCAGACAACGCGCTTCATCTGCTGGGCTACCAGCTGTTAATGGGGAAAACCAGGGGTGGTGGATTGTGTTTCTACATCAACGAAAGTTGATGCATATCACTCTGTCCCACGAGCAGCTTTGGGGCTCTCTGATCACTGTTTGGTTCATCTTATACCGACCTACAGGCAGAAACTGAAATCAGCTAAAACTGTTTTAAGGACTGTTAAAAGATGGACTAATGAAGCAGAGCATGATTTACAAGCTTGTTTTGACCTCACTGATTGGAGTGTTTTTGAAGCTGCAGCCACCAATCTGGACGAGCTCACAGAGATTGTAACTTCATATATCAGTTTCTGTGAAGATATGTGCATTCCTACCAGGACATTCTTATCATTTAATAATGATAAACTGTGGTTTACTGGGAAACTCAAACAGCTTCGTCACGCCAAAGAGGATGCTTACAGAAGTGGGGATAAAATCTTGTATAACCAGTCCAGGTACAGACTAAGAAAGAAGATCAGAGTGGCAAAAAAAAACTACTCAGAAAAGCTGAGAAAAGAGCTTTCAGCAAATGATTCAGCGTCAGTATGGACTGGTCTGAGGAACATCATCATGTACATGACACCACCCCCACAGTCTGCGGAGAATCAACAACTGGCTGACGATTTGAATGTGTTTTACTGCAGATTTGAAAAGGATAGTTCTTCACACAGATCTTCAACAGATCATTGGAGCTGTGTGAAGTTCCCTGCTGCTTCAAACGCTCCACCATCATTCCGGTCCCCAAAAAGCCCAAAATCACTGGACTTAACGACTACAGACCTGTCGCTCTCACGTCTGTGGTCATGAAGTCTCTTGAGAGACTGGTCCTGGCCCACCTGAAGGACATCCCTGGACCCTTGCTGGATCCTCTTCAGTTTGCCTACAGAGCCAACAGGTCTGTGGATGATGCAGTCAACATGGGACTGCATTACATCCTGCAACACCTCGGCAGACCTGGGAATTACACAATGATCCTATTTGTGGACTTCAGTTCAGCCTTCAATACCATCATGCCTGACCTTCTCTCAGACAAACTCACACAGCTCTCCGTGCCCACCTCCATCTGTCAGTGGATCACCAGCTTCCTGACAGACAGGCAGCAGCTAGTAAAGCTGGGAAAATTCTCATCCAGCACCCGTACGATCAGCACTGGCGCCCCCCAGGGTTGCGTCCTCTCCCCACTGCTCTTCTCTCTCTACACAAATGACTGCACTTCAAAGGACCCCTCTGTCAAGCTCCTGAAGTTCACAGACGACACTACTGTCATCTGCCTCATCAAGGACGAAGACAAGTCTGCTTACAGACAGGAGGTTAAAGAGCTGGCTGTCTGGTGCAGTCTTAACAACCTGGAGCTTAACACGCTCAAAACTGTGGAGATGATCGTGGACTTCAGGAGAAAACCCCCTGCTCTCCCCCCACTCACCATCATGAACAGCACTGTGGCTGCTGAGGAAATTAAACCTGCCACAGGAGCTGCTGAAACAGTTCTACTCTGCTATCATTGAGTCTGTCCTATGTTCATCCATGACTATCTGGTTTGGTTCAGCTACCAAATCAGACATCAAGAGATTACAATGGACAGTCAGGACTGCTGAGAAGATTATTGTTGCCCCTCTGCCCAGCCTCCAAGATCTTTACATCTCCAGAGTGAGGAAAAGGGCTAAAAAAATCACCTTGGACCCCTCACACCCAGCCCACTCTCTCTTCGAACTGTTGCCTTCTGGTTGGCGCTACAGAGCACTGACCACCAGAAAAGCCAGGCACAAGAACAGTTTTTTTCTCCACAGGCTATATTCAGCCTGAACAATTAATCTTTCATAATTATACATCGTCCATCACAACTAACATAGTTATCTGACATATTTATATTAAACTGCACACTTTGTAAATAACATATCTGCAAACTAATAAATATATCTGTACATTTATCTAAACAATATTTTTTTCCTATACTTCTATTTCTGTATATAGTACATTATTATATTAGGCAAGGCAAGGCAAGTTTATTTATATAGCACATTTCATACACAGTGGTAATTCAAAGTGCTTTACATAAAAGAAAAGAAAAAAAAATAATCACAACAATAAAACAAGGAATTTAAAAACTTTGAAAATGATTTAAAATTAGTTTAAATATCTTTAGTATTAGTGTTATATTACATCCCTACTGTGTTATTCCTATGTATGTCTGCACTATCATGTACTGTATGTCTGCACTATGTTGTACTTTCTTCTACACTGGAAGCTCCTGTCGTCAAGTCAAATTCCTTGTGTGTGTAAACATACTTGGTAATAAAGCTCTTCTGATTCTGATTAAGCCTAAAATGTGTTTTTAATGTCACTATTGATGAGGATTGTATGATTTTCGAATAATATCGGTCTTTAAACGCAAGATATTTAAAGTGTACCTGAAGTATACTTGCAATACTTCCACTTTAGCACAATCAAATATACTTCAGTGTATCTTTAGTTGAACCTCAGCACTACTTCAGCACAATTAAAATGCATTAAGCACAACATTTTAAATTGTTCCAATTTAGCAGACATCAAGTATACATGTTTAGTATACCAACAGTATAATTGCATGGTATTTTTATTAAGCACATACGTTTGTTAATGCATTTGTAGTATACTTAGCATGAGATAGCCTAAATGTATTTTAATAGTATTTATTTTTCACTAGGACATACCATCAGAATGTACTGTAAGTTGTTGGTTACTACCCGCTAGCTAGTTACACCTCACTGACAATAAGTTCTGGATATTTCATTTTCTCCCTCGTCATCCAGCTCTTTGTCACAAAATAATATTAATAATATATCTTCAGCAGTAAAAAAATGTTTTCTTCACATGGTTGACCTACCTGGCTTACATGCAGGGCTGAGAAGGTTACTTTTAAAATGTATTTCACTACAGATTACAAAATATATGCTTTAAAAAGTAATTAGTAATGTATTTGGTTAGATTACTCAGGTTTAGTAACTTAATCGTTCTATTCTAAATACTTTAGAATACTTTGACATACTTAAGCTATGTAACACAAAGGAACATATTAAAGGGGTCATATGATGCTTTTTTGTGTATTTGGTGTAACAGAATATGTTGACATGCTTTAATGTTCAAAAAACACATTATTTTTCAAATACTGTACATTATTGTAGGTCCTCTATGCCCCGCCTCTCTCAAACGCTTCGTTTTCTACAAAGTCCCTCCTTCCAACAAGCGCAGTCTGCTCTGATTGGCCAGCTGACCCAGTGCATTGTGATTGGCCGAACACCACAAGCACGCGTCGGAAATGTAACG
>NW_015505338.1:1712016-1715077 GCF_001515645.1 Sinocyclocheilus grahami | reverse complement strand
GACGAGTCTGCTTACAGACAGGAGGTTAAAGAGCTGGCTGTCTGGTGCAGTCTTAACAACCTGGAGCTTAAAAACTGTGGAACTGTGGAGATGATCGTGGACTTCAGGAGAAAACCCCCTGCTCTCCCCCCACTCACCATCATGAACAGCAGCTGAGGAAATCAAGTTCCTGGGCACCACCATCTCTCTGGACCTGAAGTGGGAGTTCCACATAGACTCCTATGTCAAAACGGCCCAGCAGAGGCTGTACTTCCTTCGCCAGCTGAGAAAGTTCAACCTACCACAGAAGCTGCTGATATAGTTCTACTCTGCAGTCATTGAATCATCCTCTGCACTTCTATAACTGTCTGGTTCAGCTGAGGAAAAGGGCTAAAAAAATCACCTTGGACCCCTCACACCCAGCCCACTCTCTCTTCGAACTGTTGCCTTCTGGTCGGCGCTACAGAGCACTGACCACCAGAACAGCCAGGCACAAGAACAGTTTTTTCCCACAGGCTATACTTAGTCTGAACAATTAATCTTTCATAATTATACATCGTCCATCACAACTAACATAGTTATCTGACATATTTATATTAAACTGCACACTTTGTAAATAACATATCTGCAAACTAATAAATATATCTGTACATTTATCTAAACAATATTTTTTTCCTATACTTCTATTTCTGTATATAGTACATTATTATATTAGGCAAGGCAAGGCAAGTTTATTTATATAGCACATTTCATACACAGTGGTAATTCAAAGTGCTTTACATAAAAGAAAAGAAAAAAAAATAATCACAACAATAAAACAAGGAATTTAAAAACTTTGAAAATGATTTAAAATTAGTTTAAATATCTTTAGTATTAGTGTTATATTACATCCCTACTGTGTTATTCCTATGTATGTCTGCACTATCATGTACTGTATGTCTGCACTATGTTGTACTTTCTTCTACACTGGAAGCTCCTGTCGTCAAGTCAAATTCCTTGTGTGTGTAAACATACTTGGTAATAAAGCTCTTCTGATTCTGATTAAGCCTAAAATGTGTTTTTAATGTCACTATTGATGAGGATTGTATGATTTTCGAATAATATCGGTCTTTAAACGCAAGATATTTAAAGTGTACCTGAAGTATACTTGCAATACTTCCACTTTAGCACAATCAAATATACTTCAGTGTATCTTTAGTTGAACCTCAGCACTACTTCAGCACAATTAAAATGCATTAAGCACAACATTTTAAATTGTTCCAATTTAGCAGACATCAAGTATACATGTTTAGTATACCAACAGTATAATTGCATGGTATTTTTATTAAGCACATACGTTTGTTAATGCATTTGTAGTATACTTAGCATGAGATAGCCTAAATGTATTTTAATAGTATTTATTTTTCACTAGGACATACCATCAGAATGTACTGTAAGTTGTTGGTTACTACCCGCTAGCTAGTTACACCTCACTGACAATAAGTTCTGGATATTTCATTTTCTCCCTCGTCATCCAGCTCTTTGTCACAAAATAATATTAATAATATATCTTCAGCAGTAAAAAAATGTTTTCTTCACATGGTTGACCTACCTGGCTTACATGCAGGGCTGAGAAGGTTACTTTTAAAATGTATTTCACTACAGATTACAAAATATATGCTTTAAAAAGTAATTAGTAATGTATTTGGTTAGATTACTCAGGTTTAGTAACTTAATCGTTCTATTCTAAATACTTTAGAATACTTTGACATACTTAAGCTATGTAACACAAAGGAACATATTATGCAAATATTTCCACATAGTGAGGTAGATATGTGGGGGTGTGTTAGAACGAGCCATTTTAGGGGGGCGTGGCAGAGTCTTAACTTTGATAAAGAATATCTCTTTGGTTTTGAGACTTTAGTCTTTGCAACTTCAGGGATCTTATCTATGCACAATCAGCTTGTAACACTCCAAAGAGAAATGAAAACTTGAAATCGCATCATATGACCCCTTTAAATTGATGCCTTGTTTTTATGTTTTCCAACTCTAAATAAAAGTGACATCTACCAGTCATAAGATTTGTTTTCTTTTGAATTTTAACAACATCAGTTTTCCACAGCATTTCTATGAACAACAAAAAAATTTTTATGTCATTTAAATCTACCAATCAATATAAATTCAATTTGAATACAATGAATGGGATTCTGTGCTGTTTCATGCTGCATTCCAAGCTTCAAAACTAATCCAAACACACCAAGCATATCATAAAAGTAGCCGAAACAACTGGCAACAGCCAAACTTTAAGTTATTACTTCACTGATAATCCTCTTTATGGAGAAGCGATCGGCACAAATTGGCATGGCTCGTTTCCTAAAGCAACTATGTTCGCAAGTAATGTCATTATAGTTCAATGTAATTTAACAACCACAGTTCGCTAAAGATGCTTTTGGGAAACACACCTCAGATCTATGCAGTTTAATGTGAACTATTCACACTGATTTCGTTAAACAAAATAAATGATTCATTTAAAAGATTTACTCAAAAGAATAATCTGTTCACGAATCAGATCATGAACTCCGATTTGCATTAGGCCTGAATAAAGACTTCAAGTTCATCTGTAAAGCACACAAAGCTATCGTTTGACTTTATAAACTTTTATTTTATGCATGATTCATATGGATCTGTTAACTGAATGCAAAGTGTGAATTCTAGGAGAATTCGGTGTCATTCAGTTGCTAAATGAACAGGCTGCAGCATGCAGTTTTTTTTTTTTCAACAGAGAATCAGTTGCCTTATTGGTTGAAATCCCCAAACTGTTTACTTAAATATTAAATGAAGAAATTATATTAAAATTCAAAGTAATCACTTTGGTAATCTAAAATACTTTTCGGATGTAACTGTAATTTGACTACCACCTATTTAAAATGTAATTATAACAAAATACAGTTACTCATATTTTGTATTTTAAATACGTAATGCCGTTACATGTATTTTGTTAATTCAATTCAATTCAATTCAAGTTTATTTGTATAGCGTGTTTCACGATACAAATCGTTGCAAAGCAACTTTACAGCAAATTAAGTTTCTACAATATTTAGTG
>NW_015505338.1:1695027-1711899 GCF_001515645.1 Sinocyclocheilus grahami | reverse complement strand
TTTAGAAGTTTCATCTGGTCTTGTTGAGATATATAGTTGAGTATCATCAGCATAACAGTGGAAACTAATCCCGTATTTTCTAATAATATTACCAAGGGGCAACATGTATATCGAAAATAGCAGAGGACCTAGGACAGATCCTTGTGTCACTCCATATTTTACTAACTCCAAGTTCGTTTTTCTCCATTTGCGCTCAAGACCACAAGTTTTTTTCTTGAGAGAATGGGTATTACTGTTGTACCATGGCGTTTATGGGTACACAGAGCAGTTGAGATAAATCAAGCAGGTTATTTGTGAATCTGTCTTTGGTGGCTGGAACAATAGTTCTGTCACGAATCCGGTCCATGAACTTCCGTCTGCTAGCCATCAGAGGTCACCCTTTCCATTTTCATTTGTAGACTCTCGCACTACACACTGTTGCATAGCACCCCGGACTACATATCCCATCATTCATTGCACTGGTTGCACACAGCACTGATTGCACACAGCTGTTTCATATCACTCACTCACTATATAACACTCACTCAAACAAACATTCTCTGCCGAGTATTGCTTAGCCGGTTATTATTCCTAGTTTATGTGATCCTGCCTGTGTTTCCTTGTTTTGCCTTGCCTTGCCTGTTTTCTCGGTTTCTGATCTTTGCCTGTTTTCCTGGATTTATCCCTCTAGTCTCGCCCCTGTGATTCTGTCTGCCGATCGTTGACCTACGCTAGCCCTAGGACTATTCTTGTGTTTTGCCCGCCATATACCTGTTTGCCATTGTTCGACCCTGCCTGTTATGACCACATCTCTTAAATAAAAGCTTGCAGATGGATCCACACGTCTCACGTCTCGTCAGCCCCGTTACAGAATACTCGGTCCCACAAGGATCCAGCAGCTGTTCAAGTAGACATTGGCCACTTATGGACACGGCAAGAATTTTATTAGCCCTTAAACAGGGTCCACGATCATTGGAGAACCATATTCGAGAGTTTTTAGCCATCGCTCACTATTCTGATTTACCAGACTGTTTATTGATAGAGTTTTTCTGCGATAGCATAAATCAACCTCTTAGGTCTAAACTTAGACACGAGGGTCCACGTTCATCACTCGCTCAGTTTATGGATTATGCATTGTTGACTGTTGGATCTTTGTTTACTGTGGGTGTCACGGAGGAAGAACGCGACAAAGTGTCTGTGACTGAAGTGGCGGCTGTACCAGACTATCGTTCCCGCTGGCCTTAAAAGCCAGGAGAAGAGACACCAGCGGGAAGGCACCCCGGAGCTCCAGGTGGACATTAATGCTTGTTTCTCCTTGTCCACAGACTCCGAAGGCACCCTGGGAGAGGGATCTGCACCACGGCACTTCACCCCACGAGCACCACGCTGAGACGGGCACCGGACACCATTCATCAGAGCACGTGTGATCAGTGTGTGGGCAATAAATCACCCTCCGGGGCTCTTTCGATCAGTACCGAGTCTGTGTTCTCATTCACCCCGCGACACAATATATGCAATTTCTTAGACCAACAACCATCAATCTTTAAATTAACCCTTGCACTGAGTTTCTCAATGAGGCCATTAAACTTATTTTAAATCAGTTTGGATAGAATCTGGAGGTACTTGCATTGCCTGTGTAAGGGGGTTCCCTTTTGTGTGGCATCCTTGCAGAAAGGAGGTTTCCCAAGGTTGTTGATTCGTTGGAGTTTGTTTGGAGTGACATCTTGGGGAGCCAATCTTTGGCTGAAGAATGGGTTTGGCATTGTGTGCTGGTTGAAGTTTTGGCGGCAGGCACATACAAGGTTGGACTTAACTCAGAACACGAAACTCTCAACGGAAAAGAAAAGAAACTAAAGTGAAAGAAGAAGAGTGTAACAAGACTAGATGGCTTATCTCCTCATGATCGCAGAGGAGCAGCAGGCATGCAGGATGAAAAACTTAAAATAAAAAAGCAGTCACAAAAAGGCACAAAGCCAAAACAAGCAAAATTTGTTTGTGTCCTGAGTTTTTAAACTCGGCTGTTGGACTCATCCCAAATGGTGTCTTGACCAATTGTCCTACATTTCTCCTTACAATACATAAAAAGTTATCTTATTAGTTACATGGTTCGAATTTTCCCGCTCTTGCAGAGTATAATTTAGATAATGGTTTCTATAAGCAGAATCTGACACATTTTACAAAGAACTGATGGATAGAAACGTTTCAAGTAGGACTTTTCCCACACATGCATACCAAACTTGAATATAAACCTATAATAAACTATTCAGTAGTTATTCAAAAGGACATACACAATGAGCGATTAGAACATGATAGTCAAATGTGTGGGATACATACATGATATGGAGTTATGCAATGGAATAATATTTGTTAAGTCCTTTTAGCATCCTTTTGGTGCACTGATATATGCAAAAGACAGTCTCTGCGTCGTTCTGTGAATGTGAGGACATGTTCTGTGAGGATCAAAAGGTCTCTGTCTTGGGTGGAGGAAACCCAGGGAAGTCTTAACTCATGATTTCCCTAATGGTTTTACTCGTGATGGTCATGATGTGTTGTCTCTTTGATTATTAATCTTGGGTTGCTTGCCCCAAATCTCCGTCCCGAGCTGGAATTATCAATAAGTGTTCCTTCATGTTAATGCTGCAAGCTGTTTAAATCTGCTAGTTAGTTAGACTTGCTTCAGCCTTGTGGCACCAGGATCAGGTTTATGGTCATGTTATCTTTGACCTCTTTATGGAATTTGTCTTTTTGTGTTGTTTCAACACCATTCTGAACGAATCTTAAATTGTCTGATATCCTACACATATGTAAACTGGACTAATTGTTATATAGGCTAAATCTGAATATATGCACATACAACTTTTTTTCTCTCAATGCACAAAACATTTTTAACAATTAAACACACTCTTCCTTTTGAGATGCACGATAAATGAAATAAATAATAAAAAAGACCTCTCAGTTTACACACCCTCTTTTCAAGAAGGTGAGAATTTGTGGTTCTTTTCTTGTGAACACATTTTACAAGAGCATCTCTAAACACTTTACATGTGAACCTCATATGAGGTAAACAACTCTAAAGAGGTGTTAAAGCCACAGGTTGAGCAGAGCAAGGTTGTTTACTCCGTGTTTACTTCTAAAAGATAATTGTAACACATTTTGCCTAATCATGAAGAATGTGTTTTGGTCAGTCATTTAAATGAACAGCTCACTCAATATCTACAATTTTGTCATCGGTTTGTCATTTCGTTCGAAATGAAAAATGGCTTTCTTTCTTTTGTCTGTGGGACACAATATAGGATTTAGCATATCTGCTGTAAGATAAAAGTGATGTGTAACTTATACGGTCAAGCTCTAAGGGCATACAATCACCAATAAAATACCATGAAATGTTCTCCCTCCAGTATAAACAAAGTATGGGCTATATTTCTACTCTTCTGAAGCTGTACATTATCATTATCTTTTACCCTCATAGTAGCTCTCAAATCTAGCACTTGAGACCCAGTGATGTTTGAGATCATTCATTTGAGTTTGGAGCAAAATGAGGATGACGAAATGTTGTTATCTCATTTCAGAAGTAAACAATGAGCACACAATATACAGTAAGTAACAGCTTTAAAGAACAAATGCAACAGTATGTGTACATTGCGCATATATATGCACACACACACACGTTTCATATATATTGAAATATATATTACAAAATGGATAATGTACAGTCCAACTGGCTGTTCATTATCCTACTCATTACAGAATTACTTACCAAATAAATACAGATCGACTGAAATTAGACAAGAAATAAGCACAGTTATGGAGGAAATCAGTTTATAATCATTATACAAAGACATCACTAAATCACACTCAAGACAGCTTGCAAGTTATAATAAGCAATACAATAAATTGAGGTTGTTCTGTTGTTTGACTTACAGCCTAAAGCTACAACAGCTGCCTGCAAACTCAACATTATTGTTAAGCACAAATCAAATCAAAACGTATTAACATTACAGTATTAAGCAGTATTTCTGCCAACGTAATTAATCCTTCTGCAAGCCCAAAAAAACAAGAAATCATAAAGCTGAGAGTTAAAATGACAAATCATAACATTGAACTACATCATATCTAAGATTAATAAGTGATAAGTATACTGACACAGCCCCTTGCACAACCCTTGGGGTCAAAAATATCTAGTGAGCCAAATATGTTGATTAAACAGATTTACATATGTATAGTTATGCAATACTTAATATGTTTTCAAATATAATGAGAAATGCAACAAAAAGGTTCTGGTAGCTCTAGAAGTGCATATGTACTGTTTATTTAGCTCGCCTGAAACCTTTTACATGGTGTGGAAAAGTCTGCCGTAGCGTACTGAAAACACAACCAATAGGACTGTTTAATCTTAATGCAGATGTGATACAGTTTTCTGTATTAAAGAATTTTCTACAAAAAGAAAAACTCTGTTCCACAGAGTAAATAAATACAGGTTTGAAATGACATGAGAGTAAGTAAATGAGAGAATTTTAATATCCCTTTGAGGGGTGCATATTAGTATACTAACTCATTTTGATTGTATTATTATTAATTGTTTTACCTGCACTTGGCTTGAGATTTGTGATTGTTCAAGATCCATAACTTTGGGCTGTTGTAAAATTGGATCTTGAGATTGTTTCAAGTTGTCTCTGGTTCTCTTGCTTTGAAGGACAAACACCTTTACTAGTCCTTAATGGGACAGTGAATTCAGATTCAACATCAAGCCTTCCCATTTTTAAAGACAGAAAAACACATTTCTAAGGACTCACCTGTGATCACAATGACCAGTAGACCATTCAACAGAGCAGATATCAGGGTAATAATCTGCCAATGTGTCTGATTCTGCTCAATGTTCTTCACCACTGTATGATTCTGTATCTCTAGATCTGGAGTTGGTTCTGTGCAATCATTGAAGGGGTTTAATATTAATATTTAATGGCTAACACTGATTTAGTGTTTAACTTGGTGATCATTGAACGGTCACTCACCAGTGATGTGTAGTCTGGTGCCGTCGCTGTATTTTGGAGGTGCGTCTGTGGTCACACAATAATAAAGTCCTAAATCATCAAGAGTGACATTATTTATGAACAGACGATGTTTACTCTGCACTGAATATTTCTGTTTAAATGTTTGACTGTAGTAACAATGAGCTGAAGTTGTGGAAGAGAGTAATATCATAACTGGAGGATCTGGTAGTTTCAGTAATAACCCGTTAACCGCCGTTACATCAACATCACAGTTTATAGTCACATTTAGACCAAAATCTGTTAAATGATCTGTTAAAGTATCTGCAGCTCGACACCATATGAGCAAATCTGTGAAATAAACACCACGCAAATATTTAATATGACCGCACCATTAGACATTAGAAATCAATGTAGATTAGAAAGCTCATACAAAAACATTCATGAAGTACAACAAACTCACAGAGATGAAGCTGCATGATCTTCGTGATGTTAAAACTCTTCAACATGATGGTATGTAGATTTCTTCTGTCTGTGCTGAGGAAACTTTACCCCAGAAGTTTCAAGCGGGGAATTTTAGCCACACCAAAAGGAAGTTGAAGTCAAGTTCGCACTGACCACATTTTGAAATTACTTCGCAATTCAATTAGCTTTCAGTGTGCTATGATCTATTCTTTTATAGTTGTATGCCAGTTATAGTTTAATTGTTCTCAACTGGTTTTACTTCAAAGCCCAGAATTTACATCGAACATCTAGTGGAACCCAATACAGAACCAAAATATTTTTTCATACAAAAATTAACAAAAATCTAACTCTAAAATTGCTAATACGGTGAACCACATAGATACACAAATATGCTGCATTATTAACATGACAGAATAGCTGAATAGGAAAGCTGAATCTTTTAGTTTTACATTTTTCTGCACATTGTGTGTGTGTGTGTGGTTTCTGTGTCTTTTGGATGTTGGTGGTTTTTAACGCTCTCGACACCACTCATTGTGGTCAGCACAAACCTTGTTTATTTTCATTGCAAGTGAATTGTCCTTCTATTTTTTTCTTTAAACTTTTGTATTATTGTATCTGATGTTCACACCTTATTGTCTTTAACAGAGGGTCTGCCAATTATTGTTCAATCTCAATATAATTTGTGAAAACAATTAAAAACAATAATAATAATATTTAGTTAATTTAAACATAAGCTAAATATGTAATTGTCCTCTCACATTCTATGTTTAAAAATTATATTTTAATAGCTTAATGTTAATGTTAATATACTTGTCATAGCAGTTCCATATCATTGCTCTTTTGTTGACTTTGATTGCTTCCCTTGTCCTCATTTGTAAGTCGCTTTGGATACGGAATAGAAACCATTTTCACTCAGAAATTGCAAGTAAATGTCACAAACAATTAAAAAGAAACAACAAGTAACACACTGAATTAAACAAGAAATTCTCAAGTAGAATGCCACTTAAGGTTCTTGGTCTCAAAAGTGTCGGTTTATGAGGTTTAGAAATAA
This sequence comes from Sinocyclocheilus grahami, assembly GCF_001515645.1. Taxonomy (NCBI): domain Eukaryota; kingdom Metazoa; phylum Chordata; class Actinopteri; order Cypriniformes; family Cyprinidae; genus Sinocyclocheilus; species Sinocyclocheilus grahami. Next base: position 1,705,416 of record NW_015505338.1, on the reverse strand, counting down.
GCAGACTCTACAGTGTTGTGACGCTACTGTGAGAAATCAATAATGGCCTCCAGAGGGTGAAGCTTTGATAAGGAAAATCATTTGTAACATTGTCTTCTTTTAGTTATTGTTGTTGTCAGAAGCTACACTATTTGCACCTCAGTGTATTGTAGTACATTGTAAAACAGAATGCAATTACATATTAATTGTATATTATTATATTATAAATGGAAACTGCCTTATTGGGAACATATTTGTCCCTGTCCCTAAAGAAGATATGACTGTACTGATAGAGAAAGAATATAGGCTGTTTTTGGTTTAATGGTGGCACCCCAGTTAAAAAGAAATCTTATGGCTATTTTGAAGAAATACTGTATTGAGTAAGTCATGATGATTCAGTAGACTGAATTCTAATTTGGCGAGGTCAATACAGAGAATGATTTGTCAAAAGAAATTGGCAGACTGATTCATTATACGGCTCTCAAGTCTCATTCACCGTGAGACACACACATTTCAACCAGTTCACACACCTTGTATTTCTCACGCTAAGAAGTAAAGGATAACTTCTCTCGTTAAAGGCCTATACAATTAATAGACGAGGCGCAGGCATTCAGAGGGAAGTTCTCTGCTGAGTTCTGTATCGAGTTATATCGAGTTAAATGCCACCTACCAGCCAATCATTAACCGTAATTTGGTTTAGGTAACACCTTCATTTTTTTAGCATTTTTATTTTACGATTCCTGGACAAAATCACTTGTCTGTGATCAAATATAGCGAGAGCTGATGTTGGGGAATATATCCAAATTCATGCTAAATTATTTAGCTCTCTCCAAATGCAACCAGAAGCTTTAGATTTGGCTACCAGAAACTAAGTAAAGTACTATGGGACTAGAGTAGAGCCCTCCACGGGACTGTTTTCTTGATCCTACTCCTGCTGAATTACTGAGCATTACTGCCCACTCCCGCATGCTTGCGCAAACTTTCTAATATTGTATATAGCCTAATTTTCGGTCATCAGGGAGCTGCTATCAATATGCGGGGTAACTGCTTTTGAACGAGCGCTCGCTGTCGATTTTGTGATCAAGCGCACTCTGTGTGAAGCGAGCACATCTTACAAGATAAGATATTTGTCAATGAGCTCAGGATCTGTTGATCTGTGATTTTGTTAAGGAGGGCAACTGTCTGGTAGGAAGCCTTTGAGCTGTGTTTATATCATTTGTGACCCATGCTGGCAAAATGAGTCAGAATGTGCACGGTCTAATTTTGAGCTATACAGGCAAAAGAAGTGCAAAATGTCAATTTTGGTCAAATTTGAGGTTTTCACAAAAATGAGTTCATTAAGCCCTCTTCTAGTGACCCCAGTGCTCCAAATAGTAATTAAACATCTAAAATAATCTTTATTTGTACGTTTTCTGAGAGGAGTACCCTTTTCTCTGCTCACTTCTGGACGACTGCTGCTTCTCACCACAAGTTGTAGGTCTATAATTTGTTGCAAAGCGCAGCATTCCAGCTTTGTGAATATTCATATCGAATTCTCGATGACATGAGTCCAAACCAGTGAAATTTGATTTTCAAACCAATGCTGATGAAAACAAAACGATCGTGCTGACTGACATTTGCAAAGCGCGTGCATAAGGCGAGCTTCTCCGAGAGTGTGCATTCTTATAAAGCACATTATCGAGATTCACACAAACATAATCTGATATGTCTTACATAAACCTTTAGTTAATGGTTGGGGAAAAAATCTGATGTGTAACATTATATGTGATCAGTGTATTACAGTAGGTCTTTCTGTCTCAATGTTAATCACACATTAAAAGAAAAGAGGGAATAACTCCTGCTCTTGATTAAAATACTGTTTATTTGCATCTTTGTTCTTATTTTTAATAACAAGGATAACATAAAATATAGCTATACTGTGAATAATAATATAGTAATTATTATTAAGAAAAGAATTGGAGGAAAATATGCAGTGTTACTTGGTGATATTGTTTGGGAATCTTCAGAAAACTTTAACGCGATTTTTTCCAAATCAACTCTGCTGACTAATCTGTTGAATTCACTTTAAAGGGTCATGAATTGAAATCGCATCATATGACCCCTTTAAAAAATGCTAAAAAAGTGGGCGTGGTGCGCAACGGAGGGGGAAGAGGGGAGACAGACAACACACACACACAGCTTAGCGTTCTGACAGTTTCATTTCTCTCCCATCGAGTTAAAAACACAAATAAATGCACAGCCATTTGCACTCTGCATCGAAAACAAATATATGAGCGCACTGTTGCACCTCTGAGAACTTTTAAGGCTTATTCTGTGGCGTTTATATATGCCTTTTGACAGGTTGTGTCACAGAGCTGTAAAAACAGTTATGCTCACCAAGTGAATGAATGCCGAACTCTTATTACAAAGCAAAAACAAACACTCTTCTTCCATCCATGGACGTTTCTCTCAGTTATTGTGCGCGTTGTCAACTCACAGTCTGAAACGTCTGTCATAGCAAATCAACACATGCTGTTGTGAATAATTAAGCAAAGCTCTTCTCATAGGATAAGAACATGCAGTCTCATGAATAATTTAATAGACACCGGCGGGTCATCGATGTACTATAGTCCATTGCCACGTCTTAAATTGTGACGTCAACACGATGTACATTTTAAACCCGGAAGATGAAAATAGCGCAAAAAAGCTTAAAATGAACCCGTTTTCTCCAACAGTTACAATTATCGGATGCTAACATTGTCTTCTATGATGTGCAACACAAACACCTATGCTAAAATCTCAGAAAAAGTAGTTCATGACCCTTTAAACGGCTGTAGCTCAGTCATTTTTTGCCAGATTCCAACAAGTTATACATCATTTTAAATGTATGCGAATGAAAATAAAAATAGCTCATTTTTTAAAATTTGCTTATTCCAACTCATTTTGCCAGCATGGGTCACATTTACAGTAGGTGGCCAACCAGAATTAGCTTTTTACCGCCGTGTCTGCAAAGTGCATTTGTAGCTTTTGACCGCTGAGTGAGTAAGTTATCAAGCGAACGCATCAAAGCACATTTTCGCAAATAGCTGTCAGCTTTGCCTCGCCGATGTGTTATATTTGACGGCTGCAGTCGGCGGAAAATGAAAGAAAATCACTAGTTAAAATATTTAATATTCACAGATGCAAATTTAGTACTTATGAAGTTATGTGCGTTTCTTAGAACGAATTCAAGCAGGATAAATGTTAAGCCTATGAGCCTGTGGTTATATTTACTCTAAGCTTCACAGTATTACAACATATTTTAGATTTGAAACATTTAACAGGTGTGCAATATTAATTAAGTAATATGAATCATGTGTTATATTATCCTAAAGAAATGGTGGTTTACTCTGCATCCGAGCATTAAAAGTGGTAGCCTATTTTAGTAGGCTAGGCTACATACATGGATGTATATGCAAAATGGCAATATTCTCACATTACTTAATATTTGTCACAAGTACATTTTTAATTTATACCATTTATAATTTTTTTTAATTCCTTTAATAAAACATCATGCATTTTTGTCACGCAGATACTTTGTTATTTGTTACCTGTCCTTTATTTTGACAGAGAACTACTTGGGAAAAAGATATCTGTTATTAAAATAATTGTTGCATGTTTTATGAATTCTTTACTTTATTCTAGCAAAACGTGAGGCACTGTATAATTTCACTCCCATTATTTAGGCCTAACTAAAACAAGAAACAAATAAATTAAACCTGACCACGATTGATCTAAATCATTGAAACTGAAAAGGAGGAGCGAATTAATAAAACGTATAAATAAAAGTTCTGATCATGATTCAGGCAAAGATCACTTGATCAAACTTTTAAAGCAAGCTATATACAATGGCTATAAAATGTAGGTATTTGAGATGTAAAAAGAAAAAATATATATTCCAAGGTAAATCACACCAAATCTTTTCGACCTTAATGTGATATTGAAACCCACACAAATCATGAAGTGAAAGTGACGTTTAGACATGTATGGTGACCCACACTAGCATAGCAAACTCAGCATTTAACCCATCTAAGTGCACCCACAGTAGTAAGTAGTGAACACACACCTGGATCAGTGGGCAGCCATTTTTCTGTGGCACCCAGGGAGTAACTGGAGGTTTGGTGCCTTGCTCAAGGGCACCTCAGTCATAAGAATCGAGGATGGAAGAAAGCGCTGTACATTCACTCCCCCCACCTACAATTCCTGCTGATACTGAGACTCAAACTCGAAAAAAACAACCCGGCCTGTAACTTTTTGATTAGAGTCTATCAACCTAATACATCTTGATTTGTCAAGTTCTTGCTCTGCTTTTCCTTGCAAAAGATCTCCAGATCGATCAAACTGCAGGGTCACTATTCAAGTGAATAATTTTTTTTATTTTTTTTTGTGCCTGGGCTCCATCTGGGCCATTTCATCATCTTTTTCTGAAGCCAATCCACTGTTGACTTATATTTTTGTTTGGGGTTATTATTGTGCTTGCTTAGGGCTGTACATTTGGGGGGGAAATTTATTAATTAATTTATTTATTTATTTAAATTGCAATTTTGCTATTTAAAATTCAATGTTATATATATATATATATATATATATACATACATTTTTATTTTTTAATTTTTTTTAAGCTACAGGTTTGTTGTGATAGTTTGCATTGCATCAAAGAAGGACCAAGCATAATCTGATTCTGAACACTAAAATAAACAGATGAAACAATGCAGTTACTAGTACAACTGTTTATTTAAAACCACTAATACCCCGTTTATTTAAAATGATCACTCACATATAATGAGGCACGAGGCTCTTTGTTCCTCTGAATACACCTGAGAATACTAAAGTAGATTTTAAAGCAATCTTAAGCATCTAAAGCATCTTTTTACATTCACATGAAGCTCTAACTGAATTATAATGGACAGACAATATAACTTGACTTGATGATGTGTAAATGATGTGCAGTTCTAATATTCAAATATTTAAAAAATCATCGAAATCTGATGAAACAGGCAACAATAATGAATACAGCTGGCAATATAATATACACACACAGATCAAAGGCCATGATGTCCAAACGCTACCTGGTCTGGTTTCTTCTCCTTGGTTTTCAGTTGATTCATTTTCTTTACCTACTGCTGGTTCTGCAACAAAACAGTAAAGGAAAAAAAATAACATTACTGCGCAGTGATAATGGTAACAGATCTGTCTATAATTTATATACAGCAGCATTCAAACTGAATCATTACTAGTTGGTGAAACATTTATTGTATTTTTGTTTTTATATTAAAATCACCATGCATTAATCAAACAGTTTCACACACCTTTGATGATAAGCTGTACAGTCTGAAGTTCAGATGAGTGTGTGATGTGGCAGGTGTATTTTCCTGCATCAGCATGAGTGAGATTGTTGAGTTCAATAGAGAAGTTTCCTCTCATATACTCCTCAGGGAAACGTTCAGTTCTGTTTTTATACAGTGAGTCCTGTGTCTCTGTATGACTGCCTTTTATTATATCATGCACAATATTGCCATTATTGTGTCTCCAGAACACATCAGTGTCTTGAAATTTAAGATCACGTTCAGCTGAAGAACACGGCAAAATAACAGAACCACCAATAACAGCCTCTACAGTGACCTGCAGACATACTGGAATCACACAGACGTTCACCGTAAACACCATCTGTAGCATGAATTTATCTTTCAAATGTAGTTTGTTTCATGCTCACCTTTGTTTATCAGCACTGCAAACACACAGATGGAGAAGCAACTGCAGAAACAGAACAAAAGATTAATTTAGATTTGGCAACACATAGTTACCAAAAAAGTCATTTGTTAAAGACCCATGGGGTACGATGCTCTCCTTTAGAACTGGGGCAGAAGGTATTTATTATTTAATAAAACAATTACTATACAAATAATAATTCCATACATTTTAAACAAATACATTATTCATCATCCTCTATAGGATAATTTAGTCAAACAATTTAAATCTGAATTCATTGTTTGTTTATTTAAGCATCATTTAAATCCAGCAAAAATGTTTTTATTTATTTCTCATAATAATATATTGGATGTTGCATCATCATCATCCTCCTTTATGCTAAGCTTGTCTGTAAATATGTTACCGATTAGCAGTAAATGCTCTTAATGTAGGCATGTTTAGCCATCTTACCCTTTACTCTAAGACTATACTAAGCTAGACTAAAATCAAATTACTATAAAATAAAACTAATTACATAAGCACTGAGACTCAAGACACTATACACAAAGAAGATACAGTATATGCTAATGCTAACTGCTAATGCTTAAATCAAATGTTAAATCCATTTCCCTGCAAATAAAACTGTTAATCATGTATTAATCAATCCATGTTTAGTGTATTAATGGTGTACAAAAGGTTTTCCCTGCTATTGCTAGTTTAAAAAGAAAAAGCATTTGAAGACCAAAACAAACTAGGCCCAAAACCCAGTTTCATTCAGAACATACTGTACCTGATGATCATGATGCCAATATATATTTCAAATATATTTGATTAAAATAGATATATATAACAAATTTTTCAAACAAAAGAACTATCATAAACTCTTCAACATGTCGACACGCCATGCGTGCCTCAGACGTCAGCAACCACGTGAGATGATCAGACATGTGCACCACATATACATATGCATACATAGTCTTCCTCCAGTATATACAACACTTTTGATTATAAGAGTGCAGTTGACTGTCACTCGCACTACAGGGCATTTTTGATCTTTGACTTTTGACCTTCTACTGAATCATTAACTATATCATTATTATATCATTAATTGAATCATTAATTATATTGTACATGTTTGAATGATCTGTTTGTCATATCTGTACTTCAGTTTATCAATAAAACAGCACAACATTCATGACTTTCAGAGATATAGAAAATGAAGATGAATCATTAATTCAGTCTGCATGTGTGATGATAAAGAGTTGCATCAGTCACATCACATGTTTTAGACTTAAATTTAAAAGAAAACTACATAATTAAAAACAGCTCCTTATAGTAATGAACAAAATAACAACAACACTAATGATAATACAGTGCAAAATACTATCACAGTAATTCAACATTGATTCAACATCCAAATGTACTGAACATAGAGCATAATGTGTTTTACAAATGTCATAAAACATGCCTGAATTAAAATCAGGCTAAATCAGGTTTCCTTGGTCAACCAACAAGACAATAAATACCATGATGGTTCACCAGAGCCATCAGTAAAACCAAGTGACCAACATCAGACCAGCACAAACCAGCAAAAACAGAGGAAGTTCATCCTGTGTCTAAAAATGTTGGCAATACAGGTGCGAAAAAATTAATTGAACAATTAATAAGTTTAACATTTTAACTTACATAGGTAAAAGAGGGAAGCTTCTTTTTTAGTAAATTCCTCTGGTAAAACATATTCTGGATCCTGATCTTCATATGAATCATTTCTCTTAATTGAGTCTTATATATTCTTGCCGTCATTGTGTCTTTAATACCGTCATGTCTTGACTTAAGTTTATTATCACTGAAAGAGCAGGACAAGAATGCAGAGTTTCCAGTGACACCCACATTCATGAGCTGCAGAGGAATTTGCCTTTCAAATTTTGACTTACTATTAGCATCAGTAGATGCAGTTGATGAACCACTTTAGAATAGTGAAAACATATTCAATATTAATTAAGATTTTTCCCTTTTTTTATTTTGCTGCACATTAATAATTATGGTAGTTGTTAAGTTTAGGTATGGGGTGGATTAAGGGATCTAGGATATGGTCATACAAAGCATTATGTGCTTTATAAGTACTAATAAACAGCCAATATGCTAGTAATATGCATACTAATAAGCAGCTAGTTAATCATTGGATAATAAAATGTTACCGCACTTACTTTACAAAAAAATAAATAAAATAAAATAAAATATAGGGTTACACTTTATTTTAGGGTGTCCTTGTTAGACTGTAGTTATACATTTAAGTACTGAGTAATATTAATTAACTACATGTACTTACTTTATGGTTAGGGTTAGGATTAGGGTTTGGTTTAGGGTTACTTGCATGTAATTATGCATAATTTACAACAAGAAATACATACACATATACAGAATAAAAAAAAAAAAAAATATATATATATAATTACTTTGGATCTATTTAAACTTTCTTTAAACTTATACATTTCTGCTGTCATTCACATTTTGACTTTAGTTTGCTGTCACTAAAAGAGCATGATAAGAATGCAGAATTTCCAGTAACACCCTCCTTTGTGTACAGAAACCAAAAGAGTGAGAACTTGAAAGCGTTTAGCCTGTTGTCTTCAGTTTGAAATATTATTCATCCAAGAAAGCAGAGCCTTTTGTTTTGTGTATAAAGCATTTTGAATTATTATTTTGTATGGACACTATTGTGAAACCTTTTGTGATCGATGTCAGTCATCATGGTTCTTATCAGATGCGCAGGAAGGCGATGCTCATGAGAATGGCTGCTAATCAAATACAAGGGAGAACCAATGAAATATTAATAACTTATTATTTTGTAGTCAATGTGTACTTTATATACTGTGAGCTTTTGATTTTTCTACGCTCTTTTAGCAGCAAAATAAAACCCATATATAACCCATACATCTATAAGCTGTAGTTTAATTCAACTTAAAGTAGTAGTTCATTTTCAGTTAGCATTTGGTTCACAGGTTAGCAGTTCTAGACAGGTCTTGTACTGTGCCGTTTCAGTAAAGTCTTATTATTATTATTATTATTATTATTGTTTTAAAAGACTGATAGCGTGTGTGGCAAAGTTTCAGTTTATTTTCATAAAACTCGTAAGATAATTTACATCTGAGCCATTGGTTCCCTCTGGAACTTCCTGTGGAATTTTAGAATGTCAATTCACCATTTGTGAATAAAATTGGGTGAAGATCATAAATTGAATGAATGAATGATGCATTTATATAGTGCTTTATTGTGTATTGCTGTACATCGAAAGCGCACATATTGCTGTAAACTTGGGATTTCACATTTTCATTCTCGTAAACTAATTATTTCCTCACTTTCTCTCTTTCTGCAAACTTGTGTGAATGCGTGTGTTCATGTGTTAGATTAGTTTATATGTCTTAGATTTATCCAATAAAGCCTTATTTATACTGAAAAGAGAAGTGTCTTGTGTTTTGTGCTCACAAGTTAATGTCTTAAACTGCCGATCTTGTTACTATGCTAATTAATAGTGTTTTCACTATATTTTGGATATAAATATCCATTGCAGAATTGATGTCATACGGCTCGTTCACTGACTCGCTGGCCGTCTCAGTGATCAGCCGTAAAACAGTGATTCTGTTCTAATTCCCTTACATATTATTGGTGGAGTTCCCTTTAAAATCTTAAATGATTCCCTTTGAGCTAAATTAATGACCTATTTCCCTTACATGACTACAGAGAATCAGGACCTCGGTTTAACGTCTCATCCGAAAGACGGTGCTTTTTGACAGTATAGTGTCCCTGTCACTACACTGGGGCATGAGGACCCATGCAGACCACCGGGTGAGCACCTCCTGCTGGCCTCACTAACACCTCTTCCAACAGCAACCTCTCCCAATGTCTCCCATCCAGGTACTTACCAGGCTCAACCCTGCTTAGCTTCAGTGGGCGACCAGTCTTGGGCTGCAGGGTGATATGGCTGTGACGTTCACATCAAATTACACAAACACATTTTGACATTTATGTGTTTTTAACATAAATTGCCATACTGTATGTGCTTAAAGCAGGAAAACCATTGTAGCACTGCAAAGGCCTTAGAGTTCCCTTTCATGGGAACTTCGAACTGCATCCTCTAGGGGTCGCTATGGGGGAACGCCTCATTGTGACCCGTGTCTGAAGCATACATTGAAAAAACAACAAATCGTTGGCTGGCGACAGCCATGATGTCACTACCGGTGCGACTATAGTATAAATAGTCGCCGGGATAGGCATTCTCTTCTTCGTCTTCATTGACTGTTTTGTTTGAAACATGCATTTCTGTGGTAAGAGCGATCTCTATTCATCTCATTATGGCGAGCACTAGCAAAGCATTTAAGAATGTGTGCATCCGTGTTGACGTTGTTTAACATCTGATGACACACACGATCTATGTGTTATTTGTTTGGGCGAAGAGCACGCACACGATGCCTCCGAGGGGGCAATCGGCGTGCACTGCGAGCGTTTATTCCAAGGGAAAAGCTCCGCTCTCCTTTGTCTCTCTTTTCGAGGAAAGAGGGGCAGCCATCTGCTTCCCGCGATTCAGGATCCGCCGCTGCTGAGGCACGGAAGGGAATGAACTCGTGGGGATCGCAGGTGGATCTGGCCGATGAGTTTGAAGAGGGATTTCCCTTTCGCGATCGTCGGCTGTGCACGAGAGTGAGC
>NW_015505338.1:1693918-1694826 GCF_001515645.1 Sinocyclocheilus grahami | reverse complement strand
ATGCGCGAAAGCGGTTATGAGAAGATGCCCCTATCGGGAGACTCTGGTCAGCTATCTCTCTATGGGTGAGACGTCCTCTAAGACTCCCTTCCTTGACATCTCGATCAGATGCCAGGGCATATGCAGCAGCAGCAGGTCGGGCTGTCGCTTCATTGCACACGATGGTGATGCTCGCCTTCACGAAGTCCAGGTCTGAGCCCGAACAACCCAGGGGTCCTAGCCCGTCTCGGTTTGAGGATCAGAGACTGGCTCAGAAGGCGAGCCGCGCTCCTCCCCCACTCGTGGGTAGGAAGAATCGCGGGTCAAAGAAAGGTAAGTAAAAGACCTAAGGGATGTGATCCAGACAGGGCGTCAGCACTTTGTCCGGATCAGAGTGATACCTCAGTATCTACTCATTTCCTTCGGGGGTCTTACATCTGCCCTTATCTTCACCTTCCTAATTTCCCTGTAACCACAATCTCTCCTCCTGACCGAGGTTAGTTGGGAAATTTCCTGCATTATAGTCTCCTATGCTGGACCTATTAGGTTTGGTTGGTTCTATGGCTTCATAGTGACCATCTTACTGATGGTCCGGTCTAGAAGCTTCTTCGGACAGAGCTCCGATGCGGGAACCATGGTGGGTGAGTACGATCCATGTCTAAATATATGTATATATAAATATATATATATGTGTGCATCTAATGAGCTGGTGGTCGTGTGTATAACCCTTCTGCTAGTTTCTTTGCAGTGTTTCCTGGGACCTGTGTGTTTCTGTCCCGTTCTAGGGTAGGTCCTCGATGGGCACCCCCTCTGCTGGGTTCAGTGTTTATTTCACTCGTCGATATATGTCCAGACGGTAAGAAAAGCCAGGTTTCGGCTTCATACTTCCTGGATCATGCGGCCATAACACAGGCTTCTGTGGGAGCCTT
>NW_015505338.1:1680113-1693594 GCF_001515645.1 Sinocyclocheilus grahami | reverse complement strand
CCCTTCCTCTGCCTCCCTGATGCGCTGAGTGTTTGGCTAGCTTACAGTATGCTTACCCTTCTGATTTTACAATCATGCTGCAGGTCGAGCCCCCTCTCGTCGAGAGCTGGGATTGTGCTCCCTCAGCCAAGGTAAACTACTGCTAGACGTTCCAGCACTGGAACATGCTGTAGGTCGAGCCCCCTTCTCGACTGAGGACTAGGTGTGTTGCTCCCACAGCTAAGTAAATTATTGCTAGCTGTTCCAGCTTTGGAACATGCTGCAGGTCGAGCCCCCTTCTCGAATTGAGAACTGGGTGTGTTGCTCCCTCAGCTAAATAACTGCTAGCTGTTCCACCATTGGAACATGCTGTAGGCTGAGCTCCCTCTTGATTGAGAGCTGGATGTTTGCTCCCTCAGTTACAGATTTACTGCTAGCCACTCCAGCATTATAGCCTTAAATTGACTTGATGACTTCTCAAGACATAGCGTTTTGGAGATGCGCTATTTCCATCTATGGGCTGCTCTTTCAGAGTGCCACGCGAACCCCTAGAATGGTATTTCTAAAATCTACATAGCTGGTAAATGTGCACGTTATGCTTTGTTGGTTCCCTGAGTAGGGAATGAGACACTGCGTCCTCTAGGTTTCTTGCCATGCTGCGGACGCAAGCTTCAGACGAAGAAGTGAATGATGTGTGCTCCCGGCGCCTATTTATACTATAGTCGCACCGGTAGTGACGTCATGGCTGTCGCCGGCCAACGAGTTGGTGTTTTTTCAATGTATGCTTCAGACACGGGTCACGACAAGGCATTCCCCCATAGCGACCCCCAGATGACGCAGTGTCTCGTTCCCTACTCAGGGAACCATGGTTACATAAGTAACCTGAGACGTTATTTATTAAACAAGCCCTACCAGGTCACATTACATGCAAACTAAGAATATTGTAGAACCCACCTTCACACACACCATGGTTGGTCAATTATGTACAATGCCTGCACATTATTGATCAAGCTACTTTTCAGTCATTACCTTCAGCAAGTATGAAAACAGTAGAAAAAAGCTAAAACAATGATATTTTAGCCAATTTAGATGGAATCAATTGAATCAACATCAATTGTGATGGAAATATGTTATGCAATAGCCTCAGAAGGAGTCAAAAGGGTATGTTCAACATATAATGTTCAGAAAAGTGCAGACTAAGGATGCTCAGATCAAAGACCGTGTCCCAATGATTAAATAATCTATACTTACCCAAAAAGTGCTTAAAACAGTAGAACTAACAGTCATATGACAAACCAATGACCAGATCAGTATAACCAATTACAGTGAAGAAGACTTGAGGGACATTGATTTTTACTCAACTACAAGGTATAAATGTTCACGCATCCTTCTGTTCAGGGATTCTCTCTTGGTTGTTGTGACCAGTGGGCTCCCGGCCGTGAATAAACTTTAATTCCTGCAAAGAGCAACTTGGGAGTGGTGTCTGGTAAATGCTGCACAGCTGATAAATAGAAGTATTAAAGATTCTATGCTCAAAAGACCACCGCAAAGACAATGATAGTGTTGGAAGACTATAGAGCCGTCCTCGGGCTGAGGTAACAGCATACAGCTGAGAAGGGTGATGAGAGTGTATAGATGCTAAAGACCTGTGTGCTTATGTGTGATTGAGTTAGTGATAGTAGCTTCTTGAAGGGACGCCATCACCATACTTCAGGGAAGTATTGAATTATATTGTAATTATTCGAGGAATTCCGGGAATTAGCTCGATACTGTAGTTATTTGGATTGTATTGTAAGTATTCGGGGAATTCAGTGAATTAGCCAGAGATACTGTAGTTATTTTATTAACAACTGTAGTTGTTTGAATTGTCCGTGGTGAAGTCAGATTAATATTGGAAATTTCCACTACAGTTTTGGTGAGCCAGCCAGGAGGCCTGAGGATTTCCTCCCTTCATCAGCGGGAAACGGAAGCTTTTTCTCCTCTTCTATGATTAATTTAAAAGCATAAAATTAGACATTTTCCTCAAATCTCAAATTGAGTTAAAAACCCGCCAGAGGAGGGACAGATCCTTGTACGGCCTCAAAGAACTTGTAAGTTAAGACAGACTACAACTTGCCCTTTGTTTGAATGAAAATAATATTTTATTATTATTATAATTATAATATATACATGAAAAACTGAGATCTCATAAATATAAATTATATGAATTTTACTAAGAAATTAAATATTAATAGATTAATATTAAATAGAGTAAGGAATAATTAAATAGACAAAGGAAATATCCTGTATCCTAAGAATGTATTAATTGAATATTATATTTTTACATATTGATATTGATACATCGTTGTATAAATGAGTACATATACTGTACTAAATATCTGAAGTTGGGTGACCAAGAAAAAATAAATAGTATTCACTCTATGTGAAGAAACTATATTCCTAATCAAACAGAAATGTGTAGAAATATAGAAATGCATTGAGCCACTGAAAAGTAGTAATATTACTAATATTGCTACTGTTTTACTTCTTACAAACAAGAACTTGCTTGCTTTCACATTGAGGGGACACTAGATTCAATGGTGGTCAAAATTGAAAAAGGGGTATTTTTACTCATGCGGTTCTCTGAGTGTTTCAATTTCTAGAAGAAACCAGAAAGCAGTTGCCTTCAAAGAAGCAGATGTGGATAGACTGGACACTGTTCACAAGTGGTGGAGAGAGACAGAGCAGCGGGCAGAGCAACAGAAACAACAACAACAACAACAAAGAGAATCCCAACAGTGCAAACCACAAAATAGAAACAGGAAGATGAAGATATGGCATGCAGAAGACATTGACCTTCTCCCTGCAGACTCTTGACCAATCAAACAGCCCAGACAACTGCAGCTGAACAAGTGAAGGTCCCTTCTGCCCCAATCCAGGATGAGGAAAAGAATAAACCTGAAGACATGCAGTGACACAGAGACTGATGAGCCACTGGCCTTGCTGCGGGAAGATATAAACAAATTGTTTCAATATGCAAGAAAAAAAAAATCTGACATGTTCACTTTATCCCTGCCTTCCAGACAAAAAAGCATCACAGTCAGGGACCCCGAGGAGGAAAATATTAACAACATCCAAGTCCAGACTGGGGAGTCAAGAAGCTTTCAACCTGTTGATGCTACAGTTTCCTGGCACATCTGGCTGGAATGACCTTGGAACATAGAGGAACTCTGAAATGTGGCTGCTTGCACTTCCAGATTTAGTGGAGCAGTTTATCAGAGCAGTGGAGAACATCGATATCACATACAGACCCACAGGCCAAGACTGGGCAGCTATCTTCTGAAGCTGAAGGTGATGCTTTCAATCCAAGCACTATAAGAATGAATGATGCAGGTGCAGAGGGAACTGACACTCCAGGATGGCAGATCACTTGCAACAGGATGATTACCAGAATGATGATGATATACCCTACATGTCCTGACTGGGGAACAATCGCTAAAAAAAAAGAAAAAAAACAGAGATGATGAGTGCTTACCATGCACACCCAAAACAACTGTTGATGAAAGTGCGCCAGAAGGCAGAAGGTACTGATAACAGAGGCATACTAAAACACCATTTTGTGAATGGACTCCTCCCTGATATGCAAAAAGCAATAAGACTGACTTGCATCAGCTGGGAGGCATGAACTATGGAGTCCAGCAGCAGACCAGGCATCAAAGGCTGAGGCTTAGGTCAATGTACTGGGAAAAGAAGAGGAGGTCACAACACTCAAGAAGACCACCAGAGTATGCCATCTCCAAGAAACCATCAAGGAGCATCATACCAGTGGAAAACTGCTGCCGAACATTGTCACAATTGTGGTGAGGGAAGACATTGGGCCAAGGATTGCCCAAGATAGAGAAAATATAATCTCACATGTGAACCAACTCCTCCTTTCCTTAACAACCCTTGGTTTCCATCATCAAATGTGAGAGACCATGAATAGGATAAGGCGGGAGACACAACCAAAACAACTTCTACAAATAACTGATAACCCAAGGCAACATCCAATAATGACTATTCATGTTGAAGGACTTTCCTTACCTTTTTTGGTGGACACTGGTGGCACATATTCTATGATCACTGCAGAGACCGCTTTAAAATCTCCAAATTTAGCTTATTCTGGCAAAACACAAACAACATGTGGGTTATCTGGCATACTATTGGTTGATAAGTTCACTATGCTTTTAAGGGTAACAAACATGGTGAAACAGGTGAACCATAATTTCCTGGTTTCTGAAAGATGTTCTGTAAATTTGTTAGCTAGAGATTTATTGCCCAAATTGGAATTGATCATTTGCATCAAATAATGGTTTGAAGTGTGCAATTCCGAAGGTGCATTTGTGCAAATTAAGCCAAACTGATATTAGAATTGGGTTTTAACTCTTTCTTTTGATCCATACTGTACCTATCAAGAAATATTGCCAGATTTAGAAAAGCCACCTCATCTGCATTGTATCTCATGGTTTGTAGGCCAGGATAGGAACAATGTATATGAGGAGGAATAGATTATATATTGATTTTCTATTGCTATCCCAGCAATTATCTGCATTCTGTTAAACTAACACCTGCTCAGTCTGCTCTCTTACATTAGACATCAGTCCAGCCCTATGTCTAGTTATTTCCCTAGTGGGAAAGAAACATGGTTCAGGGGCCAATGTGGGGGTTTGGCTCATTATCCAGTAAAAAAAAAACAAAAAAAACTGGGAACTGGACTTGGGAAAGTAGTAGGAAACACTACATCTACCAAGAGGGGGTCAAAGTGAATCCTGTAATGCAGGCAATCGAGGTTCACAGGCTGTGTAGTGAGGAGAGAAAAAAAAATATTCCAAAATTGCTTCATATTTATTGGTAGGCATTCCAGACACTCAAAAGTGCATGCGGCATTAGTAGAAAAATTGAGAATCCAGCCACAATCTCCAATTGAACCAAATCCTTTTACAATTTTGTCTGAAGTGCCTAACAATGTCATTGATTTACAGTAGCAAATGCATTTTCTTCTAATTTCCAGTCCACCCAGACGATGATGATCTGATGCTGTGTTCTCCCAACAAGCCACCTGTGAGACCGATCTGCGTACATTACTGGAGTTTTTAGCAGAGAATGGTCACAAATGGTCAAAATAAAAACTACAGTTAGTACAGCAGGAAGTTAGGTACCTTGGTCACCTCATTTCAGAAAAAGGTCATGCGCTAGGAGTTGAACAAATTGAAGCAGTCCAGAAAATACCTGCATTCCGTTACAATACCGAAAATACCGAAACCCGTTACAAAATCACAAATTACAAAATCACAAATTATGTAATTTCTGGGAGTTACGGGATATTGTAGGACATGGATCCAAAACTATGCAAAATTTCTAATTCTCTACTAACAGCAGCTTAGGTTTGACTATTCAAAACCTTTGAAAGTGAAAGTGATGTGGCAACCCATACTTGGAATTACTGCTCTGCATTTATGCCATCCAAAGTGCACACACACACAGCAGTGAACACACACCCAGAGCAGAGGGCATCCATTTTTTGCTGCTGCACCCGTGGAGCAGTTGGGGGTTCAGTGCCTTGCTCAAGGGCACCTCAGTCATGGTATTGAAGGTGGGAGAAAGCGCTGTACATTCACTCCCCCCACCAACAATCCCTGCCGGTACGAGACTCGAACCCGCAAGCTTTGGGTTACGAGTCTGACTCTCTAACCATTAGGCCACGATTTCCCCACTTTGGAGCTCTTCGTTTCCAGAAAATTGGGGTTCATGCCGGCAGTTCTAACACAACCCCATGGAAATCATTATCAACCAATCGAGGATTACTACAAATGATTAGACACTGTTGTATGTGGAACACCACAGTGCCTTCGTTCGGTAGAAGCTATTTTTGTGTGCTCAATCTTGGTGATATTTCACCCTTTAACTGTTTGTTCCACATGTAGTGCATGCTCTGCTGGTGCAGTCATTGCTCATTTGTTTCAAACCAGTGAGTTTGTTTCAAACTGCTGAAGTCACGTGAATGGTTGCTGGTGCATAGGCAGAAATCCCACCAGCGTTAATAGAAATTTAAAATATGGCTAATAATCAGGAGAGAAAACGTTGGTCAGAGGGGGGTACAAAATGGAAAGATGGAGTATGGAAAGATACAAAGGTAAAAAGGCATTTCCTACCAAAACAATTGTATCCAAATTTTGCTAAATGGTCTCATGGGGCAGAACATGCCTCAAAAATTGGCAATGGATGATCTAATTGGAATTTCCTGGGAGGCCCCAGGATTTATAGTTGTGGCAGAGAAATTCTGTTAGAACTGTTACATCTGTGCAGCGAATAACTTGGGAAGACGAAGTAAGCCACAAACTTACTCCGCCCACCCCACACCAGAATTTATTTTTCAGCACTTCAGTGAATTGACACCAGGCCAAGCTTATAAGTATTGTTTTGTAATTGTTAACATGTTTTCAAAGTAGGCTGAGTATTTCCCAAGTATAAAAGCTGATGCTACGGCTGTAGAAAAAGCCTTAATAGGAGAAGTTATCCCAAGGTGGTCCCAAGGGGTACCAGAAAGATTATCTAGTTATAATGGGACACATTTTGTAAATAAGCTAAATTGGCAAACAGATTAAGAATACATTTGAAAAACCCACTGTGCATATCACCCACACAGTGAAAAGGGTGAATCAGATTTAAAAAACCAAATCATGGCAGAAACTGGAATGACATGGGTTCAAGCCCTCCCAATAGTGTTGATGGCCACGAGAGCCCAAAAATACACAAAGACAGCCCTCAGCCCACATGAAATTCTTACAGGTCGGCCGATGTGAGTGGGAATCGAGCCTCCTCCCCAGGAGGGCCTTGCAGGCATCGATGGACAGTTAGGAAATTATTTGATGTCTTTGACTAAAGCTATCAGCTCTATCCACTTACAGGTGAAAGCCGATTTACTGGTTCCAGGTGATGAACCCCAACATTCCTACAAAGCAGGAAAATTGATCTGGGTCAGAGACTTCTGGAGGAAGGTGTGGCACTGTCTAAGGTTCTGACCATATGAGATCATCCCGACAACCAACACTGCCATCAAGGTTCCTGACCGTGATATCTGGATATATTTGGACTTCAGCCATCCATCCAACTACACAGACTGTCAACACACTCTCAACAGGTAAATTATTTCTTTCTTAAAATGTCTATTATTTTTAACATTTAAAACTGTAACTGGTTTCCTACCAATCATGTATTTTTCTCTTTAGTTTGAGAGAAAATGTAAGTGTGACCATCTCCACTAAGTAACAAAGATATTGAATTTATGGTCCATATTGTTAGATTTATTTATTTGTATTTATTTATTCATTACTTGGGTTTATGCATAAACATAATATTGTGAAGTGCTCACATACTACTTTTGGCCTTCATAAACAATTGTTTTTTACTTAAACAAATGGAAGGAGGCACATTGCAACTCTAAACTCAACTGTCAATCTCGTCATCTGCAGAGAGAAACTGCCACTCAATCACACCAAAATACACATAATGATGGACTTACTGGCATCATAGAGGGTTTTGAAAATACAGTATTTTACTGGAACCTGGTCTTCATTACACTATTTTCTGTTTCTATTTTTGTTTTACATCTGTAAGTATTTATTTCTGTTCAGTGTCAATTGTCATTTATTAAATGTATTCTAATAATGGTTGTTACTTGTTAGCATGCTGTTGTTGTTGTTTTTATGAAAACCTTAATAGATGCTATAAGATATTGTAAGACCGGACAGATAGAGGGGTAAAAAACACTATAGTAATAAATAATTTATTACTATAAATAATAAAACTAATATTAATGATACAAATATACTAATATTAATGAAAATAAACTATCATTAAAAAGGTTATTTATAGCACCATTAATGAATGAATTATGTATTTATATAGTGCTTTATTGTGTATTGCTGTACACCCAAAGCGCTTTACAATCATGTGGGTGGGGTCTCTCCTCAACCACCACCAGTGTGCAGCATCCACCTGGATGATACGACGGCAGCCACAGTACAACGGCACCAGTGCGCTCACCACACACCAGCTACAGGTGGAGAGGAGAGAGAGTCATAGAGCCAATCAAGTGGATGGGGATTATTAGGAGGCCATGACAGACAAGGGCCAGTGGCGGTAATTTGGCCAGGACACCGGGGACACACCCCTACTCTTTATGAGAAGTGCCATGGGATTTTTAATGACCACAGAGAGTCAGGACCTCGGTTTAACGTCTCAACCGAAGGACGGTGCTTTTTATAGAAGAGTGTCCCCATCACTACACTGGGGCATTAGGACCCACACAGACCACAGGGTGAGCACCCCCTGCTGGCCTCACTAACACATCTTCCAACAGCAACCTAGTTTTCCCAGGAGGTCTCCCATCCAGATACTGACCAGGCTCAACCTTAAATTTAAGGTTCTATATAGCACTTTTAAAGCATGGTTCTTAATGGAACCCTATAAAAAGGGTTCTATTTAGCACCAAAAAGGGTTCTGCTATTGTTACAAGCTGAAGAACCCTTTTCTGGTACTGTTTAGAACCATTTTTCTTAAGAGTGTGGGAGTTACCTGATCTAACCTTTAAATTTAATTTTATTACTGTAACCTAATGTATAGGTTGATTATATCGATTCAATTAGATGTTACCACATGAGAAACTGTACACATTCAATGAAAAAAAAAAAAAAACTTTCATTATCATCATGACTAGACATGCTGGTTTTGCCTCAAAGCTGCAACACACCACATATATATTATAGCACTAAAAGTTGAGAGTTACAACACAGAATGAATAGGTCTAGTTAAAAATGAAATCCAAATGAAAGCTAAAGTTGTTCAATTAATTATACACAGAATTGTCAGTGTGACGAGTGGGGCGGGGCCGAGAGCTGTGGGAACCAAGCGAGGCCGGTGGAGTGAAAGATAATGAGGGACACCTGCGCCACTCACCGGTCTCGAGTCCCACGAAGAAGCTCCGGAAGGATAAAAGGAGGAGTGACGACAGTGAAGGATGAGAGAGAACTAGGCCTGGACTATTTATGTTGTTGTTTTATTATGTTTTATGCGGCAGTCATCCGTGAGGGTCTGTGTGATAAAGTTAGAAATGTACTAAATATAAGCCAATTGCAAGACATCAGGTGAGGGGGGGGGGCACCTGGGGTGGCCAGTCAGATTTTAGTAGGGGCCGGTGACACCCTGCCCCGTGTAGCTCTGGCCCTGTTGGGAAGTGAACTAATCATTCATGTTTCCGGTATAGACTGCATACCCTCAGCTTATGGGGAAATGATGTAGCAAAACAACAAATAATTTGGACCAGAAGACTGGGGAGATGAGGTGAACTAACAGACTGCATAGCCTGTGGCCTGTTGCATGAAGCTAGCTGAAAAAACCGCAGAGTTTCAGAGTAGATTTTGAGTTGACAAAATCAAACAAATCCAACCTGGTTTAGATCATGATCACCGGGCTCACAAAGCTCAATATAGGCCTAAACGTTCTCTGTCAACTCAAGAGTTTGAACCAGAGTTTGTGATAAACTCTGGAGTGCATGCACCTGAACGTGTGACAAGTGCAGCAAACAACCAATCACACGGAAAGTGGAGAGCATCAGCAAAGCGTCATTGGATTCACTTCTCACGAGAGTCTGCGCAGTTATCTTTTCTGCTGAAGATTAAGATATATTATTATTAAAAATAAATTTTAATGCATTTACAAGGCAGGAATAAACACTTCTGCAGCAGCAAAAGTTTGAGAAGGCAGCAGAACAAAAATATATGACTATGCAAAGGAATCAACTGAATTACATTTTTTTATATATATATAGTTTCACACAGAGCTCAAAAGGAAAACATAAGTTTAGTCATTTTAAAAGTTAGATATATTAAAGCTTATCTATATGTATATTTATTTTAATTTAAATGCAAAACTTAAAATTAATTGCCCACTTCATATAATAATTATATGAATATATAATTATATTGGTAAATTGAAAAGGTTTTTTTTTTATTTAGTTAAAAAATATATATATTGTTTTTATTCCATAAAAAAAATATGTTATTTATTATCATGAGTTCTCTCTGTTTTCAGTTTCTGATTCTGTAATTTTATCCGGTTCTTCTAAAGAATCTCCGCTTACAGTTGAAGACATTACAATGAATTGGAAACACCATGACAGATTGAATGTATATGAGATTATTAAGGGTAAAGTCTATGTAAAAGGACAGAATCCAGAGTACAAGAACAGAACTGAAAGCTTTCCTGAGGAGTATATGAGAGGAAACTTCTCCATCAAACTCAACAACCTTCAACACACTGATTGAAGCAGGAAAGTACCAGTGCTCCATCATAAAGGAATCAGTAATTCTGCGGAGCTACTTTTCAAAGTTTCGTGGGGGGTTCGCTCGTTATTTTTTTCTTATATAATAGGGGTCCTATTATGCCCTTATACAAAGTCTTGATTTGGTTTTTGGGGTGTACTAGAATAGGTTGTAATGCTTGATTGTCCCAAAAACGCATTATTTTTCACATATTTTAAATTTTTGCTGCGCCTCTCTTCCCAGTCTATCTAAAACGCCCTGTTTAGTTCCTGCTTCGATGAAGCCCCTCTTTACAGAACACAAAATGTGCTCTGATTAGTTGGGCCCAGTGCAATTTGTACAGTGTCCCAACTTTTTTGGAATCGGGTTTGTATATATATATATATATATATATTTGTGGAAACAACATTGTTATAAAAACTGGAGGAAGTCTTTAATAATACATTTTTTGTAGTTTTTAGTGAACCAATTAATTACATGAACAGTTATACTAATCCAAATAGCCTACTTAATTTAGCAAACAAGCTAATATTGCTTTGGTTAATTTTGTTGTTATTATTAATTAAATAAATATAGGACTGTATTTCATATACATCTCCATTTGGAATCCAGAATCGGGCCAGTACCAGCTAATTGTATAATTTATGCTGGCGTGATTGTGGCCCGATGCAGGCAGTGTCGGCTCAGTTAAGGCAACCGGACTCGGGCCAGCATACTCGGGCCGATTCTGGCGCGTCATTCACTCCTGTGATCCACAAGAGTCCAACAATTTTGTATACTGTTGACTCTGTGACATTTTTTTCATTTAAAAATTTAACCCAGCAGATGGGTTAGTCCATAAGTTGGGTTAAAACAACCCAGCATTTTTTTAGAGTGTAATATTAAAAAATAAATCAAATAAATATCAAATATTTCCTGTATGTCCTACAAGGTCATCTTGTTTAATTCTGCACTGAGGACACTTTATACACAACAACCTAGAGAGGGGTCCAACATAATTCGAAATGAGACACAGATGATAATAAAAAAATTCCTTGAAATTAAAATTAATAACAAAGTCAGACAGAATCAGAGTACTGTGAACGTGCCTCACTTCAAACTGTAACGGTCTGTAAAGGTTATCATCTGCCAAGCTGGACGGATGCTGAAGGTGAATTTTTGTATTCGTTAATTTGCTGATCTAACATTAAATGTAACTATAGACTTAGACTAATGTTTTGTATTGTAAGTGTATTAAGTTCCCAATGTTTAATTTGATAATTTTCTGTTTGTTAATTAGCACATGAAGCGGTCTGGGTTACAGCCTGAGGTAAAATTATATAGATCTATTTAGTTGTTTAAATATTATTTTCTAAACTTTAAACGCAGTGAAGTGTTTGTTCAAGTAGACTTTGTTGCTTGTGGAAACCTCACGCGAGTATGAAAGGTACTTAAAACTTAAAGACTTAAAAACTTGTATTTGTACTCTTGAAGACCAAAGAACCTTTGTTCACCAAAGATGAAATTTCAGTCTGGCAGAATTTCCTGCACACTTCACCTAAATGAACTGTAGAGGCCAAAATGAGCATTGTGAATATAAGAGCCTCACATTACATTTATAACAATCATTGTTAATGTTTGAATTGTATTTCAGGGCAGTTTGTGAAGACAGATAATCAAGAGATGTTGTGAAAACCTGTACAGAAGTCAGTTCCAGTTCCAGATCCACCCTCCACACAAGACCTCTCTCTCATATGGATTGCTATTTACTAGCATAGTATGTGTTCTCTTCAGACTTAGGTGCATGCAGATATTACTCAGGGACATGAACACTTGAATATTGCAAGAATAGGGAAAGTAAGAATTACTTGTATAATGTTTATTGCTTAAACATAAAAAATACATACTGTATATTTTTACTGTTTTTTGTTTTGTTTTCCAAAGCACCTAAAAGTCAATTCACACCGCCATACTCCAACAGAGTGAACACACTGTCCAAACAAAACAAAATAAGCATGTTTTTTAAAAGTTTTTGTGGCAGTGTGAACTGACCATAATGCTGTATGTTAGGTGTGAGATTCATTGAACTTGGATTGCTATAATACATCTATTCATAAGTGCACCAGTTTGAAGCACAATTCCCTGCACATTTGCTGTATATCCATAAAGTGATATCTTGGTCATAGTATTCTTTCGGTGGTTAACTAACTGACTAAGACAGTCTCTCGCTGCCACCTGCTAACATAACAATGTAACCTGCAATGAACGAAGCCCAGGCTCATCACAATTAAAAGAACCAAAGACTTAAACTACTTCAGTCGGTGCGCATAGAATTGATTTAATACACAAGTTTCACAATTTGAGTTTAATTATTGAAATAAATTAACTTTTCCACGACATTCTAATTTATTGAGATGCACCTGTAGATTTTTTTTTATTTTTTATGGTGATTTTGCATATGATTTTCAATTAATTATTTGAAGTGAGTTGGTTAAGGGCGTGATTAGCTGATGTAGCATTGTGGGAGCATGTGATTAGTTGATGAATTGTGTGCATGGTTAATGATGGCTCTTAAATATTTAAATGCAATGTGTTGAATGCCAACTAAGACTTGCATATTTGTGCATAATGTTTTGACCCTGGATGCTTACAGAAGGATAATCTTTTATTTATGTGCTAGAAACATGAGCATTCATAATTTTTGTTGGTTCATGCTGAACTGGTGTTGATAAATGTACTCTTTATATTAATAAGTCAATTCATTTGATATCGTCACTGTTTTTAAGTTGCATTGTTTGGAAATTGGACAATTTTTCAGTGTCCAATTTCCGTTTGATTTATTATGAAGGTAAATCTATAAAATGAAAACATTTACATATATGTAGATTTAATTTATTTACATACAGTTTGAGTAAACAGTAATATATTCTGTGAAAACGTTTAAGTTTATTTACTTATATGCAATGTATGTGAAAAATATTAAAAAGCGGGCAAAATCAAATATTTAATATATTTTTAAAATATATTTCAAAATATATTTACATATGTTGTATAAAATATATTTTCTTCTATTTAAATTTAAGATATTTAAATATATGAAAATGTATTTATTATCAATATATTTTAATCTATGTGACTTCTGAATGGGATTGGCGAAATCACGGGGGGGGGGGCAGGACCCCC
>NW_015505338.1:1661394-1677469 GCF_001515645.1 Sinocyclocheilus grahami | reverse complement strand
GTGGAGAAGCTCATATCCCAAGTTGCTTGAAGTCCAGTGTTACGTTTCCACAGTCTGTGATGATTTGGGGTGTAATGTCATCTGCTGGTGTTGGTCCATTGTGTTTTTTGAAAACCAACGTCACTGCACCCGTTTACCAAGAAATTTTGGAGCACTTCATGCTTCTTTCTGCTGACCAGCTTTTTGAAGATGCTGATTTCATTTTCCAGCAGGATTTGGCACCTGCCCACACTGCCAAAAGCACCAAAAGTTGGTTAAATGACCATGGTGTTGGTGTGCTTGACTGGCCAGCAAACTCACCAGACCTGAACCCCATAGAGAATCTATGGGGTATTGTCAAGAGGAAAATGAGAAACAAGAGACCAACAAATGCAGATGAGCTGAAGGCCACTGTCAAAGAAACCTGGGCTTCCATACCACCTCAGCAGTGCCACAAACTGATCACCTCCATGCCACACCGAATTGAGGCAGTAATTAAAGCAAAAGGAGCCCCTACCAAGTATTGAGTACATGTACAGTAAATAAACATACTTTCCAGAAGGCCAACAATTCTCTAAAAATGTTTTTTATATTGGTCTTATGAAGTATTCTAATTGGTTGAGATAGTGAATTGGTGGGTTTTTGTTAAATCTGAGCCAAAATCATCACAATTAAAAGAACCAAAGACTTAAACTACTTCAGTCGGTGCGCATAGAATTGATTTAATACACAAGTTTCACAATTTGAGTTTAATTATTGAAATAAATTAACTTTTCCACGACATTCTAATTTATTGAGATGCACCTGTAGATTTTTTTTTATTTTTTATGGTGATTTTGCATATGATTTTCAATTAATTATTTGAAGTGAGTTGGTTAAGGGCGTGATTAGCTGATGTAGCATTGTGGGAGCATGTGATTAGTTGATGAATTGTGTGCATGGTTAATGATGGCTCTTAAATATTTAAATGCAATGTGTTGAATGCCAACTAAGACTTGCATATTTGTGCATAATGTTTTGACCCTGGATGCTTACAGAAGGATAATCTTTTATTTATGTGCTAGAAACATGAGCATTCATAATTTTTGTTGGTTCATGCTGAACTGGTGTTGATAAATGTACTCTTTATATTAATAAGTCAATTCATTTGATATCGTCACTGTTTTTAAGTTGCATTGTTTGGAAATTGGACAATTTTTCAGTGTCCAATTTCCGTTTGATTTATTATGAAGGTAAATCTATAAAATGAAAACATTTACATATATGTAGATTTAATTTATTTACATACAGTTTGAGTAAACAGTAATATATTCTGTGAAAACGTTTAAGTTTATTTACTTATATGCAATGTATGTGAAAAATATTAAAAAGCGGGCAAAATCAAATATTTAATATATTTTTAAAATATATTTCAAAATATATTTACATATGTTGTATAAAATATATTTTCTTCTATTTAAATTTAAGATATTTAAATATATGAAAATGTATTTATTATCAATATATTTTAATCTATGTGACTTCTGAATGGGATTGGCGAAATCACGGGGGGGGGGTCAGGACCCCCATCTGAGGGTTGTCCCCCCTAAAAATATCATTACAAACCACTCTGTGTATTGTAAATAATATAATGAACATATACTTAAAATAATTGTGTAAGTAGTAAAACAATATAAAAGCAAAAAAAAGCGTATTAAGTTTTGAAACATTTTGAGTCCCCCCTCCAGGGTTTCCGCGGGGCTTAAAAAAGTCTTACATTTAGTTGTATCAAATTTAAGCCCTTAAAAAGTCTTAAATTGTACAAGAAAGTCTGAATTATGATTTCAAGAGGTCTTAAATTTGGGGATGGAAAGACCAGAATTGCGATATGGCTGAATGTGACGATTAAACTTCAAAAGGCTATGATTATATTAAATAAACATGAGCGCTGCACGTTCAAAGTCTGGTGCTGCGCTGCTTTGTGCTCTGCCGTTACCGGGGAAACAGTTATATTTCTACCAAATGCTCCACCTGCTGTCAGAATGAATGAGCATTTTCAAATAAAACTGATGTTTTGTTCAGAGTTCAGACAAATGGAAAAATCGACCCATGTTTTTACTCTGCAAAAATGCAGAGCTTTAAATGTGAAAGCTGACCTTCAAAGACCACATTGCAAAGACCGCTCGACCTTGCAGGTTTGCATTGCACAACATCAGAAAAATCAGGCCCTTTCTAACGGAACATGCTGCACAACTTCTTGTCCAGGCCCTTGTCATTTCTAGGCTGGACTACTGCAATGCTCTTCTGGCTGGACTTCCATCAAGCACAATCAAACCTCTACAAATGATTCAGAATGCAGCGGCACGACTGGTCTTCAACAAGCCCAAAAGAGCCCATGTTACACCTCTATTTATCTCCTTGCACTGGCTACCGGTTGTGGCTCGAATCAAGTTCAAGACATTGATGCTTGCATATAGAACAGCCACAGACTCAGCACCCGCCTACTTCCACTCACTACTACGAATCTACATCCCCTCCAGAAGTCTGAGATCCGCTAGTGAGAGACGCCTCGTGGTACCATCACAGAGAGGCTCAAAATCTTGTTCACCATTCCTGGCTGGTGGAACGATCTTCCCACCCCTATTCGGAATGCTGAATCCCTGACAATTTTCAAGTGACAGCTGAAACTCATCTCTTTCGACGCTGCCTGACTTCATCATCAAAAAAAAAAATTATATCTCTTTATTTATTCCTTCTCTTTCTAGCTTACTTATTTGAACAATGTCTAGAAACTTGGTATTACAAGCACTTCCTGTAAATGTTTGCCTCTTTAAGAAGCATCGCTTTATGTATCCTCCAATTGTAAGTCGCTTTGGATAAAAGTGTCTGCAAAATGACTAAATGTAAATGTAATTCAAGATATGGGGCAGAAAATGTATATATTTAATCGTTAATATCACACGAAAAGTGAAGGGTTTTTTTTCTCCAAAAGTCAGCATGATTACAAATGTGATATTGATTTGATACAACAGTTCAATAAACAAGAAGTTAATATAAAGAGACTTACGTTTTAGACACCATATTTCCTGTCTTTGCTCTATTTCTCCAACAAAAATAATTCCAAGCACAGCCACAGCGCTGTTTTGTGTCGCTGAGCAACATGACGGTGTTTCATTCCTGAATGAATCACCCGTTTTCAATCGCAATGACTCACTTAATAGTGATTGCTGCCACCTACTGGCAGTTTTAATTTCACATTGAAGGTACCTTTTCATTTTTTAAATAAAGGGGTCCTATTATGCTCCTTTACAAAGTCTTGATTTTGTTTTGGGGGTGTACTAGAACAGGCTATCATACTAGGTTGTTCGAAAAACACATTCTTTTTTACATATTCTACATTATTACAACACCTCTCTCCCAAGTCTGGCATGAACGGCTCGAATAGTTCCTGTATCAAATGAAAGCCTGCCTTCTGAAATACGAAATGTGCTGTGATTGTTTAGCTGGGCCAGTGTGTGCTGTGATTGGCATGTAATAGCCGCCTGTGAGCTTCAGTTTAAATATTGCGTCAAAATCAAATCAATTTGAGCGCGATTTAAACCCGGATGATTGTAACCACTCTAAGTTCGTCTGCCTTGGGAAAGCTAGCGTGTCTCCAACATAGTGATGATAACACTTGTTGCCTTCTCTAGTGCAGCTCAACCAGGTCTCATCCCACAAATCCCGGAAAATATGCGTTGTAGTCCAAACGAGTCGTTTGTTGTAGTTTTTGAAAAGTAATTTGTGTTAAATAAAATAACTTAATATCCACTTTTGAAGTGGACTTTGAGCGTTGTAACTTTGCAGATCTTTTTTATGCTCAAACAGCAACATTACAGACTAACGAAAGTTGAAAAAGTGAAAAAGCATAATAGGACCCCTTTAAATAATTTCAAACATCAGTTTTCAATGTATTATGTTTAAAATATCAAAACATTATTTACGCGTTTGTAACTGCAGGTTAAAGTATTTAATGTCCCTCAGAGCTGCATTAAACAGTGTGCAAATGCATCTAAATGCCACTTCTAATGCAGCTTCTGTGTTTCCTCTGCATTGCAAAGATCAATTTTGTTGATACTGATTTCATTTGCTTGGTAACAGCCCAAATGCAAGAATTTGACTCAAAAGATGGTGCACACTTTTAGAAAAAAATTACTAAAAGGTAAAAATGCCCATAAAACTTGTTGGAAATGATTAATTTATATCACTGCTGTGAACTGAGCACACATAATATGAAGAATATAAAAAAATTCAGGAGTCAGCTGTCAGCACAATTAGAGATAAGATATCAGCACAATAACACACTCTATAGCAAAATATTGTCTAATTATCATTATCGATAAAATCCCTTTAAATTATCGAGATATCATTTTTTGTCAATTTCGCACACTCCTAATTTATGTTATTTAATTGATATAATAATTTATTGTTAATAATTGTTTAAATTAATATAGTAATTAATACTTTTGACTCAGCCTTTAAAAATAATTTAAAGGCTGAAATATAAAGTTTATCATTTTATAAAACTTTTTGTTTTTGTGAAAACTTGTATCTGAACTATAAATTATGCTTTTTACAGTAATTTTACAGTTTAATATGGTACTATAGACATTGCCCTACCCCGCTCATATGGTATTAATTTTATTTGTGCAGGTCTTAAAAAGGTCTTAAATTTGAGCTTAAAAATTCTGCAGAAACCCTGCCCATCCCTTGCCTCAAAGTGGTTTGGTCCACTGCCTGCTTTTCCTCTTTACCTCACCAATACACATGGACCATTGACACTCTATCTACAATCTAAATTAGGAGTGTCAATGGTCCATTTGAGAGATAGGTGGTGGTAATGCACTTATAAGTCTGCCGTAAAGCAAGAAGAAGAAGAAGAAGAAGAAGAAGAAGAAGACGCAAACAAGCTCAGGACAGTTCAGACATTGCGGTGAAAATCAGAGGTGAAAACGATATAAATACTGTTCAGTTTCTTGCACAGACCGATTGTTTTGTGTCTTTACACATCAATGTATCGTCACGAGCCGCAGGGTTTAATTTGGTTTTGTTTGTGTATGTTTTATGACTTTCAAAGCCGTAATTCCCATTCACTTACATTATATGACTGATAGACTGCAACGGTTTGTGTTAAAAATCTTCGTTTGTGTTCCACTGAAGAAACAAAGTCACCTACATCTTGGATGCCCTGGAGGTAAGCAGATAAACATCAAATTTTCATTTTTGGGTGAACTATCCCTTTAAGCCACATGTGCCATTCATGACATAATTTCCTGTTTCTTGCATGAAAAACAGTTTCATTTATTATAACTTTTCTTTGTTTCAGGGCCTCAGCAGGCCTTGCCTGAGCGTTCCTTTGGAAGTTCTGCTGTTTTACCGTGTTCTAGAAAATCTCAGCTTACAACTGAAGACATTACATTCTACTGGAGACACAATGAGACTCTGAAAGTGTATGACATTATTAAGGGCAAAGTCTCGCTGGACGAACAGGATTCATCATATGAGAATATAACTGAAATTATCTGTGAGAAGTATCTGAAAGGAGACTTTTCCCTCAAACTCAACAACCTTCAACGCAATGATACAGGAACCTACACATGCTACATCACAAATGAATTACTAATTCAAAGTGTGAAACTAGGTGTGTGAAAAAAGTTTGATTCCTTTAAGCAAGTAATATAAATTTGTTGGGGTGATTTTAATGGAAGTTAGAATGCGATTGTTTAACATTATGTTTCAAGATCTCTTAGTTTTTTGTCTCTGTGTCCACCAGAATTTAACCAAGGAGCATAAGTAAGAAAAAAGATTGTATTAGTGCCTTTTCTTTCTGTTTCCATTCTGCTCTGTATGTGAGTATCGAGAGGAGAAATAATTGATCTGCATTATTGCAATGTATTTGTTCCACTGTGGTTCAGAAAACGTTTATCCGAGCAAGCATCCGGTTTGTGCAAGAGCAAAGGAAATCCGCGTGCGAGCAGAGAGATTTGCGCTCGCGCATTATGTTAATGTGCTTTCGCGCTACTATAATGTGCTCTCTACATTTGTCATTAAAGGGGTCATATGATGTGATTTCAATTTTTCCTTTCTCTTTGGAGTGTTACAAGCTCTTGGTGCATAAAGAAGATCTGTAAAGTTGCAAAGACTAAAGTCTCAAATCCAAAGTGATATTCTTTATAAAAGTTAAGAGTCAGCCACGCCTACCTAAAACGGCTCGTTCTAACACGCCCCCACATATCTACCTCACTATGTGGGAAGATTTGCATAACACCACCCAAATGTTCACGCAAATAAAGAAGGCGTAACTTTTATTCTCACTGTAGTATTGTTGACGCTGCAGCCATGTCGTGAAGACGCTGTGTGCTTCGTTGTGAAAGCGAAACTACTTTGTTTGGTCTTCCAAAAGAGGATGATATCCGCTTCGTCATGCCTAGAGCTGATCCGTGCTGGTCGCTGAGGAAATACATCAACTTTCACCGTGGACGAAGCGGAATCCAGCCCGGGGTCCGTCACATGTGGTTGCCGCTCATTCGTTGGATCTCTACCCCGCCGCCTCAGCTCACTCTAGCCCGGCCTCAGCTCACGCTAAGCCGGGGCTTCCCCTCACGCTAGGCCGCTGTATTTTTCGTTGTGAAAGCGAAAATACTTTGTTTGGTCTTCCAAAAGAGGAACCGACTACAAATCAGTGGTTAAGTTGTATTTACAACACTGTTCCAGAACAGTTTAACCCAAATATCCAGATGTGTGCAGCACATTTTATGGAGGACTGTTTACTGATCCTGGGAGAGTAACATTAGACTAAAATGACTGCAGTTCTGACTCACGTAAGTACGTTTTCTTTTAAATGATTTGCCACTGATGATTCAAATGCAAGTTTTGGGCAGTAGAGTAGCACTTGTTGTTTGTAATTTCTCTGATCACAAATGCAGACAGAGTTTTATGTTTAAGCGGCGCGATGCAATGCAATGCAACGCAACGCGTAAAAAGACAGTATAAGTCATTATAATCAGTAATTGTGTCCCCACTGGATGCAACAAATGCCTCGTTTGTAATGGGTTTTAATATTTATGTCTCGTAGCTCCAGCCGGGACACGGCATTAACAGTATGTGAGGGGCATAACATTTCCGTCTCACGCTTGAGGTATTCGGCCAATCACAACTCATTCGATAGCTGGCCTTTGTAAAAATCGACGCGTTTCAAAAAGGCAGGGCATAGAGGAGAAACAATAATGTACAGTATGTGGAAAATAATGTGTTTTTTTTTTTTTTACTTTAAACCGCATAAACACATTTCATTACACCAAATACACTAAATAATGTTCTTTTTAGCAGCATCATATGACCCCTTTAAAATAATGCCATAAAGGCGGGCCTTCATTTGATATAGGAACTATTCGAGCCGTTCATGCCATACTGGGGAGAAAGGTATTGTAATAATGTAAAATGTGTGAAAAATAATGTGTTTTTCGAACAACCTAGTATGAGAGCCTGTTCTAGTACACCCCCAAAACAAAATCAAGACTTTGTAAAAGAGCATAGTAGGACCCCTTTAAATGTAATCTCATTTTTATTTTTGCGTGTTTTCATTCTGTTCTGTCTGTTATAGTATGTTTATTCATTTGCGGTGGAAAACAACTTATAACCTCAACCATCTGAGTCCATCACAGCCTTGGTGAAACAGCTGATGACACACTAATACATTATTAGCAATTAAAATGTGCCATATCAAAACTTGTTATCCAGCCAGACATATATCATTCATGCTTTTCATCTATGTTTAGTTAAATTATTTATTCTGTTAACTGTTGGCCAAAACAATATTTCTGATATTTTTGTTACCGTTTTCATTTCCATTATAGTATTTTTTTTCTTTTTCATAATTGTTTGCTCGTTACATTTTTCTGATACCCATGTTGGTAGCAGCAGATTCTTGCTTAATTAAATGCAGTTACTCAAAACTTTTACATTAATGATAAAATATAGAAAGGCTTGTAATGCTTTAATTTTCCCATTTACTCCTTGACCGGTAGGAAATGTGACGCATTGTTTACGCCTTCAATTATTATAGTTTTTATTATTTAGTTAAATAATATTCTGTTAATTAAAATGATTGACATTAAATGAAATATTACAGGATTGGTATATAAATAATTTTAAACTATTAAACAACAACAAAACGCATGACATTTGTATTCTTCACTCGGTTACATAGCCAATACTATTACAGGAAACCCAGAAGAACGCCATAAGAACACAATGCGAACACAATCACACACTTAAATTTCACAAGAACACACTAAATGATAGAATAAACATTGCACTTCAAAATGAACGCAAACGCCAGAAACTCGCAGTGACTGTACGACACGTGGTATTGATTGAATCCAAACAGCACAACTAAAAAATAGCCTAATATATATTTTTTTAAATACAAAAAAAAATTACAAAATGATTAAAATCTAATGCATCCATACATCCATTACCCCCACACAAAAAAAACTCTCTTCAAAATTATCCACAACACTAAAATAATTTATAGCAATTGAAACACAGGTTTCCGGTGTAGTGGCGAAATTTGCACCCTGCCAGATTATGCACCCCCTAGTATTGGTAGGTTTAGGAGTAGGTGTGGGGGAGGGGTTAGGATTATGGGTGGGGTTGGGATTAGTCAATCAGGTAGCGACTTCAACTAGGGGGTGCATAATCTGGCAGGGGTGCAGAATTCGGCACAACACGGGTCACACTCAAAAACCACCAGCTGATATTCCCACAAGAATCACTTCCTCAGTCCCTCCCCCACAACTGTCAAGGTCTGTTTACTTTCCAGTCAGTCAAGTGGTTTTATAAGTGACAAAGTATTGTGTCAAACATGCCGTGTGTAACGGGGCTGACGAGACGTGAGACGTGTGGATCCATCTGCAGGCTTTATTCAAGAGACGTGGTAAACAGGCAGGGTCAAACAATGGCAAACAGGTATATGGCGGGCAAAACACAAGAATAGTCCCAGGGCTAGCGTAGGTCACCGATCAGCAGACAGAATCACAGGGGCAAGACGAGAGGGAGAAATCCAAGAAAACAGGCAAAGATCAGAAACCGCAAAAACAGGCAAGGCAAAACAAGGAAAACACAGAGACTCGGAAAGGGGTACAGGCTAAACAATACTCAGCAGAGAAAGGTGGTTAGAGTGGGTGTTATATAGTGAGTGAGGTGATTAGAAACAGCTGTGTGCAATCAGTGCAGTGTGCAAATCGTGCAAAGAATGATGGGATATGTAGTCCGGGGTGCTATGCAACAGTTTGTGTAGTGCGAGAGTCAATGTAATGGAAAGGGTGACCTCTGGTGGTGAATCAACGGAAGTCCATGGACCGAATTCGTGACACCGTGGACACATATTTTATACCAGGATCAGAAAAAAAGGAGCATGAAGTTTATTATTCATGTAAACTACTGATATGCTAACATTTCATAAATTTATTAATTTATAAATAAATACATACATACATACATAAAATGTTTTGAGAATAATTTTTAAATGATTACAAAAATGAATTAATTGGTTACTCTTTTCCCACAAACTTTAGCCTACTCTTTTGTTCCGCCCGTGTTGCTTCAGATTGTTTTTAATTGCTCCATCACATTAAGAATGAAACAGACGGACACACACACACATAAAGTGGTAAGCTTCACATCTTCTTCTTTTTCTTCTTATTCATGATAGTTTATTGGTCCACTACATCACAGTTTAGCCTATGTACTAAACTTGTTACACATATGTATCAAAGACTTTGGTTAAACAAATTATCAGCTCATAAGGCCTCCTACTTCTGTGTGTAGATCAGTGGTTCTTTATCCTGGTCCATGGGGACCCACTGCTCTGCACATTTTGCATGTCTCTTTAGATCTTCAGCTCGTCAGGAGAGACTCCATGAACTGAAGTGAGAGACATGCAAAATGTGCAAAGTGGGGACTCCTGTATAGGAACTGGAGACTCCTAAATCTTGATAATGCATTCCATTTATACATTTGTATTGCAAATCTTATTTTACCACATGTCACTGTACACTTTTGTAGTAAGTGGCATTTGAAAATACATTCAGGACAAAATTATGTGAAGGATCGATCAGTCTAGTTTATTTGACATCTCTTTGATTGTAATCTGTCAGGTTTTATTGACTTGTTAAAATATGTTTGTTTATTTATGTTTCTTTGTGTGTTTTACTTATGTATGCATGTCTGCGTGCATCTTTTCATTTATTCAGGCTTTTATTGATTTATTTTTGCAATTATTGTTACACAGTGGAGTACAAGGAAAAGTAGGTGGGGAGAAGGAATATGTTGGAATATGACCCACGCCAGACTTGAACTGTTGTCCCCATGATCTAACAGCTCTTAAGTATCCGCAGTCCACTGTGCCACAGTTCTGACCAGTGGAAATGATTTGAATAATAATACAGCACAAGCAAATTGCCTTTAAGTGTCCTTCGGTGGGTCACTGCTGTCCTCTGATGTTCAAAAACAATAATAATGTATTATGGTGGCAGGTTGAGGAGGGTATTTTGAAACTTTTGAGCGTTTTCATCAATTGTTTATTTATTTTTATTTCAATTTTTTCTCAAGGTCCACTTTTATTTATTTATGGTTTGTTGACTATGTACACTTTTTATCTATACTACGGAAATAGATTCCCACTTAAGAGTTTAAAGTAGGCCTACTAAAAATAAATGATACAGGCATGATACAAGTCTTTTATATATATATATATATATATATATATATATATATATATATACCTGTATGTTAAATATAGTTATTAATTAAGACTGATCAGCAAAATTCATTGAATTACATTTACGATTTTTGTCAGTGGTCAGTTTAAAGTTCACAATCGTCCTATATATATATATATATATATTTATGACCTAAATATAACAAATAGACAAAATTAAAATAGACAAAGTTGAAAAACCTAAACCAAAGTTAGTCAGTTGGCCGGTTCTTGGTTTTCTAACTCAGTACTGCTCTCTTGTGGTCAAGAGGTATTTCCTTTGTGCTGTGGCTTATTTTTTTTATTATGACTGCAACTTAAAACAAATCAGAAATAGACAAATGGGAAAAGCACAGAAAAAAGCCAGCAGAAAACATGAAAATCACATTATTTCTAGTAACATATCACTGACTCTAGAACTGTGATGAAAAATACAGTCTCTCGTGCATTATTGTTAGGTATTATGTTTTACATATTTACATGCCCCTAACAGTGTATAGCTTGCTGTATAAAAGCAATATCAGCACATATGCATAAATGTAAGAATAAGTATAAGCTTTATACTTAAACATCAAGTGAGACATATATACTTTATATACATAGTTTATATTTGGTTTGAGTCTTGAGGTTGTTCGAAATCCAGAACTTGAAGATTCTGCAAGTTTGTATCTTGAAATCGTTTCACGTTGTCTCTATTTCGTCAATCAGCAAGAAGCTTTAATAGTCCTTAAAAGTGAATTCCGATTTAATATTAAATAGTTCAGCCAAAAACATATTATTTGTTCACCCATGTTTCATGGTTTTTATTTTTTAATAACATTACATTTGTAGTCATTATAGACAGCTGTTAAAATATTCTTCAAAAATGTTAAAATAGCATATACACAGATATTATGGTCAGAATTTAAGCCCATAATGTTCCCATTTGGAGCCATTTATGTATAATGAAAGGACTCACCTATGATCACAATGATCAGAAGAGCATTTATGGAAGCAGAGATGAAAATAATCTGCCAGTGTGTCTGACTCTTCTCATGATTCTTGCTCTCTTCAGTTGGTTTCAGTGCTGTGCAACCATAGAAATATTTAGTTACAATTTGCATAATGGTCTAAAAAAGATGCAGTGTGTAATACATTGTTGTGTAACATCAATATGATCAGTGAATGGTCACTCACCAGTGATGTGTAGTCTGGTGCCGTCGCTGTATTTTGGAGGTGCGTCTGTGGTCACACAATAATAAAGTCCTAAATCATCAAGAGTGACATTATTTATGAACAGACGATGTTTACTCTGCACTGAATATTTCTGTTTAAATGTTTGACTGTAGTAACAATGAGCTGAAGTTGTGGAAGAGAGTAACATCATAACTGGAGGATCTGGTAGTTTCAGTAATAACCCGTTAACCTCCGTTACATGCAGTTTATAGTCACATTTAGACCAAAATCTGTAAAATGATCTGTTAAAGTATCTGCAGCTCGACACCATGTGAGCAGATCTGTGAAATAAAACACGTACACAATATGGATTATTATGGTCTCATAAAACATTATAAAGAACAGCTCATAAAAAAAATTCAAACATTCATAAAGAAC
The DNA here is from genome assembly GCF_001515645.1 of Sinocyclocheilus grahami. Classification (NCBI taxonomy): domain Eukaryota; kingdom Metazoa; phylum Chordata; class Actinopteri; order Cypriniformes; family Cyprinidae; genus Sinocyclocheilus; species Sinocyclocheilus grahami. Next base: position 1,665,117 of record NW_015505338.1, on the reverse strand, counting down.
AACATATAAACTCACGGAGCTGAGGCTGCATGATATTCAGGATGTTCAAACACTTCATTATTCAGTCCTGTATCTTTCACACAACGTTAGAGTAGAAACTTTACCTCACAGCTTTCAAGATAACAGGGTGATTTTAACCACAATCAGGAGGAAGTTAAGGGAGGTTTGCTTTTGATCTAGTGTTTTTGTCTGTTTGTTCAAAACTTCAAAACTCAACCATTGGCCTACATAGAATCTGTTGTCATTAATATATACAGTATATATACATATATACATGCTCTCAGAAGCCACTAAATTGCTACAAACAGTATTGTTCTTTTCAGCTAAATGGTATAACTGGGCCACAGTATCAAATTTCTTCTTTCAAAACTTGACAGTTTTGTGGAAATTTTTTGAATAATGGAGTGGGAAGCATGACACTTGTTTCTCACATTTGTTACAGTATTTATTATTCTTTGTTAGCTTTAGTTAATACAAATACAGCTGTTTTTGATTTTTAGCTCATGTTAATAAATGGAACCTTATTGTACATTGTTGCCACAGAGTTTGGTGTCATTTTCACCTGGTCAAACTCCTAACCACATGATGCATGCAAGTCTATGTGATCATGCTGTTCATCTAGTCATCAAACCAGTGGAAAATATCATCTGCATGAAACCATAAATGTGTTAACCACACACCGGTAAAAAATAAACTGTGCAGAATAAATATGTGTGTGAAAATATTAAAAGCAATATGCATGCCAAAAAATATTTTAGTGTAATATGAGCAGATTGAGGATGGTAGATGGAAACAGAGGATCTAAGTGATTGGAAACAATAAAACAATGAAAAGCAAAAACAAGGGAACACAGAGAGCAGAGAATGAGCAACTGCATCAGGGATTGTGGGACGACAGGGAAAACTACAAAGGACTACAAACATGGCACTAGAAACAGGAAGTAAAACAAAAATACAAACATGGTGATGCAGGGAACATATAACAAAAGCTGCATGATCTCCATTGTCTTATCCAGATGAATATCTGCTATACTGTGATCATTCAAACATCTCTTATTGTGAGCAGAAACACTATGAAACCTCAAGCTCAAAGAAGAGAGCACGTCAGAGCTGAACTTATGAGAGTGGAGCAACAGGTGCTATATAGCACTTAAAGTGGTTCCCCTATGATTGTGAGCCAATTAATAGCACCATTGTTTTTGGACTGTATCCATTCATGCATATTTCATGTAAAAACTATAACAACTCTGGTGTAAGTACTATTTTAGGATAACAACATGCAGAGCTGCAAGTTCTTAATTAAATGATGAATTAAATGCAAGTGTAGTAATACTGAACGCATTTCATTCACACAATTTCATTAGCTCTGGCAATCTCCTCACAAATGTTAAGCACAGAAAGTGTCTCTATACTTCCCTCCGTTTTTATGTGCACCATCATAGAAATTCGAATGGTTTCCACTACAAATACCATTACAAACATTATAAACCATCAAATGTTAATCATTAAAAACATTAAAAATGGTATCCTGTAGTTGGTTTTGTGCCATTTTCAACTAGGATTTAGTGTTTTTAACAAGCCACCAGCAGAAGGCAACAAATTACCATTAGAGAGCCACAGGGACCATTACAGTTTCCACTGAAACCAATACAATTGCAAATAGTGATAGATGCTATTTACACTAAGTAAAAATAGCATATTGTCTTAGCGATGGACACTAAGTGCAGATAGCAATGGATTCTATTTACACTATTTAAAAATAAGAGTATTTTCTTTGCAATAATAGTAGTCAGATGCTAGTGCATGTAGTGCCAGATATCTGCACCTCACTGTTATTGTAGTACATTATAAAACAGCATGCAATAATAACGTAATAATATAATAATAATTATAATTTTTATTAAATAAATAATGACACGGTGTGATATGTCATGTGATGTTGTTCATATATACACACACACACACACACACACACATACATACATACAGTATCACATATATAATTCATTGCATTCAGAAAGAGTTCAGACCCCTTCATTTTTTCAAATTGTATTACATAAATCTTTATGCATAAATGTCATAAATGGGAGGACAGCATTCAGGGACATTTAAAATGAAACCTTTTGCCATAATTCCTTGGAAGAAAACTCAGTTTTCACATGTTTGACTATCAGTGTTAGTTTGTGTTCCTTGTGTTCCTCACCCTCGTGTGGGATAATAGAGCAGGAGAACTGCCCTGAATCTGTGCAATTCAGATGTTGGAGTCTGATGGAGAAGTTTCCATTCTCATACTCTTAGGGAAAACTTTCTATTCGAACTTTGAACATTGCGTCCTGGCATTTTGTTGAGGGAATGCCGTTTTCAATATCATAAACAACCATGATTTCATTGTATCTCCAAAACACATTCATTTCCACTGGCTTTAGCACTCTTTCCTTGTATGAGCATGGCAATATAACAGAGCCTCCAACAACACCAGTGATATGAACTGGGTCCTGCAGAGACACCGGAGACAAGAGTAACAACCTTAGAAAGCAAACAACAGCAAAACATACAGAACAAAGTCATGTCAATAGTTACCAAATATGAGGACTGTGAATTCTAACCTTTGCCTGTCAGATCCAGAAATAAATAAATGAACCACCATCTACATAAACAAGAATGGCAAATTTATTAGGCAAGGGAATTTTAGTCATATAGTACATTTATACACTGTAGTAATTGAAAGTGCTTTACACTGCATAATTTGAGAATATAAGAAAGGTAAGAAATAAAGAAGACAAAAAATGTAGTTGAAAAATTGATAATATACATAATGTATAAAAAATGGTTACATATAAATGGGCTGTGAATACTATAAAATCTCAGAAAAAGGTACAAAGCTATCACTGGGGCAGTATTCTACCTATAACTATAACAATGTTAACAATAATTGTAACTATAACAGTAACTATAATGTTAGTGATAATACCTATAACGATAACTGTCATGTTAATGATAATATCTTAAGTTGTAGTGATAATGATAACGGTAATGTCAATGATAATACTTATGACTATAATGATGTTAACTATAACTATGTTAACAATAACATCTATAATGATAACTATATTATTAACAAACGTCTCAGGTTACTTATGTAACCATGGTTCCCTGAGTAGGGAACGAGACACTGTGTCCTCTAGGGGTCGCTATGGGGAACGCCTCGTCGTGACCCGTGTCTGAAGCATACATTGAAAAAACACCAACTCGTTCTAATCATACTAGTCTTGGCCTGTCACACAGCAGCTACCGCACATTTCTCTTTGTATATGCTGAAGGAACTGTCTCAGCAGACCCTGTTAAGTAGGTATCCAGAGGATACATAGGAGGAGTGGTGCCCAAGGCGGAACCGGGGTTTTAAACCACTCAAAAAGAGCACGAAGTCTTTGCGCGTAGCTCTTACCATACAGGATTTTAGAAAAGTGGGCAAAGCATAACGTGCACACTTACCACTTATGTGGATTTTAGAAAAGTGGGCAAAGCATAACGTGCACACTTACCACTTATGTGGATTTTAGAAAAGTGGGCAAAGCATAACGTGCACACACTTGAATACCGTTCTAGGGGTTCTCGTGGCACCCTGAAAAAGCAGCCCATAGATAGAAATAGCGTATCCCTAGACGCTATATCTACGGCTATAATGCTGGAGTGGCTAGCAGTAAATCTGTAGCTGAGGGAGCAA
>NW_015505338.1:1653845-1657987 GCF_001515645.1 Sinocyclocheilus grahami | reverse complement strand
GATAAGGGCAGATGTAAGACCCCCGAAGGAAATGAGTAGATACTGAGGTATCACTCTGATCCGGACAAAAGCACTGACGCCCTGTCTGGATCACATCCCTTAGGTCTTTTACTCACCTTCCTTTGACCCGCGATACTTCCTAACCCTACCCGCGGGCGGGGGAGGAGCGCGAGCCGTGACACTAGCCTTCTGAGCCAGTCTCTGATCCTCAAAACCGAGACGGGCTAGGACCCCTGGGTTGTTCGGGCTCAGACCTGGACTTCTATCCCAGTCTTTCAGCCGGTCAGCCTGATATGCTTGGAGCATCACCATCGTGTGCAATGAAGCGACAGCCCTACCAGCTGCTGCTGCGTATGCCCTGGCATCCAAGCGAGATGTCAAGGAGGGGAGTCTTAGAGGACGTCTCACCCATAGAGAGATGGCTGGCTAGCGTCTCTCTAAGGGGCATCTTCTCATAACCGCTTTTGCTCACCGCCTCGATGTTGGCATAACTTGTATGCTGGAATCGATGGATGCGTGAGGAAAAAACCTGGATCAGATGATGTTAAAGAGAGAAAATCATCCTCCAGTGGCTGTCTCTCGCCCCCCGCCGATGAGCGCGAGAAGGAAAGTCCCTCTCTAAACTCATCGGCCAGGTCCACCTGAGATCCCCACGAGCTCATTCTCCTCCGTGCCTCAGCAGCGGAGGGTCCTGAACCGCGGGAAGCAGATGGCTGCCCCTCTTTACTTGAAAAGAGAGACCAACGAGAACGGAGTTTTTTCATTGGAAAAAACTCGCAATGCACGCAGATTGCCCCCTCGAGGACATCGCGTGCGTGCTCCTCGCCCAAACAAACAACACATAGATCGTGTGTGTCATCTGGTGTCAAATAGCGCTGCCACGGATGCACACACCTTCTAAATGCTCTACTAGTGCTCGCCATAATAAATAGATAGCTCTTACTTTTTCCTTGAAAATGCACGCTTCAAACAGAACAGTCAATGAAGACGAAGAAGAGAATGATGTGTAGCTCCCGGCGCCGATTTATACTGGAGTCGCACCGGTAGCGACGTCATGGCTGTCGCCGGCCAACGAGTTGGTGTTTTTTCAATGTATGCTTCAGACACGGGTCACGACGAGGCGTTCCCCATAGCGACCCCTAGAGGACGCAGTTCGAAGTTCCCATGAAAGGGAATTTAAGTTATAGTGATAATGAAAACTATAATGTTAATGAAATATTGTTATCATTAACATTATAGTTATCGTTATAGGCATTGTTAGAGTTACCATTATCATAATTGTTAACAGTAATGATAACTATAGTGATAACTTTACTGCTAATGCTAACAGAAACTATATTATTCAGTATTCTAGCTAAAAGTTGCACCTTTATACATTATTTACCCCTAAATGGTACATATTAGTACTTTAAAGGTACATATTAGGACTTTAAAAGTACATATTAGCACCTAATTAAGCTAATATGTTAATTAGTACTAATTAGTACTAGTATTGTTCACCATGGTCAAAACAAAAAACAGTGTCACTGTGCTGTTGGTTTCTGCCATGTGTTTAGGATTTCTATTCATACACCCTCTTCGTATGTGCTTACTTACATTCATTTCTGTTGGTTCCAGTGTAGTTTTCCCCTTAGTGTAGAACTCCACATATTTGTTTGCAAAGCCTGCTTTATATTGTAACTAAAATGTGCCACACTTTTGAGAACAGACGGAAATAATTAAGGATAAAAAGACAAACACTTCAGATTCTTGAGAAGAATATGCAGAGCGACCGGTGCTAAACACAGCCAGGAACAAAGATCTTTCCACATTACCTCTGTACAGATTTAGTAAGAGAGGTACACACTTTTTTTTTGTGTACCTTACCCTACACTCTCAGAAAAAAGCTGTCACTGGGACAGTATTTTTTAGGTGAACTCTTTAGGTACCAATAAGTACCCTTTAGGCACAAATGGCCACCTTGGAATTATAAGGTTCTATCTGCATTCTGAGAGGTTTTGAGATATTGAGCTTCAAAGTTTTCGCATTCCACATACTTTGTAGATAGAACCTTTTTTTTAAATAATAAAGTCTCAAAATGTACACAACTTAAAAAAATCACATAATGTAAAAATAATATGTGAATAACTCAATTTTGACAAAAATATCAGAAGATATTGAGCTTCAAAGTTTTCGCATTCCACATACTTTGTAGATAGAACCTTTTTTTAAATAATAAAGTCTCAAAATGTACACAACTTAAAAAAATCACATAATGTAAAAATAATATGTGAATAACTCAATTTTGACAAAAATATCAGATAGAACAATAATTTTATTAAAAAGGGGTGTTTATGGTACTAAATTATATTTATGGAGTAGACCTGAAAATATAATTTCAAAATAAACTGCCATAATATGTTTCTATGAAATATATAGTTTACAAAACATGATTTACACTAGAACTGTGAGAAAATCAAAGCCATAAATCTTTGTTCCAACATTTTGCAAATAAATGCAAGTGTGTAATTACACAGAGCTAGTCCTGTTTTCAGCAATACAAATATTAATGAAAGTCAAAACTAATCAAAGTTACTCTAAAATTATGACCAGCAAAGAAAATGCACCCTAACTATCAGGCAAAACATATATTTTAAAATATTATTTCATTCATAATTGATGCTTTTTTAATCTACTATCAGTCCTTGATGGCAATTATCCATTCTATTTACACATTTGTACAGCGATTCATATCTCTACCACATGATGTCACTGTGAACTTTTGTAGAAACTTAAATCAAGAACTGAGATCAGGATGTTTCAGGACAACATTTTGTGAAAGATCAATCAGTCTAGTATTAGGATTTATTTGTTTGTTGATGTGGCAGGTTTTATTTATTTTTTAAAAAACATTTATGTATTTGTATTTTCTTATCTGTCATGTATTATTGAAAATAAATGCATACATAATTTTTTCAATCCAAGGTTTATTTAGTTTTACTTATTGGTTTGGGTGAAACTATATGTTAGAACAACTCAATTCGTGTATGTATAAATGGAAGGATTGTGAATATTTAACTGTATTCTTGTTCAATTGTGTCTGAAAGACTGCGTTGTTGGATTACATGTCGCCTAAAATCCATGCAAAAATCTCTGATTAACATCCTTCAAAATCTGAAATCTCATTCTCAAAACAAACCTAATCTAATCTTTGTAGATTTACCAGAAAACAAAACAAATAAACCCTCTACAAGGTCCCATATGCAGCCACAGACACAACTCCTCGTGACACAGCGAAGAGAAGGATGCGTTTGGTAGTTTTAACTCACAGACTGAGCAAACTGCTTTCATCTGGAGAATTCTCCGCTGAATCGCGATGACTCAGTGTTGTTTGTGTTTCACTGCCTCTCTTAAGTCTTTTGAATCACAGCCAGCCAGAGTAACATAGAAATTCCCTTCACTCCATATGCTGTTTTATATATCGCACTGGAGGCTGAAAATACAACTATTAAAACATAATCTTTTGGTAGACTTTGCCCTTATAGCATCAATATATATATAGATCTATTTTGCTGATCCATGTTGCTGCGCATAAAATGCCTGCAAAAGCTTTTTTATGCATTTGCATTATAACCTAAGTGAATATAATCATTGGTTTCTATTGAATTTATACTGCAATAATATATGCATCTGCAATAAACATGGACTTGGAATGAATAGATGAGATTCTGAATTTAAGGCAATGCATGGACGACTTGCTCAGCAGCTCAGGGGAATCCGCAACACCCTCAAAGACCATTAAGCTGCCTGTGAAAATGCCTCAGGTTTCTATTCGCGTCACCATGGTTACCTCATGTCCAGAATGTTTATTCAGTTCCCGCAGGATCGAGGTGTTAGCAGACAATCACCTTTACATCTAAAAATAAACAGTGAAATTGAGTTTATGCATCAGCAGCTCGGGGAAAAAAAACAACAACCAACGATTTAAAGTGGCTTGTGGAACATCAGGGTAATCGGAGCTGTGCTTTTTGAGTCTTAGTTAGACTTTTATCATTTATAACTCATATTTATAATATTAATTCAAATTTTAATGTAATATTTATCACAATAATTGTAAACTGTAAATTGTAAAAAAAAAAAAAATAAATAAATAAATAAAATAT
>NW_015505338.1:1631260-1653560 GCF_001515645.1 Sinocyclocheilus grahami | reverse complement strand
TTTTGCTGGTTTATGCTGGTCCTTTTGCTGGTGTATGCTGGTCCTTTGCTGGTTTATGCTGGTTTATGCTGGTCCTTTTGCTGGTTTATGCTCGTCCTTTGCCAGGACCAGCTTAAACCAGCATCCCAGCGTCAAAACATACCTAACCAGCATATGCTGGTTTTTTCAACAGTCTAACCCACCATAAATGACACATAATACAAAACATGACCATTAAACTAACCTATAATTTATGTTAAAATCCCATATTGGCTGCCACACTGTTTGGTAATGTTATTTTAAATAGCCTACCTTCTTTGTAAACCACCTACACTAGTCTACCCCGCAAAGACGATATAAAATATAAAGACTTTGTAATGCATCTTTAGGAATTTATTTTTTATACCAAACTATTTGGGGTCACTCCCGCTGCTTTAATCCTCTCAGATATGAGGTCAAAACTCTGTTTGTTTGTCCAGTTTAGTTTTCCCCCCTTTATCTCTCGCTGACCGCACAGCATCCTAAACGTTGTGCCATTTTTAATGACAAGAGAGCGTTTGACAGCTTTGCTTTGACCATTTCTGTGGTACTCACGTTTAGTTGATACACAGATATCACAACTTCAGTTCATACAGCACACGTCACCCGAACTCGCGCGCAAAAATCGGTTGTGACTTCGGTTATAAAAACCCGCGCCTCTCAATCTTCAAAACTGGCGCGCGTTTTTAGCACACCAACATATTCTGCTGCTGTCCCAGGTGAAAAAAAGTGCACTTCCATACTTAAAGTGCTCTATTTTCGCGCACTAATTTTGTACTTAATATAGCTACTTAAAATGATTCCTTAGTATTTCTTAAGATCAACTAAGTGTACTCAACTGTGCTATTTTGGGACACCATAAAAACCCGCGCCTCTCAATCTTCAAAACTGGCGCGCGTTTTTAGCACACCAACATATTCTGCTGCTGTCCCAGGTGAAAAAAAGTGCACTTCCATACTTAAAGTGCTCTATTTTCGCGCACTAATTTTGTACTTAATATAGCTACTTAAAATGATTCCTTAGTATTTCTTAAGATCAACTAAGTGTACTCAACTGTGCTATTTTGGGACACCATGAATATTCTAAAACGCGCTTTTAACATATCTCTGTATTTAAAAATATATATATTAAAATGTATTATTTAGTCACCACTTGTAGTTACAACTTTCTGTATGAAAGATGGGTTCAAGTGTACTACAAGTGGTAACTAAATACAGTTTTTTAAATAGGCTAGGCTACAGCCCTGTTGAAAAAAACAGCATATGCTGGTTAGTTATGTTTTGAAGCTGGGATGCTGGTTTGAGCTGGTTTAAGCTGGTCCTTTGCTGGTTTATGCTGGTCCTTAGCTGGTCATGTGCTGGTCCTAAACTGGTCATGTGCTGGTCCTAAACTGGTCCGACCATCTTAAGACCAGCACATGACCAGCATAAACCAGCAAAGGACCAGCATAAACCAGCAAAGGACCAGCATAAACCAGCAAAGGACCAGCTTAAACAAGCAAAGGACCAGCATAAACCAGCATCCCTGCTTCAAAACATACCTAACCAGCATATGCTGTTTTTTTTATCAACAGGGAGAGATTGTATATTAAAAGCACATTTTAATTCATATTCATGGTGTCTCAAAAATAGCACAGTTTAGTACACTTAGATGATCTTAAGTTCATTTTAAGAAGTACTAAATAATCATTTTTAGTATATCGAGTACAAAATTAGTGTGCGAAAATAGAGCACTTGGTCGGAAATGCACTTTTTGAGTCATCATTACGATAAAACAGAGGTAAAAACAAACAAACAAACAATCGATGAATGAATGAATGACAGATTGGAGAAGCCACACTGTCAGAAAATCGCATATTAATTAATTATAATTTTACAGAAGACTATAGGAAGACTGTCTAGCATTAAAGTACATTTCTTTTGTAGGCCATACCATGTTCGTTTGTATTAATGCCTAACTATGTATTTACACAGCAGACTGTAAACAAATGTGAAGTACCTGTCAGCTGTTTTAAAATATAGACCATCCTAATAACTCCAACACAAGTCAAAAACCCAGCGCGGTTACCGCTACGGCAAAGCGCGTGTCCCGGTAAAGAGCGACAATCTGCGTCATGTGACGGCGGACGGACGGAGAGATGAAGATGGCGCAGCACCGGCGCTGAAGAGTCTCCCCGTTCACCGCGTAAAATCACGGAAAATTGCATCGATCAAGCGCGAAAGAGCGCAACGCGCGCTTGCGTGACTCGAGAAACGCTCAAGGTTAGCTCGTCCTCACGCTGTTCCAGCGGTAAATCACGACTGACCGAGTCAATGAAATTAATAAATGATCGTCTCCATCCTCAGATGTTGCTGCCGCCGCATCCATAACGGGAGATCCAGACGCACGGATGGGAAACCTCAGCTGACGCGTGAAACATGTCGATTGTTTTATCAAGCATACGGCTGTGAGATAAACACGTCTGACTGTCTGCTTCAACTTTAATGTGTCATCGTACATGACATTTAACCGAAACTCTTATAATATCTTGGTTATTTTACCGGGATCATGTGGACACCGACCGAGGACGAGAAAATCGGAGTGGGTGAGTTGAAAATCTGTTTTATTTGGCATCCTTGATATAAATAGGCTATACAAATTAAGCTAAATTAAACTAATTCCAGGTATGTTTTATGTGGCTTGTAAATCATTTGAAAGCGGCAAAGAACATATAAAACTAGATGCCATATTAATACGCAGCGTTGAATGTTTTATACGTTAATGCTGAGGAGAAATTCATAACCCGTTTTATGAATTTAACACTATTACCAGGCTGTTACTATAAAACGTATTGAATTCATCATGTAAATCGTTCTGCACGACTGTTGAATACTAACGTGATGTTACAGTAGTACACACTGCTGATGTTGAGGATGCTATACTCGAGCGACAGGGGGCGATGCGAGCGGTGCGTTTCCAACAGGTGCATAGTGGAAAACATCTAATATTGAGCTCTAACACTCCTCATCCGCACCAAAATCATCTTCTGAGAGAGCACAAGCTTCTAAAACAAATGCACTGCGTCTTCACTGAACGAATGCACTGTCAGCATGTTGCAGTGGTCAGCGCTTACCCAAAAGTGTCACGGCAGTGTGTTAAATGCCAGTGCAGTTCGCAGCTCCCCTACTGTGCCTGATAGATCCAGCTTCATGTACACACAGAATCAAATTCAAACACAGAGGTTATTAATATACCTTCAAAAGAAGGAAACAGGCTTGAATGAGTTATAAAAGAAGGATCACATTGCTGCAAGAAAATTGGGAATTTGAATTATTGGTCTCATAAGGCCCTGATGAGTCACCATGTTCAGCATTGTCACCGTGTTTGATTGGTCATGTACAATGCAGCTGTCACATCGGTCAGATATATGCAGATTAGGAAGATGCATTGTTGTGTAACTAGTCTCAGTCCTGGTGGTTGACTTCCTGTGCTCGTGTGAGCCACGATACAAAATGGCAGCCGTCACTAGTGTGTTTTTGCTAGATGTTATTTGCTGGTTTTATTGTTCTGGCATTAGTGGTTTGAAGCCTTTTTAGTTGCCTCAAACTTTAATTACTCATATGAGATTCTTTAATTAGTGCAACTTTTCTGTCTCCAAGAATGATTTTAAAGAAAGATTTTTTGGAGGAAGAAATAGCCTCAATTATAGCCTTATAGTATTTCATTGACTGTCTTTAATGAGCTGTCCCTAAGTTTTAGAAGAATGTAAAGACTAATTTGGCAAAAAAATTTTTTTTTTTTTTACAATTTGTATAGCAATTAAAATAAGCATTTTAGAGAACAATTGCATATTTCTTATGTTTGGTTATTATGAAAGTGTATTTTAAAAGATGATGCTTTATATAAGAAATATATAAGAGGACACTGATTTGCATGAACGTTTTTTTATAATTTTACATTTATTAAACAATATGCAATTATGAAATTAGTTAGTGTTAACAGTTATTGGTTAAATATTTGATAATTGTAATGTCAGAAAATATATATATATTTTGAAATTTTGCATTCAAAGTTAAGTTAATTGACCACTAACTCGCATTTTATGACCAAGCCATGATCATAAATCTGAAAAAAATTCTTGACTCTATATATATATATATATATATATATATATATATATATATATATGAAAAAAATATATATTAAAAATGTAAATAAAAAATATGGGCTTTAGTTGAATAAAATTGACTAAAATTGCTAAATCTAAAACTGAAATAAAAATAAATGAAATGTAAATGAACAATTATTAAGAAAACAAAAAATTCTGAAATGTCAACTTAAAGGCACAATATGTACGATTTTTAAAATTAAAATATCCAAAAACCACTAGAACAGTGTTATATATTTTGCTGACTTGTGTACTTACATTATCTCAAATGTTTCGAAGAATGTTTAAATCCAGAGAAATAAGCTATTTTAACCAGTGACACGGACCGTGTCCATAGTGTCAGTGTCGCCTGCCAATGACGTCATAACCCCTCGATTTCCGGTTTTGTTTTGTAGAAAACATGGAAACACCAAAGACGCTTTAATATGTTGTGCGTTTTATTAGACAGGTGATGACTGCACAGAGTAGCATTATAACAGAACTTTCAAATGTATCTAGTATGATAAAGCAGCGCTGCTTTACCCCACATACGCACGACCGGAAGAAGCAGAAGCGGTCGACTGTGGCATAATAAAAGCTCCGCTGCTTTCGAGGCGTGTGTCACGCTCGTTCAGCGGCCTCGTTTCGCTTCGCCGCCTTTCAGCCTCACCATGATTCATTCTACTACGTTAATAAATCATTCGCTCATCCATGAACATGATTTCTGCCCGAGTCCCGTTCGATTACATCGGCTGTGGAGATGAAGACCACAACTCCCATGATGCCACACTCAGTCACGGCGTCATCAAACTATGCCTTTGTCTATTTGTTTATTTTTAATACGCAAAAATTACATATTGTGCCTTTAAAGTTAAAATCAAACTGAAAAATATAAATAATATTAAATAACATTGTTATGATCACATATACCAAAATTCATATACCAAAATACACTTCAAATTTATCATGTTTAAAGTTTTACTTTTCAAGGTTTAAGTTGCCCAAAGTGTCCTTGACTGAAAAATCACACATATATGAATGATGAAGAGATGAAAATGAAAAATGCAGTGCCATTGCTTCTTCTTTGGTGCTGCATTTTGTTTGCAAGGAATAGCAAAGCAGTCAAAGTTTGAAAACTTTACATTTCTCCCCAGGGAGGCCATAGAACCTCAGATACGGCCCATTTGTCAGAACTGTCATCCGACATCTGCTTTAGTTTTAACGATTATATTTTAAGAGCTACATAATTATAAACTTATAGGAACAGACCAACTATTTGCCATCTAGGAAAGCAGATCTGTCAAAAGGATGGGAGTTTTACATTCCGAGGCAGCAGAAGGTGGAAACTCATGGATGTTCTCCAAAAGGCCAACCCCCCCGAGGTTCTGGCAGGCCATTGAAAAACAGCTATTCACGCTGGCTCTGTGTGAATGGGTCTTTGTGATGCAATGGGCATGTTGAATGTGATGCTAACCCCACAGCCTGCTAATGCACCACACAGTTCACATCAATGAAGGCTATTTTCCTCCTCATCTCTAATTTTACTGTATAGAAATCATAGCGGTTCAATATTAATTCTGCTTATTTTTGATGATATTTTATATTAAAGGAATAGTTCAGTCAAAAATGAAAATTTGCACAAATTTACTCATCTCAGGCCATCCAAGATGTAGACGAGTTTGTTTCTTCATTAGATTGGGAGAAATGTAGCATTACATCGCTTGCTTGATCCTCTGCAGTGAATGGATGCCGTCAGAATGAGAGTCCAAACAGCTGATAAAAACATCACAATAATAACAAGTAATCCACATGATTCAGTCCATCAATTAACATCTAGTGAAGTGAAAAGCTGTGTGTTTGTAAGAAACAAATTTATCATGAAGATGTTTTTAACTTTAAATTGTTGCTTCTGGCTAAACTACGAGTCCATAATATTGCTTTCTCCAGTGAAAAAAAGTCTTGTCTGAATCAGGAGAGAAAAATTTACAGATCAAGCCTTAATGACGACTTTGTTTCTTACAAACACACAGCTTTTCAATTCACAATACATTAATTGTCATGTGGATTACTGTGATGTTTTTATCAGCTGTTTGGACACTCATTCTGACGGCACCCATACTGCAGAGGATCCACTGGGGAGCTGCTACAGACATTTTATGGCAAATTTGGCTTTTTTTTGGGACCAGAACAGGTGATATTAGTATAGAAACAGAACATTTTGAGGTTGGAGAGGAAATTATTATATTTGAGATGGTGATTACCACCACATATAACAAATTCCACCCCTTATTTTGATTATGAGAACAGGGCTACCGAAGTATGTCTTCATTTTAGTAACTACACTATTCACCACTGCTTCCTCTACATAAGTCATAGGTGACATTGTTGATATAATGGAGATAATAAGATGGAAATATTCTGTAAGAGGGCCAGACTGCCCAATTTTATGGTTAAAGAGCCAAATGTCCTCGTAATGCCTAGAGGTGATGTATAATTTACTAATGTGCGCAATTACATCCCATTTTGATCTGGCATTGCGTAATGTTATATCCTTGGGGCATTTGCGAATGGCAGCACTCATGCTGCGTTGGATGTGGGACGTTTTTATGTTGATTTATCTGAATACCAGCCATATAGCGCTTTGTTATTCGATGTTTGGAAAAAAAAGAATGTGTGAAGAAACAAAATGGCAGCGCTAGCATTTGTTTTGAACGAATATCAACAAAGATGCTAATTTAAAGTGTTTTATATTGGTTAAGCATATGTTGAATGTATACTAAACAAGTTTCATCATGTGAAGCTGAACTTGATATTTTTATTTGCAGTTACATTGCGCTGACCATGCCAGTTGTCACTGTGAACTCATACTGACACCTAGTGGTGTGGATGAAGAATCACGTTAAAATTTTCAATTACTGATGCCATTGCATAAATGCGGCATTTGCAATGAGACATAAATAAGTTATTCTGTGAGCAAAAGTGATCAATTTTATGGCTTTACCAAGATGCAAGTAGCTTCAGTTGGTCATGTGATTTCAAAATGGCTGCCTCCATGACAGGACCCACTCCTTGTTAAACAAAAACGATTTTTTTTGGCTTGCTGATATAACTGCTGCTTAATTAGTGTACATCATTTAAATTTAAATTTTTCGAACACACTACTTAGTTGTTTGTTGAGCTTTCCATTAAAAGGGAATGTTTATCATTAGTGACTTATAATGATATACAGTATTATAGCAATATATCGACCAGATTTTTTAATCAGCTCATATTCTGCCATTTCAGGCTTCCTGCTTTCAGAATATTTAAAATCAGAGTTCAGACGTTCGGTAAAGTCGTAAGTCAAGAGTTTAAAACACTAGCAGTTAGCATGTGCTGATAGACGCGATAGTGCTAATAGCACTCTTCCGGTCCCTTCTGAGATTTGTTTGTCATCTGTAACTCTGCTTAAAGGAAGGAGTTAACACAGGCAGATGGGGAAACTATTATGTCCCCTAATTTAATCTGTATTGGATGGACAGCTAAAGAGGTCCAGCCTCATTCTGGGCCTGGGGACGCTTTGGATATTTGCCATTGAATATTCATCTTAGCTTAATGAAGAGGATGCGCTCAATTAGAATATTATAGAAGGGTGTGATTGTGGGCTGTCAAAGAGACGGGGTGAGAAGGAGGGTGTCCATTGTTGTTCAGTAGATCATTAAGTGCAATTATGAGCCATCATACTTGCCTGTGACAGGAAAAGAGTGCTTGGGATTTCAGAAATGTTGATGGAGGGTGTTCTGGAGGCACTGTGAGAACTTTTATTCAAAAAGTAGGTGGTGGAAAGTTTGTTTGTTTCCAAGACTGTCACAATTCAGCCTGCAGTTAGTTATTAGTGATGCTTGCTAAGGCTGATGCCTCAAATCAAGTGGCTTGTTGTGAATCCGTGTATTATTCAATCATTCGTTTTTTTGATTTAATATTGAAAATAGAAAAATGAGAAAACGGCTCCTTTTTCGTTTTTTGGAAAAAAACGAAAAACAAGAATTCAGCTTAAATTTACGTTTTTCGTTCATGGGTGGAAAAATGAATAAACAGCTTGAATATTCGATTTCTACATGTGGGCGGGAATTAAATGCCCCTTTCTGCTGATTGGTCAGCCGAAGATCAAACCGTGCAATCATCAGTTCTTCTGCAGTATCTCCGCTGCTGCAGTTGTACGAATGAATAACCCATTTGATCAATTTCAAATTTTTCATCAAACAAACAGACTAATGCATAGCTCGACACAACTTGTACCGGGGCAGAGTCTAGACAGGTCTTTCTTCTGTGTAGACCAGCGGTTCTTAAAGTGATAGGGGGTCCAAGAAATAATTAGCTATAGCCTAAAGTATTTCCAGACTGTAAAGTCGTTTTTTTTTTTATCATGATACATAGGCCTACTGTGATTTATTCCAAAGTGACTTATATGATGCATTTAATGTAAAATAATCTAAATGAAGCCTTTTAAAAGAGAGTATTCCCTGTGGTTGATGTTTGTGGCATGCGCCAGAAAGATGCTCAAGGAGACCGAGACGCACTAAAGCAGAGCATTTTGTTGTTCTCTTTATTTTTTCAAAGGCATGACATTTTGTAGTTATTTTGAATGTAACGTTACACGATTAAAAATATACATTTTACCATGCCATACGACTATACATATTAAGTTATTTCCCCTCGATGGGGGAAAAAATCCAAGTGAACATCAGTCAGTACTCAATATTAATTTAAACTGCTTTAAATATGACAGCTGCTTATTTCCTGTGCATTCTGAAGGTATACTGAGGGTTTGGTGAGAAACAAATGGAAATGGCAAGTTATTATATTTTATGAAAATCTTGCGTTGCAGTGCGAGTGCGCAGCAGCTCATGCCACGCACAAGTGCATGTATGTATTATCAATTATAATAAGTTTTAATAAAATACAAGACTACATTATATAACTCCAACAGTAGGCTATTTAATATCTGTTGTTCTCCAATTGTCAGTCAGAATGACAGTTCTTGCGTGAACATAGGTCAACCAAAGCCAATTTATTATTCTTTCCTTTTTGTCTTAGTGTTTAAAATATTTATTTGGAAACAAATTAATTAATTTCTTAATTAAACAAACAAACAGACTTACTGGGTGAACAGGGTAGGTCATATCATACCCTGCCATGCCCAGCTGATGCAAAGAATAGAATTTATATCTACACAGAAGAAAGCACTGTCTAGACTCTGCCCCCGGTACGAGTTGTGTCGAGCTATTCATTTGACTGTTTGTTTGATGAAAAAAAGATTAAATGTAGTTGCAATAAATGAGTTAAGAATCCATACAACTGCAGCAGTGGAGGACTATTATTCTGCTGCGTGATACTGCGGAAGAACTGATGAAGGCACGGTTTGAGCTTCGACTGACCAATCAGCAGAAAGGGGCGTTTAATTCCCGCCCACATGTAGAAATCAAATATTCAAGCTGTTTATTCATTTTTCCATCCATGAACGAAAAACTAAAATTTAAGATGAATTCTCGTTTATCGTTTTTTGGAGAAATTTTTGGATTGTTGTGGTGTGCTCAAGTGTTTGTAAGTGTTCAGACTTAAAATTTTCACCGGGCAGATAATACAATCACAATATCATCCTGAATATGGATACTTGGGGGTTAATATGCTAGCAAATGCATAGCAAGAATGTGTTTTTTGAACATTAAAGTATGTCAACATATTCTGTTACACCAAATACACAAAATAATGATCTTTATGACCCCTTTAATAAATTTCACCTGGCAGATGATAACATTGGAGATAAAATCACACAGACTTCCATGTAACCGATGTGTTTTTTGAACATTAAAGTATGTCAACATATTCTGTTACACCAAATACACAAAATAATGATCTTTAAAAAAGCATCATATGACCCCTTTAATAAATTTCACCTGGCAGATGATAACATTGGAGATAAAATCACACAGACTTCCATGTAACCAAGACCAGAATATTAGTTTGTAGGGGTTAGCAGGTGTAAGGTGGCTAGCAAACGCATAGCAACATGCTAAAACACATTAAATTGTAAACTAGAAACACAAAATTAGCTCTAAATAAACTTTTGTGGGAGATTTTTTGTGTAATTTGTAACAAATTACTATTAATTAATTTAGCAAAACAGTTTTAGTGCCGTTATTCTAGGATATAAACTATTTGCCGTTTCTACGTTTCCATCTTAAAAGTAGAAGATGGAAAGTTTGTTTGTTTGTTTGGAAGACTCTCACATTTCAGACTGTAGGCCTAGTTGTTAGCGATGTTTGCTAAGGCTAATACCTCAAATGATGTGGCTTGTTGAGATGTGCTTTACCTTTCTAAGTGTTTAGATTTATAATTTTCATCTGTCAGATTAGAAAATGGTTGATGAAATCGCATAGACTTACATTAAATGCCACTGCATGGAGTTTAGCAGGTGCTTAACCACTTAGGCTAGCATAGCAACATGCTAAAACACGCTAACTTATATAATAGCAAAACAAAATCTCCAAATTCCAAACCGACTCCTGGGAGAGTTTATTAGTTTAATTTTCTTACCAATTTTGGATTTTGTTTAGGTTAGTAACACAAAATACTAATGTTTTGTTTTTTTTTTCTTTCAAAATGTTTGTTTGTTTGTTTGGAAGACTCTCACATTTCAGACTGTAGGCCTAGTTGTTAGCGATGTTTGCTAAGGCTAATACCTCAAATGATGTGGCTTGTTGAGATGTGCTTTACCTTTCTAAGTGTTTAGATTTATAATTTTCATCTGTCAGATTAGAAAATGGTTGATGAAATCGCATAGACTTACATTAAATGCCACTGCATGGAGTTTAGCAGGTGCTTAACCACTTAGGCTAGCATAGCAACATGCTAAAACACGCTAACTTATATAATAGCAAAACAAAATCTCCAAATTCCAAACCGACTCCTGGGAGAGTTTATTAGTTAAATTTTCTTACCAATTTTGGATTTTGTTTAGGTTAGTAACACAAAATACTAATGTTTTTTTTTTTTTCTTTCAAAACTCTGTTTCAGTGCTGTTTTTGCAGGATATAAGCTATTTCTTCTGGCAAAATTTTATTCAAAAAGTAGGTGGTGGAAAATGTGTTTAGTCGGGAGACATTTCATTGTCACATTTCAGACTGTAGTTGTTAGCGATCTTTGCTAGGGCTAATACCCCAAATCATGTGGATTGTTGAGGTACTACTTTTCTAAAGCCGCGTTTCCACCGAAATTACCCGGAACAATTGTACCAGGAACTTTTTCCCCCAGACCTGTTGCTTTCTGCGTTTTCCACCGCGGCCTAAAGTACCGAGACGTTTAGGCAAAATAGTCTGGTGAAGTAGGTCTGCGTGCGTTTCTCAATACCAAGTACGCACATTTCGGACTTGCATCCTCGGTAGTTTGGACTTCACAAATTCTACTCGGGAGCGTGAACTCCCGCGGAGAGGATGGCGCAAGTCTGGTAATTCTGCAAACAGCAGCGTACTTGATAAGTCAGTCAGCTCGCCTTGGCTACTGCATTTTTCCTCACTGTTCATTTACAATAAGACGATGCTTATTTACAATAAGACAAAATATGATATCAAACACCACTGCCTCCTTTCGTTTTCATTTAAACATATTAATAGCCGCAGAAATGTAGTTCAGGGAATGTATATAGCCTGCATTACAATGAAACGAAATATATCAAACAGTGTTGCCTCTTTTTATTTTCATTTAAACATAATAATAGAATAATAGAATAATACAATAAAGACCAAAGATTACCTGTTAGATTTACCCAAAACGAATTATATCTTATGTTTAACCACTAAAGTGACATCAGAGCCAGCAGCAAATGTCAGAAGGACTGGCCGAAGTTAGGCTACTCTCGTCGGGAAACATGAGCACTGAACTCCCGGTGATCGTCTCACGTCTCCGAAATCAGCGAAGCACATTTTTAAGTAGCCGCTGTCTTTATAAATAAACCGCATATTTGAGTTTTAAACAACTACATTCTCGCCTGAAATACTTTTAAAACTACATTTCATGACACAATAACAGTACTATTATGAAAATTATCCGAATAAATGGTGGTTGAAATACAATGCTGCGTGAACTCAACCAATCAGCATGCTCAGCGCTCAAGTCCCGCCCCCGAAAGTTCTGGACCTTTTGAAAAAGTACTACCTCGCGAGCAGGGACTTTCTGAGGGGCAATTTTTTACCTGGAACTTTATTTTGATCCTGGTTCCTGTGGTGGAAACACACGGAGTACCGGCCCAAAGTCCCTAGTTCCTGGGGAAAGTTCCTGTGGTGGAAATGAGGATTTAGTGTCCAGATTTACAATTTTCACCTAGTAGAATATAAACTGGTCGATAAAATCACACATTTACATTAAGAGTAACAGAGTCCAGAATATCAAGAATATCAGGTGTTAGGTGGCTAACATAGCAATACACTAACTTTTTAAAATAGCAAAAACTAGCTCCACATCTGCTTAGCAAATTTGGGTTTTGTTCATGATAGTTATGCAAATTACTAATAATTAATTTGGGAGAACACAGTCTCGGTGCTGTTACTGCAGGATATAGACTATTATTGCTGTTGCTACCATTTTCTATGTTTATGTTGCTAAACTTCTAGTCAATAAGTATATGGTGGAATGTTGGTTTGTTTGGAAGCCTGTCACATTTCAGACTGCAGCTTACAGATTAGCAATGTTTGCCTGCTGAAACCTCAAATCTGACTGCTGTGAGAGTTTATTAGTATAATTTGCCTACTACATTTGAGTTTTGTTCAGGATATTACACAGATTACTGATTTGATTTGGAAAAGCACATATCTCAGTGTAGTATATCAACTATTTTTGCTGTTCGTATTGTTATGTTGGCATATAACATGCATCTCTTGTGAAACTTCTGGAACCTTTTCACCCCACACGCATCTCCAAAATGTGTGTTTGTGCTGAATATCAGCAAGAGCGGAACACAGGGAGAAAGAAGCAGACAGAGAAGGGAATAACAAGGCACAAAACATAGGAGATGTCAGCAGTCGATACCTCCACCAAACTGTTTACAGCCATCCTTAACCAGAGGGGGCTTGTTCACATGTTCAGTCACAAATGCCACTGTTGCAATGCAAGGAGATGTGAACATTTGGGAAAGGAAGCTTGCTGGGGGAGTAGAATTGGCACGCAATACCTGTCATCCTGAGCCCCATACAAACTCGCACACGCTTTATATTGTGAGCCTCCTCTACAAGCACCCCTGCTGAATGTTTGCTAGAGGCAATGGATGTCAATTATATAAAAAACTGTCAGCTCCTGATCATTACTCTTATTTTGTCTTCGATCGGGCATTTAAAAGCTTCATTCTTAATGAAGTCTTATGGTCAGCCTGTGGCCTTAGTGCAGCTTGCCTGGGTCTAATGGCTTTCTGTGGATATGATTAATGCTTTTGCTCTTTGTTAGTGTATTCTCATTATTTTGTGCTTTTATTTTTCATTATATAGTTAGAATAGCTGTTATACATAATTACATATTATATATATATATACTCTACTGTTCAAAAGTTTGGGGTAAATCATTTTTTAAAGAAAATAATACTTTTATTCAGCAAGGATGCTTTAAATTAATCAAAAGTGACAGTAAAGAGTTTTACATTGCTACAAATATATACATTAAATAACCAAAAAAATGTATCACAGTGTCTACAAAAATATGAAGCAGTACAAATGTTTTCAGCATTGATAATAATAATAATAAATGTTTCCTAAGCAGCAAATCGGCATATTACAATGATTTCTGAAGGATCATGCGACACTGAAGACTGAAGCTTTTTATCACAGAAATAAATGATATTTTCAAAATATATAAAAATAGAAAACAGTTATTTTAAATAACAATATTATTGTTTTTACTGTACTTTTGATTGAATAAAGAAAAAAAATGTACTGACCTTAAACATTTGAATGGTTATGTATATGAATAAATATATCATATGTACAGTA
This sequence comes from Sinocyclocheilus grahami, assembly GCF_001515645.1. Lineage (NCBI taxonomy): Eukaryota > Metazoa > Chordata > Actinopteri > Cypriniformes > Cyprinidae > Sinocyclocheilus > Sinocyclocheilus grahami. The sequence goes on along the minus strand of NW_015505338.1, from coordinate 1,639,403 downwards.
TCAGTCATTTTTCCATCAGTAATGAAAATTATTTATGAATTTAATATGCAAAAGACAGGAATAGTAGGGCATAGCTTAATTTTTATTAATTAGGATTTTACTGGATCTTAAAATGTGGATGATATATACTGTACCAGAATGAAGGCAGCTGGTTGAAGGGGAGGGGCTAAAAATAAGCGGCACTGGTGATGTCACTGAAAAAGAATAGTAGTTTCAGAAACAATAAATGATCATTTTTGATTCATATAGTCTTTAAGCTGCATTTCATTAAACATATAACTCACTCAGAGTATTGTTTGTAATATAGAGTATGAGCTGGAACTAGGATTTGGATTTATAGTTAAACCCCACTGTAACATTACAGATAACATCTCAGCTACATCCTCCTGCAGAGGATAGAACATGTTTTAATTGCATTTGTATCATTAGTCCTAAGTGCTCTGAATTAATTAAAAGATCTGATAAAGAAGCAACCGAGCAAGTGGTTTTACAGGAGGCGCTGTCCAAGGTGCTGAACACAGATCCATTGTTCAACACACACGGATTGATACCTGAGACGCTCTGGCAGCAAATAGGTTTACCACGCTTTTCTAACACCCAAGACGCATTCAGCAAATCCTCAGTTAGATACTCCTTCAGACACATCCTCTTGTTCGAAATCCCAGGTCTTATGTCAATAGCGACATAATTGCTGTGAAAGTGGCACGACGGAATCCTCCTATTTACCTTTTCCTCCGGCCGACCCCGACTCTCCTGAATGAACCCGACTGAGCAGCCGGCAGGTCGTTAGTAAAACATTCCGGCGCTCTCGCAATAAGAGCCCTGATTTTGCTAGCTGAAAAAACTTGATTAGCTCTCTTTCAGTCGCTCGCTAGGTCTCAAATCAAACATTTACCTTGCATCAATATTTCTCTGATTTGAAGTAAATTCCAGGTGCCTTTTCTTCAGACTTCCCTCTAGTCAAACAGTCGCTCTCTTGCTGTTTATCAACCTCGATTATTGATTCTTCCTGTTGCTAATCAGCGAGATTTTCTGCTAGAAACAGCGAGAATTCGCCAACTAATTGGTGTGATGCTTATTTGGTGTGAGTTTATTTTTTGATGTGTTCACACTTGTCATGTTTGGTTCGATTAAAACTAACTGTGGTGCGATTGCTCTGTTAGTGCGGTTCATTTGAGTAAGTGTGAACGCTGCCATCCGAACCCTGGTGCGCACCAAACAAGCGGACCAAGACCGCTAAAAAGATGGGTCTCGGTCCGCTTCCAAACAAACTCTGGTGCGGTTCGAATGAAATATGAACGCAACACGGACCAAATACTTATAAACTAACCAAAAACAGGAAGTAATAAGATGCGACGCTATGCGACATGATTTGACGACACGGTGTAACCAAAACAAAATGAGCAGAGGGCAAACGTGGAGCAACAATGAGGTAAAGTGCCTTTTATGAGCTCCTTGTGGGTTTGCAGGTGGTAAAAATACAATTATATGTACACGCAAGAATGAGCGCTTAGTCCAGCAGACGGCATTATGTGTGTTCGACTTTAAGTCGCTTTAAGTCTAACGGACCTTTTGTTTGGGGTGTTTGGTAAGTTCTGTCTCGATATATACATCATTCAACCCGACCAATCAGGTTGTAAATGTATCACTATGCCTTTAGGTTCGGTGTCTTTAGGTTCGCTGTCAAAAATGCCAATGCAAACGCTAAGCGGACCAGGGTCAAATGTATCATTTCCCTTTTTGGTCCGGACCAAACAAACCGAACTACAAGTGTGAACACACCCTTAGTCGCCCTTTGATTGTCACTTGGGAAGCGAAGGCCTAAAATCGACTGTTATCTTCCCAGAAATTTTCACATAACTTGTTTTAGCGGCGTATGGAGTCCATTATGAATGTTTTCAAGGCTTTAAATCTATATTTTTGGTTTCAATTCCTTGAAACGTTCTTATTTGCAGAACCAAGTACAACTTTTGTGTTTGTGATTCAAAGTATCTCTTTCCCATAAGGATGTGCCTTATCCCTATTGTATGTAGACAAGGCCGGCACAAGGGCCCTAAGCATTGTGGGATTCTGAGAGTTCCGTTGTTGTTATAGCAACCGCTGTGAAACAGAAGCCGGCCTGCGGAACTCTGGCACAGGGATTCCAGCATTACCATAACAACCCTGTTATCACAGTCAGAAATTAGCATGGTTTAGTAAGCAAGTCACTGCCGAGGAGGTGAATCACATGTCCGCCGACCTTGTGTTGTAGAGCATATGTAGATTTGCATGAGGGATTGGGATATTTCACTACTATTTGTAATGTTTCACACTTTCATGTGAACAGGGATGTGAATGTGGCTTGGATATCTATAATTTTTGGAGATGCCAATTTAATCTGATGTATTTCTAAATGAAACTAGCTATACAAAATGTAGGCGTGGCTTAATTTTAATCACCAATTGATTGGATTGAAAAAAAGTGGGCAAATATCAGTCTCATGAGAACATCCTGAAAGGGCTGATGGCTAGTGCACAGATTTATTTTTTCTCTACTAAAAATCGCCAGGCTGCCTTTTTCCCCAAGCCTGAAATAGAAAGCTGAAGTCAGCTTTTAGAACGAAACACTTTTGTCTTCTGAAAGGCCTCACTGCCTATTGATTAGCCCTCAATGACTTTGTTAATGGTGACAGTGTATGGCATGTTCACTAGGGCTGACATGTGTATGTGTGTGTCTGCCTGGCCCCCCTCCCTCCCTCTCTCTCTCTCTCTCTCTCTCTCTCTCTCTCTCTCTCTGTGTGTGTGTGTGTGTAAGGTCACATGGCTGAAGGCTGGAGTCAAACAGCTCTTAGTGGTGACATAAAACTGCATTTCCATTCCCTCTTTGGGGCCAAATGGATTTTAGCGGTTTACTTTACAATAATCATTACCAAACACAAATAATGCCAAATGCAATTTATGCCAAAATTAGCATCTCCATAATATAACAAAGAGTGAAAAATTTAAGGGGGTCTGAATACTTTCCGTACCCACTGTATATATACTGTAGAATGATAAAACTATTTGTAGTTGGATGGATATCTAGAATGACTAAATGATGGATGGATCGATGGATATATAGAATGACAAAACAATGGATAATTGGACGGATATATACAGTATATGTATATATATATATATATACATACAAATATTAATGTCAAAACAATGGATAGTAAGACGGATGTATAGGTTGACACAATGATAGATAGTTTGATGGACATAATATATTAAATCCTTTATGGATGGATGGATATATAGAATGACAAAATGCTAGATAAATTATCAGACCGACCAACCAGATTAGAGCTTGCCAGTTTGACAAAGCTCATCTTTGTAAACAATATGCTCAGTGATCAGTGAACAGACTGTGTGCGGCTGAGTTTAGATCTTGAGTAGCAGGCTTAGCAACAGGAAATAAATAGAAACATACAGAAAAGCCAACATCAGCCACTAAGCCTTCAAATGATCTTAAATTATGAACGAGCAGAGTGCATGCTTCATCTTTATTTAGCCTGTGCTCTTTTTTATCTCTTGAAATCCTCCTCCAGTGGACTCTTATCACATATGTGCCATCTTTTCTTTGTCAAGTTGATGTTTCCTGTCCCACCCCCCCTCTCATTCTCACATTTCCTACATTTTAAAAATCTCTCTTTTTCTTGTCCACTCAGTCCCTTTTCCCTTTCTCATATTTCCACTGATGGGCAATTACTTTGACCCAATTCCCAGCTGTCCTCATGCTAATGGAGCTGCGCTATGACTGTTTTTAAGTCTCTTTTACCTTGCACATGCTAATGTGCCGCTTAGGTTCGGCAATGGTGTAGTACACACATCATTTTCCTACCGTGTGCCCATGTTGACTTCCTGCACACCATCTACATGAATTCCGGCAGCTAGGAGATATGCTTTTATAATTCTGCTTCCAGCACATTGCATCAAAGCACCATGGTTCATATGGAGTTCAGGCTTTTTTTTAGCATATTTTGTGGTCAAAAGAGTCAGAGGCCACCAGCCCCTTTGGGATAGAATGTGCTAACACAAATTTTTATCAGGCATTTGCATGATCTAATCCAGTCATTTAAGCACATGGTGTAGAATAACTAGTTATCTAGTGCTAATGATACTGTTATAGCCAATCAGAACGCATTTAGTGGTGCAATTGTAGCACTTTTGCTTGTGGTATTTTAGTAACTGCATTCTGAATTATGAGGATGAGGCCTCGCCCACAAGTGTGATGTCACTTGGCTATTTGCCTACAGAAAATATAAAAAAAATTTATCCTACAGAGTTCTCCCTCAGTGTTTAATCGCATTGGGCCAATGAGATTTCTCTGTAGGCGGAGCAATTCTGCATAACCCCAGAAACAAAGAAACTACAGTACCAATGTATTCTTATACCAAAGTATTCCAATGCTTGTCCTAGCTAGTTAGCAATTTTATTGTTAGATTACATAGCTTGTTGTTAAATCCCAGCTAATAGGGAATGTTTTTAGAACTATGCCAGAATTTTAGCCGACGTTACAAACAAACATTCTTCCAGTAATGTTAATAGAATGTTTGTTTAAAGTTATCTGGTCTTTAATAATGTTCTAAAAACATTAAAAAAGCACAAACATGATATTACATCATTCATGGAATGCTTTTTTGATGTTTTAGTTGGATGTTCGCCTAACATTGTTTAAATGATACTACAGAATGTTCAGAAAACATATAAAAGTAATGTTACTATAATGTTTAAAAAATGATAACATAACATAAAATGTTCCTTTATGTTCGTATGCAGCCAAAAAGATCTACAAAAGTGGACGATTTGAACATTCAGAAAAATGTTTTCATAACTCACTGGAAATGTTAGCAAATGTTCTTAGAACATATTTTTGTTAGCTGGGTTAGCATGCTTGTTACTTTTTATGTTCTGCCTAGTGTAAGGAATGTCTTGGGGAAATTTTCAACATTTCTCTTGAATTTCTCTTGAATACTAGAGAGTCCAGTCATACCTCTGATGTATTATATATAGCTCAAATTATTAATTAATCACGATAAGCTGCGTGCCATGGCATTATGCTAAGTTAGATCTCTAGCCAGAAGCTAACATAGTGTTTCCATCAGCAAAGTGGACACTCATGATCTACATTTTAAAGCTTTTTTACAGTAAGCTGCCCATGGCGTTGATTGAGAAGCCAAAGTTTAACACCATATTTTGCATTCTGCATATCTCTTGCATATCTCTGTTGTAAACATGCTGCTACCCTGTCCTACCCATATGCTGGTTAGGTATGTTTTGAAGCTGGGATGCTGGTTTGAGCTGGTTTAAGCTGGTCCTTTGCTGGTTTATGCTGGTCCTTAGCTGGTCATGGACATGATCACATGGCCAGCTAAGGACCAGCACATGACCGGTTAAGGACCAGCACAAACCAGCAAAGGACCAGCATAAACTAGCAAAGGACCAGCTCAAACCAGCATCCCAGCTTCAAAACATACCTAACCAGCATATGCTGCTTTTTTCAACAGGGTAGCTTATTATTCTCATTATAACATTATCTTTGTTTTTTAATAGATAAACACAGTCTGTCGGTCTATACTAGAGTAATTGTTCATTTCAAATGAAGTCAAAATAAAATATAAACAACAACATTACTTTACAATTTGGAATTTCCAGAAGTCATTTAAACAGCATTTCCATTAGCACATTGAGTTTGTATTTTTTCGACTTAACTCTCATAAATTCTCATTATACAGAAATTTGAGGAATAAGTTGTTCTTGCTGACTTATTTGATTACCCAAATTACTTTGGGATATTTAATTGATAATGTATTTCCAATATCTGTTGATCTTGTGATTTGGTCAGTGGATAGCCTAAATGTGAGAATCTCAATCTTAGCACATGCTAACCGCTAACAGCTAACCAGGCCCAAACAGAATCTGCACCAACAGAAAATACTTAATAGATTTTAGGCACCCATTAGTTTTACACATTCTCTGCATTTTGCATGTTTGTTTATTAATATTTTGGCAAATTTTTCAGGCTTACAGCTGACAGTAAGCAGCTTTGTGTTAACACATTTTACCATATTTAAACCAGGACTCTGTTTGAATTGACTGAGTGCTGTCTGTCACTGTCTTTAAATCATCCTCTGAAAATCACAGATTTTCTCCTCACAATCAGCATGGAAAATGTCTGCAGTTTCAGCCTACTTTAAGTCTATAATATAGCCTACTAAACACATATATTAATTGAAACAAATCAAAGTAGCTCTTCATGGGTCTGTTTGTATCAGAACTGACGTTCTCCCTCCACCTCCAAAATCTGACTTTTTTTTTTGTTATACAAAACATTCCTCATCGGTTAGGCTTCTTTGTTGTCCTCCAAATGTTAGTATGTTAATGACCCAGATAATGACTTGCCAGAATGTAAAATCAACCTATTCATGCAATTCACGGACACGCTGCTTTTGCAAAGCATTTCTGGCCGATTATCGGCACCGATATTAAGCATTTTTATGATTATCGGTCATTTTCAAAACCGATTCGCCGATAAAATAACTTAATTTTGAAACGTGCTATTTGGCTCTGATGCAGCCTGTCAGAACTCACCACTCTGTGGCCTAAAGCAGTCTCCACCCACCACCCATCTGATTTGTTGGGAGTCACGAGTCCGACCAATCAAAGCGGAATTCACTCTCACTCCGAAAGCGCTTGCTAACTGGAGCTGCTTCAGTGATCACGCATCAGTTGTCTCTCAAAGGTAAGGCAGCAGCAGACGTTGCTTAAGTTGCAATAAATCACAATCCACTAACGTTACACTGAAGTTGCAAAACACGTCAATATTATCTACGATTTCCGCGATGTGGAAAACGTGGACAGAATCGCGGAATCCAGTCATATAAATGGAATTGACTGTATGACGCAGAATGTCACAGAATTTGTCAAAGTTTGGATGAATTAATCAAAAGTAGGTCAGTACACTTAAATAGAGTCACAATATGGACTAGTATCTGTAAATATTAAGCCGCAAAAATACTATTTAAATGTGAATCCAGCATGTTCTGCGTGTCTCTCTGTATGTAAATGGCACAGACGCGCTGTGTTGTTTTCTACACATACAAAGTGTGCGACGCTCACGGTGATTTCAGCTTCTGTCGTTTCACTACATGAGGACATAAATACATGAACAACATCTCCAGAACTGCTCTGACTCCTTCTAAGAGTCACTTAATGAGCATTTGACAGTTTCATTGGAGTAAAACTATCTTCATATCATTTATATAGACCTACAGAAACAAGTTCCTCATGGCAACCCGTCAAAATATAAGTTTGGGTTAGTTTACAGAAATGATCAGAAATATATTACTGTGGTGCAGTATGATGTATATAATACTACTCTGAGATGAAAGTTTTCCATCGCTACGACGGATTTCCGTCAACTGGAAAAAATGAGGGGAAAAGAAACATGTAGCACATTGTTGTTGTTCTGCTGGCACACCAAAAATCATCCCCGCCATGGCTGCAGCTTCTCACTGACAACATAACGCCGCTCACATCATTCACAGTTGGGTTATTAGCAGAGAACACAGAGCAGAACTTGAATTAGGTGGTTTCAGTTTCATTTTTAGGTAGTCTATAATTTCAGTTATTTAAATCATTTAATATTTTTGTTTTTAAAATGTTATATTTAAAACATTAATCTCAACATGAATTTATGAATTTAATTACACTCATGCCACCTCTGAGCCTGAACATGTACCTACAAGCCACTTTTGTGTTCTTCTGTGCACCCTCTTTAGTACAAATTCATTTTTTATTAACACTAATTTCATATGATTGGTAACATATTTGTCTTATTCTACTTATTATATTTAAAAAAAAAAGAAATTTTAAAAAGCTTATAAACATACATTTTTTAATTTGACATATGAAAATGATACTGTTGCAAACGTGAAAAAACAAAAAAACACCCCTGTAAATCACTTTAAGGAGTCAAATATCACCTCATATTAGGAAGGCTAATTTTTTATCAGAATTTTGGATTATTGATCAGAAGTTGCTCCTACATTTTTTAAATTAGGAGGACAAGCTCTCCTAAAAAGAAAAGTAAGCATAGAGCCATGTGTATCAGTATATTAGAT
>NW_015505338.1:1622955-1624987 GCF_001515645.1 Sinocyclocheilus grahami | reverse complement strand
GAATCGCGGAATCCAGTCATATAAATGGAATTGACTGTATGACGCAGAATGTCACAGAATTTGTCAAAGTTTGGATGAATTAATCAAAAGTAGGTCAGTACACTTAAATAGAGTCACAATATGGACTAGTATCTGTAAATATTAAGCCGCAAAAATACTATTTAAATGTGAATCCAGCATGTTCTGCGTGTCTCTCTGTATGTAAATGGCACAGACGCGCTGTGTTGTTTTCTACACATACAAAGTGTGCGACGCTCACGGTGATTTCAGCTTCTGTCGTTTCACTACATGAGGACATAAATACATGAACAACATCTCCAGAACTGCTCTGACTCCTTCTAAGAGTCACTTAATGAGCATTTGACAGTTTCATTGGAGTAAAACTATCTTCATATCATTTATATAGACCTACAGAAACAAGTTCCTCATGGCAACCCGTCAAAATATAAGTTTGGGTTAGTTTACAGAAATGATCAGAAATATATTACTGTGGTGCAGTATGATGTATATAATACTACTCTGAGATGAAAGTTTTCCATCGCTACGACGGATTTCCGTCAACTGGAAAAAATGAGGGGAAAAGAAACATGTAGCACATTGTTGTTGTTCTGCTGGCACACCAAAAATCATCCCCGCCATGGCTGCAGCTTCTCACTGACAACATAACGCCGCTCACATCATTCACAGTTGGGTTATTAGCAGAGAACACAGAGCCAGTCTTGAATTTCAGGCACAGGATTGCGGCTATTAATGATAATTCTACTCATTCCTGCAGGTTCCGCGCTTATAACGCGATGACAGATGACGGAACTTATCATTTGCACATGCTTTTGAGTCTTGAGAACTCTAATTTTCTGTGCACCCACAGATCGCGATGTGTGACAGATTTTAATACTTGTTAAAGGAGTTTGCAAATGTGATATTGATTTAATACAACAGTTCAATAACCAAGTACTGCCTGATTTTGCTCTATTTCATCAACGAAAATAGTTCCAAATTAAGTAACAGCTCAGCCGCTGTGCATCTCTAAAAGCAAACACACTAGATTTCATTCATGAATGAAACACCGCTGAGTCAGTGATTCATGATTACCCATTCATAAAGACAGTCACTTGCTTCATTCCTGAATGTATCACCCATTCAAACGAATCAATTGAATAAATGATTCAGTGATAAAATCATGGATTTGCCGCCACCTGCTGGCGGTTTCAGTTGAATTTTTAGGTATAATTGCAGTTATTTAAATAATTTAATATTTCTGTATTCAAAATTTTACATTTAAAACATTAATCTCCACATGCATTTATGAATTTAATTGCACTCATGGCACCTCTGAGCCTCATTGAATGTCTGAAAATTTACCTACAAGCCACTGTGTTATTCTGTGCCACCTCTGTAGTACAAATACATTTTTCATTAATACTAATTTCATGATTGGTAACTTATTTGTCTTTTTCTACTTATTATATTGTTTTAAATAGAAATTTTAAAAAGCTTATAAACATATATTTTTGAATTTGATAGATGAAAATTATGCCATTGCAAAGGCAAAAAGAAAATGTCCCTGTAAATCACTTCACCTCATATCAGGATTTTTGATTATTGATCAGAAGGTGCTCCTTAATTTTTTTAAATTAGGAGGACAAGTGCTCCTGATTACAAGAAGAAAACCACTGCTCTTAAACTGAGTGTGTGTGACAGGTTTGGCTGTGGAATGGGGTTTGGCCGAGGAAAAACTTTCTGTAAAAATATATATTTTAAAAGAACAATCACACAATACGCTATTTCTTCCATGTTTTAATTTTAATGGTAAACCCTTTGTTTGCCAAAAAATAAAGAGTTTAACTCTTTAAAATAAAGAGTTTACTGTGGGAGCACTACACTCAACCAACACCAGGGAAGGCAGTTTTTGTCAGAGCCCTTGTTATTCTTAATTTTGACATTAATTTTCATTTTTACACCAGACATATATATCGGTTATCGGTCTACTTGATCTGTAATAATCGGTATCGGCATCGGCCTTGAAAAACAC
>NW_015505338.1:1612686-1622489 GCF_001515645.1 Sinocyclocheilus grahami | reverse complement strand
CACCTCTGAGCCTCATTGAATGTCTGAAAATTTACCTACAAGCCACTGTGTTATTCTGTGCCACCTCTGTAGTACAAATACATTTTTCATTAATACTAATTTCATGATTGGTAACTTATTTGTCTTATTCTACTTCTTATTATATTGTTTTAAATAGAAATTTTAAATTTTTTTTACAGATTTTTATTTTACAGATGAAAATGATGCCAATGCAAAGGTAAAAAGAAAATGCCCCTGTAAATCACTTCACCTCATATCAGGATTTTTGATTATTGATCAGAAGGTGCTCCTTAATTTTTTTAAATTAGGAGGACAAGTGCTCCTGATTACAAGAAGAAAACCACTGCTCTTAAACTGAGTGTGTGTGACAGGTTTGGCTGTGGAATGGGGTTTGGCCGAGGAAAAACTTTCTGTAAAAATATATATTTTAAAAGAACAATCACACAATACGCTATTTCTTCCATGTTTTAATTTTAATGGTAAACCCTTTGTTTGCCAAAAAATAAAGAGTTTAACTCTTTAAAATAAAGAGTTTACTGTGGGAGCACTACACTCAACCAACACCAGGGAAGGCAGTTTTTGTCAGAGCCCTTGTTATTCTTAATTTTGACATTAATTTTCATTTTTACACCAGACATATATATCGGTTATCGGTCTACTTGATCTGTAATAATCGGTATCGGCATCGGCCTTGAAAAACACATATCGGTCGACCCCTAGCTTAAACACTCCACAGTGAACTCTTAAACTAAATTAAATGTGAACACTTGACCTAATTGAGGAGATATTGCTGCAATGTGTATGTGAAGGTTTTTATATCTGACTGAATACTTTACAGAGGTCAGGCTCATGTGGCCTAGCAGTTAGTTTAACAGTCTGCTCCCTTTTAGACTGTTATTTTGAAAAAAATTACTTTTTCAAGGATCTGGCACTCGCTGGCAAATCAAAGTTGGCTGTTTTCCACATTCAAGGAAACTTGTAAAAACTAATGGTAAAAAAGTTGTACTTTTAAAAGCAATTATCTTTAAAGTACTGGTAATGCTAATATCTCCATGAGAGCTCTCACTTCCTGTTGTGCAGCACCAAGTATTGTTGGTTTTCCAGCAACTCATTAAATTAAATCAAGAGGTTTGCCACGACAAACCACTCCATCCGCTCATTCTTAAAAGGATCACCACTAAAATTTTAGAGCTTTTGACTTTTCATCAGGTGAGTAGAAGCTAAGAGACTAGCGTGGGTTCACAGAACCTGTGCTAATGATGATCAAACGGCATTAGCACAAATCTCGCCAACATTCTTCCCTGTTTGATGATAAAGCTCATGCTGTTGACATCAAAGCCTGTCGTTATGGGACATGTTATGTCTTATTCACAACTGTTTCATCCATGTTGTTTATGAGGGAGGTGGAAGCCCCACAAGTGTAGCTTCTTGGAGAAAAAAATTAAATCTAAATACTGTAAAAAAAAGGAAGAGATTCTATTAATTCATGAGGTCATGTGTTAGAATTTACATGCTGTTAAAATGTATATGTTGAGTGTGCTGTTAGTCACTTCAGATAAATGTACCTGCCAAATGAGCAAGTGTAAATGTAGGATATAGGATTTATCGCATATAGCTTTATCATGCCGTGCCTTGTTAGGAAATGTTGTAAGGCAGAGACAGGGAGAAATTTAGACAATGGAGCTGAATGGGAAAAAAATAGGACAGTTTAATCCTGTTGTCTCTGCTCGGTAGCTGTGACACGTTGTACCCTCTCTCTCTTTTTCATCTCCCTCTTTTTATTTCTGGGGTGGGCCTGCTGGTGATATCTGAGTTTGATGTGACAGCAATAGACAGGAGTAGCCCGGGGACTAGACCCTCAAGCCTTGGGGATATGAAGCTGTCCCATTTTTGATTCCCTTAATTACCTTTATTCTGAAAAAAGCTGTGATATTTTGTGCAATGTTAAAATACCTTCATATGACCCAGATTAATATGCAACTTAACTGACCTTTTGCTAAACTCTTTTTTAAACTTTTAACACCTTTTACTGACCAATCCTGCTGCTACACCATTTTCTCAGACAGTCTTTTATTCTAGTACTCTTTCAAGGCTAATTCACACTGCACCAACGAGATACTTACTAATGCCAATAATCATCAAATTACAATATGTCAATTTACAGGAATTTTATGACCCGATAAATAACATTTCATCATGTTCAGCCAGCTAAAACAACCGTAGACCAATGGCAACAGACGGCGGCAGGGGTAACTCACTGATCTGACAAAACCCAACAAATGTGTCTGTTGGCTTTTTTTTTTTTTTTTGGTGCAGTGTGAATTAGCCTTTACTCATTTGAGTTAGCAGCCATGACTAAGGGGGGTGTAGTTTAGCAAGCAGCATCAAAATCAGAGTTACTTTTGAATTGCTACTTACTCAAGACTGGATTCGAGTACAATCAACATGGACTTGGCAGCAGTTGAACTTGTCTTGACCCAGTCTTGAGACCAATTCAGGGTGCTACAACCCTGTGGATATGTTTTGTGGTCTTGCATATGAGCCGCTTGATTCTATAGTGTATGTGCACAACACAGAGGTTCACTTGAAATCAAGCTTCATTCACCCCAAAGGAATATTTACACTGCCTGAATCATTCAGACCCCCTTCAAGTCTTGACTGATTTGACTCTGACTCAACCCTCTTCTGATCTCGGTCTTGACTCTGACTCAACCTACTCAAACTTGGCCTGGACTCGATTGAGCTGCAAGGCCCCTGGGCATGCCTTCAAAAGACCCAACCCCTGCCAGACCCTACTTTTTTTTTAATTCTTGGTGTTTTTGCCTTTATTATGACAGTATAGAGTAGACAGGAAACAAAGTGGGAGAGAGAGGTGGCACACCTAGATTGGGAAGTCCTCGAGCCGGAATTCGAACTACTTAAAGTAAGGACAATGGCCATTTGGTTAAAAAAATTGGCAAGTTTCTTTTGTAGGCTAAGATTAAAAGTAGCTGTGGGCCCAAGTGATCAGCTTGTGCTGAGGACACTGGGGTTGTTTCTTTGGTTGTTTTGGAGGCCACTGTCAATCTGAGGACTTGTGGCACTGGCTAAGTTAAATTATTGTAATAAAAAATTCAAAGCAATCTTTTCCATGAGCAATTCCAAGCAGGAAATGGCATACCTAGAATTGGCTACATGAGCATACACGATACACTTACATATTCATGCACAAACAGACTCATCCCAAGGTGACAGATGGCCCTGAGAGGGTTACAGGAGACACACGGATGGTCTGAGGAAAGCGGTACATTGACAGACAATTAATGTGTAAGATAGAGAGGTCAAGAAGAGCTTTTGCACCCTGCTGTGTCAGCATGATTCCATTCATACCCAATTTCCTATTGCCTGTAGTAATTGCAAGTGACTGCTAGATGGACCACATGATCTTTCATGTGTGAAGTCTTATTTGCTAATGCTATTTTGTACACTAATGCCATTTGGAGAAACTGACAGCTATTACTTGTTCCTTTAAAGGTAACTTTCTCTGTGTGTGTATGTGTGTGTGTTTGTGTGTGTTTCAGACTTTAGCTGGGCTGCTAATCTGTGAATGTGCGAGCACCATCTGGCCATGGGGATTTATTTCCCTTCGTCCAATGGCTGCTGTCTGCTCTCTCCACCCTCTTTCCTATGTGCTTTTGCTTTTATGTTTACAGTATCTGTCTCTCCCTTTCCCGTCTCATCTCTACTGTCTTAGAGTCGCTTGTTTGTTCTCTCTAGCCTCTCAGTGTCTTTTTGTTTGTGGCTTTCTCTTTTGTGTTCCTTTTTTCTTCGTTTTTGCAGGCTGCAGTTATTTTGGTCATCTGCAGTTGTCAAGTGTCTCTAAACACAATAGGACAAAAGAAGAATACAGGAACATAACTTAGTCTTGAATTCTTGCTTGATTTCTTGAATGTTCTTGGCATAACAAAAGGCATGTGCTAATGTGATTTAGAGTGATTTCCCTTCTCTTCCATGAAAACATTGTTTATAATCTGAACCTTCATTGTTTTGGTCTTAAAATCCTCAGCTGCCATTTTGTCATGAAAGGCTTTGGTTGGAACAGATGCCTTGGTACCTAAGAAACCACCATATTTTCCTGTAGGTTTCAGCAATTTTTTATTTTGTGTAACATCTGTAATCTCCAGAAATGTTGTACTTGAGAAGAACTGCTTATTAGTAGGGGTATCCAATCCTGTTTCTGAAGGGCCTCATTCCTGCAGTTTACTTTCAATATGATTATCTGGTTTAGGTGTATGTTAGTGCTAAGCACTGTAGGAAGGTGGCCCTCCAAATGAAAAACCAGACACCTTTGGTTCAGCTTCTTAATTCTTAAGATTTTGTATCTTTCAAAGCACAGTGTTTTACAATATTGTCACTTCATCTAAAACCAGAAAAGCTATGAAAGGCTTATCACAGCAGATGATTTTTTCTATACCTATAAGTAAGCTTTTGTCATTGCCACTTATCCATTTGTTCACTCCTGAATTAAAATTTCCTGATAATTTACTCACCCCATGTCATTCATGATGTTCATGTCTTTCTTTCTTCATTCGAAAATAAATTAAGGTTGCGCGGCTTCACACATTACATAATCACGTTGGGAAAGTCACGATTGGTTAGTTCTTTGCCTGTGTACTTGGGTTCAAAAAGGTAGGGTAGGGCGAAAAAACTCAATATCATTTTCTCCTCCAACTTCAAAGTCATCCGACATTGTTGTTTTAACTTTTTGTTATATGGCGTTTGACCTTCTTTGCACGTTCCGTACTTCTGCCTATGTCATGCGTGACCTTTCCAATGTGACTATGTAATGTGTGAAGTCGTGGATGCAGAGCTAGTGCAAGATGAGCATTTGTGGTTAAAGTATACACAGTTTTATTTTTTTTTAGAAAATGGCCAATCATTTTGCTAGATAAGAGCCTTATTCCTCAGTTGGGATCATGTAGAGCTCTTTGAAGCTGCATTGAAACTGCAATTTGACCCCCGTTGAAGTCCACTATATGAAGAAATATCATGGAATATTTTACTCAAAAACCGTAATTTATTTTCGACTGAAGAAAGTAAGACATAAACATATTGGAAGACATAGGAGTGAGTAAATTATCAAGACATTTTAATTCTGGAGTGCACCAAACCTTTAAGTCCATTTTTTGTAATTTTTTCAATTTTCTTAAGTTTCTCAGGCAATCCCCAAGGATACTGGCAACAACAAACTGTTGGGATGTCCAGAGTTGGCACCTTGAGCTTTGTGGTTGCCTTTTGTTTTTCTGGGAGACGGGGATGGCGGAGGGCACTTGGGCCTTGCCAAGTGCCTGAACACCTCAGGACAGGATGGTTTCCCAGCGTGGCTCTCAGCACACACCCGGACACACTTTAAGTAATCCATTTACTGGGCATGACAATATGAGACACCTTTGGCTCAAATAGCTGCTTCCCTGCTCTCGTGGACTCTTGCGACATGAAGTGGACATCATGACTTAGGTTATTTGAAAGGATTTTCAGATTTACCTAGTTGACATTATGACTCTGAAGTGTTTCATGACTTGCTCTGATTTATTTCTGGGTGGTGTGGTGAAGAGGTTAATGTTAAGAGCTGATAACCAGAAGGTTGCTGGTTCAGTCCCCGCAGCAAGCAAGTCCCGAGTGATCATGCCCTTAAGCAAGGAACTTAACCCTGGGATTAAATTCATGGAGCCATTCTATAGAAATTGTATCAATCAATTCCATCAGCTTTGTTGTACAATAACAGTCCATCTCTAGGGATTTAAACCCATTTTGTTCTTTCCATCAAATTTCCTTTGTTGAGAATTATTACTCAATGCGCTCTCAATGTGACTTAAATAATGACGTCTATATGCTTAATGCAATGATCTACTGATCATTGGAGTTACATTATCCATAGTATTCATGGAAGTCAACGATTATAGTGACGTTAAGCCTGTGTGGCTTAGCCCACTGCCTTAGTTACTGTGTAGACTCACCATCTGGACCCTAATCCCATAGAAACGCCATCTTTGGATGCCTTTGCATGGCCAGAGAAAGCATGCAAGCAGTCCTGATCACACTCATACACTTTCCTAACTGATTGCAGCTATCTTTACTCTTTTTAAAGCCTTATTAAAACTGTATTAGGAGTTGCATCTTGGCAAATGCATTTTGAATTATTGATGCCTGGATGATACTAAAATTTGAGTATTTTAACTAATGTTCATTAGTTAAATCGTCTAAAAGGGAATCTTAGAGCTTGAGTCGATCTGAGTGCTCAAGTCCTGTCATATCTGTTTACCTTTATCCCAAGAATTATATAAACATGCCAACTTGTGAATGGTCTCAGGAAAATAAAAATGAAAAATAAAATGAAATGAAAGATTGGGTCTTGTTGTATGTTGGTCTTTACCGGATAAGGTTCCTAAAATTCCCAAATATTTCCATGAATATGGGAACCCTGTTTTTGTAATTTCCTTCAGAAAGGACTAACCATACTTCAAAGCCTTTTTGCTTCTGATTTGGGAACCTTCATCTGGTGAGATAGCAGTTTTGACAGTGTTTCTTTTTCTTTCATGATTAGCATGTGTACATTCAATTCAAACATGAATTGCCATGTTATACCTGATATGGTACAATGGACACTATGGAAAAAGCTACCTGTAAAGAAAGGGCATCACCGGGGATGAAGAGATGCCACCTGGGCATCCGACAGCAGGAGTGTGGCCGTCCTGGCTGCTGCAGATAAGTGCCACTGACCTCATTAACTGCATCCCTGGCAGCACGGGAGCCGCTGAGATCAGGCTGACAGATTGCGAGCAGTCTGTCCTCCGACCGTGCCACGGAGCGCAGCTCTTCATTCACGGCTGATTGGAAAAGGCAGCATAGAGCCAAAACTCTCTCAGAGTGAAAGAGAGAGAGAGAGATAAAGAAAAAGTGCAAGAGGCCGACTGATGTGTTGGGGAAGCGGCTTGCAAATACACTGGGACTTTGACTCTTTTGATTTTCTCTATGCCAACATGTCTTCTCTCAAGGACGCTGGTCTTTTTCTTTTATCTCTCCTTAGTGGGCACAATAAAACAACACCACCTTATTCTCAAGATTATTTTTTATACCTCAAGAGTAAAAAGCAGTAACTTTTGACCTCAATAAAAAGTTGTTTCTGTGAGGCTGTAGGTGCAGCTTCTACCAAAAGACTTAGCAAAGCATCTTCTGATTGTTCCAATGAATTTAATACATCATTTGAGATTATGACCTCCTGTGTGCTCTTCTTATAGTACTGCAGGGGTCTCCAGTTCAGCTCCTGAAAAGCCAACGTCCTGCAGAGTTTAGCTCCAACCAGTTCCAACATCTGCATGGAAGTTTCTAGTGAGTCTGAAGACCTTGATTAGTTGGTTGAGTTTAATTAGGGTTGGAGCCAAACTCTGCAGGACAGTGTCCCTCCAGGGACAGGTTTGGACGCACCTGTATGTGACCAATCCTGTTTCTGGAAATTCCAGCGTCAACCCTTGTCAAACACACCTGAACCAGTTAATTAAGATCTTCAGGAACACTTGATGATTACAGACAGGTGTGTTGGAACTGAACTCCGGTAAAAGGTAGCTCTTCAGACACAGGATTGGGCTTCCCTGTTCTATGTCAATTATGATATAACTGTTTGTGGAGCAACAAAGTAACAGCCCATTAGAGATGCGGTTAAGTTTGCCTCATGTTTTCAATTCTTTTGTTTATGTTCTTTCTTCCATCCATCTATTTATTTGTCTGTTTATTCATTCATAAAAGGACAATGGGATTATCATTTATGGTGACAAAAAGCACAATGGGATTATCAGTGTGAATTTCTTGAAAACATATACTGTATATGGCCTTGTGTCATATTAATTCAGCACTTTTTCCATGCAAATTCTTATTAGCATATTGTATCTGCATATTTTACTTATGAGGTCTTTTTGGGACTTATGGGGTGGGCTGGGTTTGTTCGCATTAAACTTTATATTATATTATTACATACATGCACACACACACACACACACACACACACACATACATATATATTTATACTTAATTTACTCAAAAATATACTCAAAAAGTACAATGATTTGTATAATACAGTACTTTTTTACATATTACAGTAAAGAAAATATTTATTTGCATTATGATAATGAAAATGTGGAATAAAATCCACCTGTATTTTCTTTTTTTTAAATACCATTATTCTTTTTTTCATATTACACTAATGGTTAATGTTTTTTGATCTGAAAATACAATTATAATGCAAAAAATCATATAGTAGGATTTCTTCCTGAAAATAGTAATTGTAGTATTTAAGTCAATTTTTACATTACATATCACATGGCGAGGTACAGTATGAATATTATGCAGGGCTGTACCCTCTCTACAAAACATCTCACATAAGATTCATCCACGCAGAGACTGAAACATTAGTTTTGCATTAGTCATTCTCTGTGCACACAGACATTAACATACACTTTACATGCTCCTCCTGGCACACATCTGTAAAAAATGCACCGGCTTTATCGAAACAGGAGATGTCTTGTTTCAACAAGCACCAACACGACACAGTGCTAATGTGCTGAGTGGGTTTGCCACTCAGAGAATTTGCATTTTTGATTGGTGTTTCCTTTTATTGCATCTCACAGCGATTTAACCATTCTCGATATCTATGTAGATCATGCTCACAATGATTCTAGCTAGAGACCCAATGCTGACCCATTATTTCAGCCATTTTGTTGGATCAAATGCCCAAAGGCAAGTGCAATCCCACTAATATGTTGGAATTGAAATCCGTCTGGCTATAAAAGCTAAAATTAGAAGTAAGCATAGTTGCATGCGCATGGCTGCAAAATTTCGCCCGCTGTCCCAGTTGCGATTGCACGCATGAATGCTCTCACATCCAAACTCACATCATTACCTCTCTGTGTGCATGTGTCTTGAGGGCTAAACCAACTGGCTTTCTGACATGTTATTCTTGTAATTATTCTGTTTTATTCAGTCTTGATGAAAAGGGGAATACATTTCAACCGAGAGACTAATTAACAGAGCTTCCCGGCAGCTGAGAACGATGTGATAAAACCCTCTAATTATTTGAAGAGAACATCTTTGGCTTTAATGCTGTTCGCTAGTACCACCTTAACAGATTTCCCTCTTAATTCTCACGGCATGTTGTGAGTTAAACCACAGTCATTAGATAGTAAATGTTTTAATTGGCGTATGGTGTTATTGTGCGAATCTAAAGTCATATAAGTCAGCCATACTCGTAAATCAGAGTGCCGATGCTAAGCTCATCCTCAGATTTGTGTCAGCTGGTAGAAAGTTTGTTGCTCTGTTGGCAAGTTTTTATTTTAATCATAGTATTTTGAGTTTACGGTTGTTGAGCAGCTTGCAGCAATAGTGTTGACACATTGATGTGAAGTTTAAATTTGAGCTATTTTACAAATCAGTCGTGGACCGTCCAATCAGAAATTTAAGTTGAACTAATCCGTTTCATAATGTTATTTTATTGTTTTTTTTGTGTATATGCATATAATGTGCCATTTATCTGTTTAGAATAATATCTTATATTTTAAATTTTATTCTAGTCTATAAAAAAAGTAAAAAAAAGATACAAATTTTGTTAAGTATTTAAAGCACTGGATTATTCCAAATAAATATTACAACATGGCCATGTAATATATCACCCATTGTGTTATTTTAGTAATATTTGGTACCTTTATAGTTTCACTTTTCATTTAGTAATTTCTAGTAATGTGCTTTTGCCATTTTATTAGTTTATATATATATAT
>NW_015505338.1:1574601-1612494 GCF_001515645.1 Sinocyclocheilus grahami | reverse complement strand
ATATATATATATTAGAGATGCACTGATTGCAATTTTCTTTGGCAATTCTGATTTCCAGTTTTTTGGAAGTGTGACCTGTAGATACCAATTTTTGCCGATTCCGATTTTCTTTCTAAGAAGTATAATTGACAGCATATACAAACAAAAATCTATGCAAATTTCACTGCAAAAAATATTTAAATAATAAAAGAAATCATTAAACATTACAATTCCCCCAATATGGACTAAGTTACAGATTTTCTCTCACTTAAAACAACTCTGAAAATAAAGTGCTCTGTGACTGGAAAGAGGAAGAAATAGTTAACTTAAAATGAGTTGCTGTATGTATCAAAACAGATGTAATTTCCCACTATGTTTATAAATGGTCATTTTTTCCCCCTAACCTTATTAAATGTCATCTTTCACATCAAATTCTTACTTTGTTTCAATTAATTCAGTTAGAATAATAAGAAACTGTAGAGTTGTTACTATTCAAATGAAATTAGTATTAACAAACTCTATCTTTTCACTGCAGAGGAAACAGAAGCTGCATCTGAAGTGGCATTAGATGCATTTATACAGACAGTTTGATGAAGCTGAGGTGCCATAAATGCATTCTCACTGCAAAATTTCAAATGCATGAATAATTTTATAAGATTAACGTTTTAATTATTTTTTTTAAACATACAAATAAATGTTGAAAAAATGCAATAATACTTGTAAATATGACTAAACCACCAGTAGGTGGCGGCAAATGTCTGTTTTAATGAGTGAGTCATTTATTCATTCATTCAACCGATTCATTTAAACGGCTGATTCATTCAGAAACGAGGCAAGTGACTGTCCTTATGTATGGGCCACTGAATCATTGACTCACTTGATTCGTTCAAAAACGTGGATTCATTCAGTAACGAAACACCGCTGTGTGTTGCTTGGAGACAAACAACAGTTCTATATTTATTAAATATTAGTCAATATTTTGTCTAAAATCTAAGTCACTTAATTTTAGCTTCTTGTTCATTGAAATACTACTGTATAAAATCAGTGTCACATTACAATCATGTTGATATTGATATTCGGGGGAAACATCATGGCCATATAATGTTGCTTACCTAAATCATATTTTGTAAATATCACTGATCCGGGCCGGTCATGGTAAAAATCGTCCGATTCCGATCACTGGCCGGTCAATCGGTGCATCTCTAATATATATAGCTTTAATTTTATTTCCGCTCTGTAATTTTAGTACTTCAGCGTTGCTATATTTAGATTTACATTTTTTTTTTTAAGTTTTAGTTTTTGGTAACAATAACACCACTTATTTTAATGTAATGTTTTTTAATATTTAATTTAATTTATCTAAAAATAGAAAACATGTAAATGTGTAATCATAAATTTACATAAGAAAGTTATTTCCCTTAACCAGGAAATTAACGTTCTTAGAATTGACAAGACAGTTGACCCTGAGTGGTCAGCTAAATATCTACAGTGGATCTAAAATATGAATAGTTAATTATAACTAGTTATGGTTAATTATTCATATTTCCCCATGAGCTAAATTCAAAACACTGTTACAGCTTTTGATTGTATTTTAAAAATCACCAAATGGACGAATATCTTTAAAAACAAAACAAGCTTTTTTTTGCAAGCTTTTGAATGGTAGTGTGTAGTGATATAAATGACTCATGCTATGATATAAAATTTTGGTCATACCGCCCACCCGTGCTTGCTATTTGTCTTAACATTCAGAAGCGACTTCATTCACACAACACCTCACAGCGCATCATTGTCTAATGTGAATGTGAGAAATAAGCAGTGAAATTAATATGTGGGTACTTTGGTCCCTTGTGATTGCGCCTGGTGATGTCATGACACTGCGGGATGAGTGAGTTCGCACTAGAGGCAAGAAAGAAGATATCAGTGCAATCACACACTAGCTTCTTTTACATACTGGCCCATCCTCCACACGCGCCGCACCACTCTACCGTGCCTCGTGACGCTACAAGAGCAGGCTTTGTCCTCAGCAAGGCCTCTGCTGCCTACTGCTTTAACACAAGACCCAGCGACAGAGATCAAGCGATTGGAAAGACTGTTTTTAAGGGAATTTAATGGCATTGATTCCATACTATTAGACAGCACTCTGGAATACTCAATTCTGATTGGTCAGTTGTGTCATTTAACAGTCAAATATTGTTCTATATTGACCATTAAACTCTAGAATTGGCACTGTCTCTGGCAAACAAAGGTTATGCTTTTTTTTTTGCACCAACCTCCATACTCAAGGGGGCGATAGAGTTCCCTTCAAATGTCAGTGGCATTCAACCAAATCTATTATCATTTAGTTATCTAGCTAAATTTTCTTCAAACTGTTGCTCTTGCCCTGAAAGAGAAACCTTACAGTAATTTGTATGCTAATGCTTGTTAATAATGCTAATATTGAACTACAAACGGTACATAAAAAGAGTAGCATGTCCGAGTTTACATTATTCATGAAACTGTAGGCTAAATGTCAATAGCGTAGCGATGTATAAAGCACCGGAAAACAGAATTCACTTCCAAAGCAAGCAGATTTGCAAGCCAACTTGAACATTGAAAATCTACATTAGGAACTAAACTCCCAAAATGCGTCTCAAAAATAGTCCTATTAAAGTGACTGGATTTTCATACTATATCGACCATATTTTTTATTATTATTTTTTAAGTAATGACGTTTACTCGTCAAATGTAGTACCTACTCAGTATGCAATTTCAGGTGCAGGTAATGGCTTTAAAATGTAGTGTGTTATCGTGATGCCTTGTTCTAGCTAATCAAAACAGCTTTTCCGTAGCAATTAGCATAAGGCTAAGCTAAGCTAATTTTTATGCTGCACAAAAAATTGCCCTCCGGGCTTATAATAAACTTTGAACCTTGAAGCAGTTCGTAAACAGTAAACATGTAAATGATATTCTTTGTTGTATTTTCCTGTCAAAATAACAGCGTTCCTTTGGAATTCTTCAGCTTAAAAACTGCCGGGTTTTCCGGTAGTAGGCGGAACTAATGCACAAACGGCAATCTCATTGGCTGGTGCTCACCTATTATCGTCCCTGTTTTGATTTCAGCAAATCAGTTCGAGCGAACGCACTCAACCTGATTAATATTCATGAATCCAGTAGCTCATTAATCCTTAGTGTGTTTTATATTGTTCTTATAGAGTGGTGGAACTATGATGTCACTTTTTAGGCAAAAACCCGGAAGCGAGTTAGCATTTTAGCACTTCCGGTTCCATCGTCCCAGAGTCAATGGGTTTTTTGAATGGGATTTTGGTTAAATCCCTAAAATAAGGTCCGTGGTTCACACAGGCTCAATATACTTTCACGTTTTATTCTACGACATAAAACACAGCAGTTACACCCCACTCCTAATTTTTTTAAACGGTTACGTTTCTTAAAAAAGACGGTTGCTTACAAGTTGCTAAATGGGACTACAGGCACTGTCGGAGACATTAAACGTCATCACGTCGAACAATTTATCAATTTACAGTATTTTCCAGTCGTAGTATAATTTGTAATACAATTAATTGTACAATAACCAATTAATAGTTTCCCGCATTTTATATTGTTGGTCGATGATGTTTTTTTGTTTTGCCCTGAAATGCAACACAAGTCTTCAGATGGAAGATGCTCGTTTTATCGCTTTCCTACTGATGCGGAGACTCTGGGTTCGTAAGGTAAACTCATATTACGATTATTCCATGTAAACACCACATTTAATGGCTTAGTCACGGTGAAAGTGAAACTTTAATGATGCATAGTGCTTAAAGCCACGTTAAATGTAAATGTTTACAGCCACATGAAGCTGTTACGGAGCATATAGATAGAGGATTTTCTAGAAGCAAGTAGGGCTGTGCGATTAATCGAAATCGCATCGAAATCACGATTTGAGACGTTGCATTTACTGGGTCAGATCGATAGTTAGGCAAATTAAAACTAAAGAAAAACGTATGCAAGGTAAGCTTCGAAGTCCGATCGACTCGGGTATTACACACAATGTTAAACAGACCCGGGACCCGAAGTAATAGACTGAAACCCGACCCGGACCCAGCTGACCATTTAAAATATAGCCCTGAACCCGTACAGATCCCGGGTCCTCCGTGTAGACCTCTAGCCTTGCTCAAGGGCACCTCAGTCGTGGTATTGAAGGTGGAAGAGAGCGCTGTACATTCACTCCCCCCACCTACAATTCCTGCCGGACCTGGGACTCGGTTCGACATGTTTCCGTGTTGTCGTTGCTCAGCAATAGCATGGATGCAATGTTGTCTGGGGGTTTGGCAAAAGGAGAGTGGGACTGTAGGCGGTGCTCGGGGTGGTGACTGAAGGCGGTGACTGTGTCGTTCTGACATCAACTTTTTACGGAAGTTGCCATAACCTTGTCTTGGGAAAAAAAGAAGTATACTTTGGGTTTAAGCTTTTTCAGCGGTTTTTTTTATTTTTATGAAAAAACACATCAGTTATACCACCTTGTGATTGTTTTATAGCATTTACTTGTCTTGGGAAAAAAGGCAGTTGATAACAAGTGGCTAAATGGGACTACAGACATTGTTGGGGACATTAAACATCATCACACCAAACGCATCTACTCATCTACTAGTCTGCTTTTCCAGCCTTGTTGTGCTATTCTAACTCAAACTTTCAGGAAATATATTTTTAAATATAGATTAACAGAGTTGTTGTAAGCTTAAAGGTCCCATATTGTCAAAACTGAAATTTCCTGGCTTTTTTCACGATAACTGAGGTCTAGGGGCTATTTAACTACCCTATAAGTTTCAAAACAGTCAGTCCACAGTAAAATGCACACAGCCTGCTTAAAGTAGCTGTGATTTTTCACGAACCGTTGTGACCTACACGGTCACCGCCTTCAGTCACCACCCCGAGCACCGCCCACAGTCCCACTCTCCTTTTGCCAAACCCCCAGACAATCGCGTCCATGCCATTGCTGAGCAACGACAACACGGAAACATGTCGAAAAGGTTAACTTTAATCATGAAACCAGATCGGCCGACCTGTAACGTTACACTCTCACTCAAAGGATGGACGATCTGACAGGATTGTTACTATGAGGCGATCATATCTAACGTGTATAGTAAAGACAAACTCACCGTGTCTATCTAATCATGATGAAGATGCATATACATTTCAATTTCAGCAGGCAACTATTTTTACAGCTACATTATTGTTCCAGCCACAATTAATCACAACAATGTATATACAATTACAAATGATTATATATAAATAGTCAGTTTGTTGTTTTACACACATGCACACAGACATTATTTCATACACGACATAGTCGTGAGATGCAAGAAACATAGACATATGGCAAAGAATCTGTAGACACGCCCATAACAACAAAAGACAATACGTTATTGAACCTTTTCTGATAAGAAGTGTGCGCTGCAAACGCAAGCATTTTTGACGATCGTTTCTGTCCAGTCTGCTCGTTTTATCGTGTTTAACCACAGCTGTCATCGTTTTTTTTGTCTGGCAGTGGCAGCAGATATGCAATCAAATTTCTAATTTGAGGCTGTATTACATCGATTCTGGCACCCAACATCACAACAAGATGATATTTTAAGCTCCTTATGTAGCCGAATCTGCGCTGGTTTGAATGGGCCGCCTCCAGTTTCCCCTTTGTTTTGCTGCCTCTAGCGCTGTGACGTCGGCTGACCCTAGTTACCTGTGGTTGGCCTGGCTGTGCGTCACTCAGAGCACAACAGGCCAATCAGAAGAGAGGCTCATGAATATTAAGTAGACAGGCCAAAATCAGCAGAGCTCCCGAGAGAGGAGCTGTAAAAATATATTGAGATGGTTTTTGGTACATATACCACAAATATATATTCTTAAGGACATCAAAACCTAAAATAAAACTCCAGAAAGGTGTACAATATGTGACCTTTAATGGTGGTGACATTAAGGTCATGTGACCATGGTGTAGTTCATTTAAAGTCTATGTTTAGCTTTTTACCTCTCGTGATTGTATTTAGGCCTCAAAATGTATAAAAGTTTAAAAGTATATTTTCTGCAATAATCCAGAAGCCAATGAAAAAATATGTTGGGTTTTTTTGTCGAAGGACCAGAGGACCAGAGTGATGAATTTTTCCTTCAAAAATACGTCATCACTGCAGCACTCTATAAACCAAACTCAAACATATGTTTTTTCTGCACAAGTTGCCTGAAATAACCAACCCTATTTTAATACCAAATCCCTGTCACAAATGGCAAACATCTGATACGCCTACATCCGAAATACAAACCTGCTCGGACAGGTCGAGCTCTGGAGAGATGCAGCTCATGGGGGATCAATAGCTCTGAGGACGGCAGTGTGGGATCGGTGTGTCCACATCCCCTCCCCCACAACAAAAGCAAAATTCAACAGCACTCAGTCCAGAAAGCTTGCATGGCACATTCCACCTCACGGCTGACTCTGATTCCTGTAATGTCACTGCGTCAGGTGGGGTGTATCGACCACAAATTTAGCCATAAATGTTCACGCCGTGTTCTCCTGCAACTCCCACTTTCCATTTCATCCTGGATGCTAAAGGCTTTTTTAAAATTCCATACAGAGAAATGTTATGCAAAATCAATCCGCCCAAGGTCCACTCAGATCTTCCAGTTGCATAATGCATGCTGGGAGTAAGTTACAGCACAGATTCGTCAGAACGTCACATGCACACGCATTCGCTCGGCCTCTAGCAGTCGCTGCCGAGTGTCCGAGGTGCTTCCTCCTGGTAAACTGTGCTAATTTGCAGTGTTTTCCTGACCTCACTCGTAGTAGTAGTAGTAGTAGTTGGTATAGTAGAGCAGCCCACCTGTCAAGTGAATTACATTTTATTCTACATATGAGCGTTGTCAGTAATTAAAACAACATCCTTCCTTATGACGTGGCGAATGCAAGATAAAGCATGCTATATGAAACTGCTGTTTTATTCAGATTAGGCAACTTTTTTTATACTTATACTTAATTTTTTTAACACTTTAGATTAGGGAACACTATATATTTGTTGTTTGGTATTTATATAAAATGTAGCTTAATATATTTAACATTTTATTTATATTTATACAATATGTCTGTTGTTTTGTTGAAAATTTTGTTATTTTTATGGTATTTATATAAAAATGTATAGTGTACAAAATGTAATATTTATGTACACACACACATATATATATATATATATATATATATATATATATTGGGAAAGAAATTATAGAAATTAATACTTTTATTTAACAATGATGGTTTAAATAAACGCTGTTCTTCTGAACTTTCTATTCATCAAAGAAACCTGAAAAAATTCTACTCAGCTGTTTTCAATAATAATAATAATAATAATAATAATAAAAGTAATGAGCAGCAAATCAGAATATTAGAATGATTTCTGAAGGATCATGTGACTGGAGTAATGATGCTAAAAATTTAAATCACAGGAATAAATTACATTTTAAAATATATTCAAATAGAAAACATTATTTTAAATAATAAAAAAATATTTTAAAATTGTACTGTTTTTGCTGTACTTTGGATCAAATAAATGCAGGCTTGGTGAGCAGAAGAGACTTGTTTCAAAAACATTAATAAACTTACTGTTGAAAAAAAGTTTAAACGTATTTACTTAAAGTAAATTTAACCATACATATTAATAGATATTTCAACATTTTGTGGTTTTATTTAAAGACTAAATATATATATATATATATATATATAAAAAGAAAAAATATGCCAGAAAATACTAAAGCTACAGATAAAACCGTTGTTTGTTGCCAATAAATTAATAAAAATGCATCTTGGCATGGTTGTATGTTGACTTGTTTGGTTGAAGAGCTCCTGTAGTACAGTAGCTTTCTGTAGTACTGTAGTACAGAGACATTCAAACATGCTCTGTTTATATCACACACACTCTCTATCTCTCTCCTTCACTTTAACTTTAAACACACTCTACTGTTTACCTGTGAATCCCACAGCCTGTTATATTTGTGCTATGTTTCATGTTTTGTCCATCAGAATTCCCCCTTACTAATCCAAGCATAATCCTTCATAATGCAGCTTTTGTTCTGATCCGAACTGCCATAAGACATCGCCGTTCGCTCAAATGAAATGGGAAGTGAAATCAATTAAACCAATCAGTCTTACCAGAGCACTGACTTCCATTGGTTAACATAGCGACCCCTTCATGTTTGAGATTTTGACGTTTTAGTCATTAAAATAACCAAAAACCAACATAAATATAAATAAATGAAGAAATAATAAATGTAAATGCTTTGGGGCTGTTTTTAATTTCCATATTAAGAACAGCACTTGCCATTAATTTTGCAGATAGATATGCAAAGAACATCGAGTGGGTTGACGCAACTGTTTCTGAGCGCGGCCCATATGTGCTGTAGCAAAAAAGCATTTAATTTGTGTAATCATGCATCATTTCAAATACTCAATTAGCAAAGCTTTTGATCCCTTGAAGGGAAATTTGAATAGATGGAAGAAAATAACAAAACAGCACCCTGCCGTCAAATGCTTCAACATCTGCTTTACAACACCATTGCCATCTATCTAGCAATTATATTTGCGGTCGTTAAAAAGTGATTTTTTTAATGAATGCACTGTGCCTTTTTGAATTCCTCTTTAACATTCTTATGTTGTGCATCTTCAATTTGAAATCTCATTTAATTAGTGTCAGAGTTGGAATCAACTGCGTGCTGACTAGAATTATCACAGTTTGATTGAATCGGTTTGACGGTCACGTGGTTCGACCATATGGAGATCTGATCCCTTTCACCACACAGCCAACGATCAAGAGTTGGCACAGGATGAGCCTTGAAGCCTGGTCTCAGGCTAAGAGTTGTTTTGTTAATGCTTTAATAGATTTGGTTTTGTCTAAAGAGCGTTGGTACAAGTGTATCCCTTGCAGGCTTGGATTGATGATACTGTTTATGCTGTTTAGCTTGCATTTCCACTCGCTTGTATTCAAGATGCATTTCCTTACACCTTTATTGGCATTGATGGTTCCATGAAGAACCTTTAGCATCCATAGAACGTGCCATTCCACAAAAGTTTTTTTTTGCAGTAGAAAATGGTTCTTTAGATTATTAAAATGTCCTTCTTTTAAGAACTGTTCACTGTTCTTTGGAGATCCAAATTTGGTTCTTCTATAGCATCACTGCGAAAACCGTCTTTTGGAACCCTTATTTTTTATGGTGCGTTCACACCAGACGCGAAGCGAATATGCGCATCGCGCCACTCGCTCTAGATTACTCGCGGGATGTTTTTCGTGTCACTCGCGCGAATAAAAACAGCGCGATCAACCATGCTGGAGATAACTACAATCACTGTTTTGTACCTATTGTCAAAAAGTCCCAAATACAATGGAAAGCCAAATGCCGACGTGTCTGGGTTCACAGCACCATCCAGAGGAGGATGAATAACGTTAGGATCCTGTATTAATGTGTGTGTTACATTTTACTACTGTATATATATACTGATATTACTATTATTTTTATTATTGATAGCAGCATCTCTGTAGCCATGCTAATAAAATACAACTACCACTACAGCTGATTTTAATTGTTTTCTATGCTCCAGACCTATATAATAACAGACAGCTGCAATAATGCTCTCTTCTATTGTCTGATTCAACTGGACGTGCCAATAAGCTCTTCGCTGATTGGCTTGCGCGAGAATGCGTTAGCCGAATTTTCCGCTCGAGTTGAAATTTTTGAACTTGCGCGAAAGACACGATTGAGGCGAATATCTCGCGTTCGCGGCAAACTTCGCGTCTTTGCATTGACTTTGTATGTAATCTACTCGCGCGAATAATTAAATTTGCGTTTGGTGTGAACACACCATAAGAGTCTAGTGGAAAAAGGTTCTTTATCTTATTAAAATGTTATTCATACTAAGAGAAAAAATGGTTATTTGAAGAACTATTCACTGAAAGGTTCTTTGGAGAACCTATAATGGTTCTTCTATGCTCTTAAAAATAAAGATTCTTTATTGGCATTGATGGTTCCATGAAGAACCTTTAAACATCCATGGAACTTTCCATTCCACAAAACGTTCTTTATAGTGGAAAAAGGTCATTCGATTATTAAAATGTGCTTCATACTAAGAGAATGGTTCTTTTAGGAACTGATCACTGAAATGTTCTATGACATCACTGTGAAAACCCCCATTTAGAAGCTTTATTCTTTATTAAAGGAGTCATATTTTCCTTTCTCTTTGGAGTGTTACAAGCTCTTGGTGCATAAAGATCTGTAAAGTTGCAAAGACTAAAGTCTCAAATCCAAAGAGATATTCTTTATAAAAGTTAAGAGTCAGCCACGCCTACCTAAAACAGCTCGTTCTAACACGTCCCCATATCTACGTCGCTATGTGGGAAGATTTGCATAACGCCGCCCAAATGTTCACGCAAAGAAAGAAGGCGTAACTTTTATTCTCGCTGTAGTATTGTTGTTGCCGCCGCCACCATGTCGTGAAGGCATTGTGTGATTCGTTGTGAAAGCGAAACTACTTTGTTTGGTCTCCCAAAAGAGGACGATATCTGCTTCGTCATGCCTGGAGCTGATCCGTGCTGGTTGCTGAGGCAATACTACAACTTTGCGCTGTGGATCGCCGGATCGGCTTTCACAGTGGACGAAGCGGAGTCCAGCCCGGAGTCGTTACATGTCCTTCCGGACGCTCCTTCGTCGAAATCGCCGGCTGCGCCGTTCTCAGGCCCCCCCGCCTCTGCTCACTCTAACCCTCCGGCCATTCCTCACGCTATCCCCCGGCTTCTGCTCACTGTAGGCCACGGTGTGTGACGCTGTCTCGTTGTGAAAGCGAAACTACTTTGTTTGGCCTTCCAAAAATGGACACGACTAGAAATCAGTGGTTAAGTTGTATTTACAACACCGTTCCAGAACTGTTTAACCCAAATATTCAGATGTGTGCAGCACATTCTATGGAGGACCGTTTCCTGATCCTAATAGAGTAGACTACAATGCCGGCTGTTCTGACTCAAAGACTGTAAGTACGTTTTTTATATTTAAAGAGTTTTTATATTTTATATATTTAAAGCGAGTTTTTTGGGCAGTGTAGAGTAGGGCTTGTTGTTTGTCATTTCTCTGATCACAAATGCAGACATGGTTTTATGTTTACACGGCGCGATGCAACGCAACGCGTAAAAAGACAGTATAAGTCATTATAATCCATAATTATGTCCCCACTGGATGCAACGAATGCCTCGTTTATAATGGGTTTTCAGGTTTTTGATCATCGCTCTGGCCGGACAGGGCATCATAATATGGTAAGGGGCGTAACATTTCCGTCTCACGCTTGAGGTATTCGGCCAATCACAACGCACTGGATAGCTGGCCAATCACAGCACACCTCGCTTTTTTAGGCCGATGAGCTTTGTAAAAATCGACGCGTTTCAGAAAGGCGGGGCATAGAGGAGAAACTATAATGTACAGTATGTGGAAAATAATGTGTTTTTTGAACCTTAAACCACATAAATACATTTCATTACACCAAATACACACAATTATGTTATTTTTAGCAGCATCATATGACCCCTTTAATCATTATTTTCAAATATTTTTAGAAATGTTGTTCAGGGTAAAAATATTTTACAAACATGAATTATTAGTTCATAAATATCTTTACATTTTTTGGGGAGTTGCAACACATGAAACATTTAACAACTTGAACTGACTTGACATTCAGTCATGAGGGTCTGCAGAGGTCCTCCTCATTATATAATTTCCTGTTTTCATTTTATTTTCTGTAGCTTAATATTGTTTATGTATCGTCCATTGTCAGTGGCTGACAGACATCACGATGTTAAACTGACATCGTGATCCCCCTCTCCCCCAATCCGCCGCATCCCAGTTCCGTGTTCGGAAAGGAAATGAAGTGTACTACGGAAACCCTAAAGGGAATAAATAGCCTACGAGATGGGAGGATAAAAAAAATATTTCAATAATTTTTCTCGCAATTATAACATTGGGTAAGTATAGGTGACTCTATATCAATTGCGGGCATCAGGGAGCTTCTATTGAAACCGCTTTCGATTGCGTGCTCTCATTTTACTTTCACTTTCACTTTTGAGATTCACGATCACAAGGACTCTATACTATGGAGCGGCAGTACTTACCACACATTTGACAAGATTAGATGTTTGTCATTGGTGCTTAGGACCTGCAAATCATTCGCCATCGTCCTATCAGACATTTCTCCTTACTCTGTGTATGTGGTAAGTGAACTTTCATGTACTGTAATGCAACAGGCTACCGCTAGCAAGCGGCTAACCTTTTAGTGGCTCCTTATAACGCGTTATTTGTTTCACGCTTCGAGCAAACCCCTAACCCCGCCCCCCGATGTCACCGTCCATCCCGATGTTTCACTGTAGACATCGTCTAATGCAAATTTGGTAGACATCACCCAACCCTATTGGTTACACCACATGACGTTTGTTGGTTGCACCACATGACTTAGATTTGGCAGACAGAGGTTTTCAAATGTTAATAAGCTGTGAAGTGGTTTAAAAAATCTTAAAAATCAGTATAAAGCAGGTTTTCTGTCAATTTTGTTGACATTATGATATCAGTTGTACTGTACAAACTGATGATGTAATGCCACCCCAGAATGTTTTATTGTTAAAACTAATTTTAATGTAAAAATTCAAAGTGTTCATTATAGAATTGGTGTTCACGGCAAGTCATTTTATGTATGATTTGCATGTATTTTGAATAGATAAAAAAGCATAATGTCATTGACCCAATTAATTAATTAAAATAATAATAATAATAATGGCTTGGTCACATTTACCAACGTTCTGCAAATTTTCACTGGCTAAATCAAGTAATTTCAGTAGGAACCCACACAATCAGGAATTTGTTTGAGGACGAAAGATTTCCTCATGCACATTTTGCCACAGTT
This sequence comes from Sinocyclocheilus grahami, assembly GCF_001515645.1. Taxonomy (NCBI): domain Eukaryota; kingdom Metazoa; phylum Chordata; class Actinopteri; order Cypriniformes; family Cyprinidae; genus Sinocyclocheilus; species Sinocyclocheilus grahami. Next base: position 1,599,572 of record NW_015505338.1, on the reverse strand, counting down.
TCAAAAGTTAGTCACACAAATTAGCCACATTGAGCAACAGAAAGCTGCTTGGTTTAAAAGTGACTTCTGTGTGAGCTGTGCTTCATGTATCGCTACACTAATTTCGATTGACATTTTTTGCCTGTAAAATTTCACCTTATTTAGCTGTACAAAAGGGATATTACATGCCATGGCATTCACATTTAAAATGGAAGACAAAACCAGCTTGCATTGGATGCCTGAACATAACCAATGCAGACATTATCTGGACAAGGTTTCTCATCCAGCTAATTAAAAAGCTAAAAATATTCACACAGTCAGACTATGCTGTACTACAGACACTGGAACAATATCCTATTGTGGACAAACATGTTTCGTATTACATACTGATATCAAAGGAAGACTGAGTACTGTAATTTTGCACTTCTATGTCTCCCAAAGTTTTTGAATGGATGAATGTTCTTGGTGGTTTCTATGATGTTGCTAGATGGCTGCTTGGAAGACCAAACTTTGGGCCCTTGCAAGCTAAAATCAGTGCTAAAATTAAAGGGATAATTCACCCAAAAATGAAAATTCTGTCATTAATTACTCACCCTCATGTCGTTCCAAACCCGTAAGACCTTTGTTCATCTTCGGAACACAAATTAAGATATTTTTGATGAAATGTGAGTGCTCTCAGACCCTGCACAGACAGCAACGCAACTGTAACTGTTCCCAGGTCCAGAAACGTAATAAGGACATTGGTAAAACAGTCCATGTGACATCAGTGGTTCAACTTCAGTTTTGCGAAGCTACGAGAACACTTCTTGAGCGCAAAGAAAACAAAAATATCATAATTTCTTTAACAATTCTTCTCCCCCCAGTTACGTCTTCCGCCATTTTAGAGAGTATCACAATGCATACGCATGCTTTCCCCTAAGCGTAAACAACGCTGATTACGCAGATTACGTTCATGCGTGTGCTTTCTCCTCCGAACGTAAACAGCGCTGATTACGTCGATTACGCTCTTGGGTACTCTCCAAAATGGGGGAAGACGTAACTCGGGGGAGTAGAATTGTTAAATAAATTGTTATTTTTGTTTTCTTTGCACTCAAAAAGTATTCTCGTAGCTTCGCAAAACTGAAGTTGAACCACTGATGTCACATGGACTGTTTTATAAATGTCCTTACTACGTTTCTGGACCTGGGAATATTACAGTTGCGTTGCTGTCTATGTAGGGTCTGACAGCTCTCACATTTCATCAAAAATATCTTAATTTGTGTTCCGAAGATGAACAAAGGTCTTACGGGTTTGGAATGACATGAGGGTGAGTAATTAATGACAGAATTTTCATTTTGGGGTGAACTAACCCTTTAAAGATACAGTGATTTCTCAACCTGTAACAAGAATGATTCTGTAAGACCAGGAAATCCCAAATGAACGATAGAGGCGTTACCCATAAGGCCGAGCTGAATAATAGTATCCACTCTTTATCTCAGACCCACTAAATCCCTTTCTCTCTCTCACTGACCTCCACCATCCCTCCCTCCAAATGTAATTTAAATAATGTCTTTATTAAATCTGGGACGACCTCCATGCAGAAATCAAATTTAATAAAGCGCAAATGCACTAGAGTTGTTTATGAAAACAATACAAAAAAAGGTATTACATTTTATGTTCAGTCAACGGGATCACTGCTACGTGCATCCAATACTACTACGAAACAGACAATACGGCATGAATGAAGACGAGTCGTCCAGTCCAGTGCAGACAGTGATTAACGCCTTCACGGATTTCAGTTTTCTTCCGAAATCCCTTGCTCTTGAGCTGAATGACAAAACCGCTCTCCACCCTAATCCTACTGTCTCCTCTTCACAGCAGCTCTAACCCGGACAGGGGAAAGCATGACGTGTTTTTTTTTACAATTCGGCCCACCTCTGAGGTTGAGAGAGCCAGACTGACTGGTGCGCTGCTCAAAATACATTAGAGTTTGATGGAGGGGAGGTCTGAGAGGTACCTCTTCTGGTTAGGGATGGATTTGAAAACAGCTCTAAGTGAGGAACGCTGGCTTTTGTTTGCAGCAGAATGGATTAAGGCTGCATTCGTCTGGCATTGTGTGTTATTCTCCCTGACAGTGCTCTGGTGGGGAACTACTCTTCTGTTTGTGTGAACTTGATGAACTCTATTATATGCTTTATAAAAAAGAATAAATATATTTTAACTATTGTTTAAAAGTTTGGGGTCAGTAACATTTTGATGTTTATGAAAAATAGATGTCCTATCTCCTATGTTCACCAAGGCTGCATGTATTTGTTAAAAATACAGTAAAAACAGTAATATTGTGAAATATCATTACAATTTAAAATAACTATTTTCTATGCTAATATGTTTTAAAATGTAGTTTATTCCTGTGATGTAAAGCTGCATTTTCATCATCATTACTCCAGTTTTCAGTGTCACATGATCCATCAGAAAATCATTATAATATGCTGATTTGCTACTCAAAAAACATTTGGGCGAGTCGTGCGCCTTCACACTAGAGTTTACGGTACGTTAAATACAGGTGCGCTACGCATCCATTCAGATGAACTGAAAAACAGCACAGATCGCTTGGCGGAGAGAGAAACTCTGAAGCGTTCAGTCAGAGAGTGTTTGGCGAGTGAAAATATATCTGAGCTAAACTTATACTTAGCCTCCAACTCACACACTGGCGAGTAAAATCTGATAATTTATTAGCAATTGGCTAATATTAGACATCATTTAGTCGCCCAGAGTGAAGATTTAGTCGCATATGCAAGTGATTTACTCGCAATGTAGAGGGTTGATAAAACAAGCTATTTTAAAGTAGTTAAATGCAGTTGTAAAAAAAAAAAAAGAACGATTTTACGTACAATTAACAAATAAATTCCTTCTGTTCAGTGTTTGCTTGAAGATCTAAGATATATGCAAATTTAGATGTAAATCAGATTAATTATTTGTATATTTTTAAGCATAGTTAGCTAAGTCTGGCTAGCTAGCAGTGTTAGCTTCTAGCTTCTTATAAACTGTAGCTTCTAAACTTACATTCTACTCAGAAAACTACCAGTACTTTACTTTCAATACAGTCAATTTACCCTAGGAAATATGTTGTTAGCTACACAGCAAGTTGCTAACAAAAGTAGCTAACTCTCGCTAGCGCATCTCTTGAGGCCAGAAGAGTAAGGTTTTACCTGCAGTTACCTCATTCCAGCTGGCCTCTGTTACAATTACATGACAGAGAGTTGTAGCTCTGCTTTGTATTCACAGACAGTATTTTAGAGTAGCAGTCAATAGCTCTTGTTAGCACACAAAAGTACAATGAGAGGTAGCTGTTAAATGGTATCTGTGGAGAACTGATGTCAGTAACTGAGATCTCACATGTAGATGTGTTTAATGTGTAGCAGATGGTATTGTATCTTATGTCTCTTTGTTTTCAGAGCAGGATTAGTAAATTCCCTGACACTCCGTGTGACACTTGCCGTATAAACTAGGACACCAGGAAAAACTGTAAACAAAAGTGTGTCTGGAAGTGCAAAGATTTGTGGCATCTATCTGTCTGTGTTCATCATTCAATATGTTTGACTGTTTCGTGGGAGGCCCAAGTGTCTTTTACACACTTCATATCACGCTGATCCTTTAACCCGGCTTTCATAAAAATAAAACATTTCTCATACATTTTTTAGTGACTGTACAATGACTTAATCTGAGCTCTAGCATGCGACTGCAATGACTCTGAGCTCTAGCATGCGACTGTACAATGACTTAATCTGATGTCTAGTATGCGACTGCACAACGGGTTATTCTTAGGTCTAGTATGCGACTGTATAATGACTTAATGAGGTGTAGTATGCGACTGTAAAACAATTTATTCAGAGGTCTAGTATGCGATTGTACAACGACTTAATCTGAGCTCTAGCATGTGACTACAACAGTTTATTCTGAGGTCTAGTATGTGATGGTATAACATCTTAATCTGAGGTTTAGTATGCGACTGTATAACGATTTAATCTGAGGTCTAGTATGCGACTACAACTAATTATTTGGAGGTCTAGTATGTGACTGTACAATGACTTAATCTGAGCTCTAGCATGCGACTATACAGCGATTTATTCTGAGGTCTAGTATGTGACCATATAATGACTTAATCTGAGGTTTAGTGTGCGACTGTACAGCGAGTTATTCTGAGGTCTAGTATGTGACTGTACAACTAAATCTTTGTTCTAGTATGGGACTGTACAATGACTTAATCTGAGTTTTAGTATGCGACTGTGCACCGATTTAATCCTTGCTCTAGTATGCGACTGTACGACTTAATCTGAAGTCTAGTAAGTGACTGTGCACCAACTTAATCTTTGCTCAAGTATGTGAATGTACAACGATTTAATCTGAGTTTTAGTATGCGACTGTATGACTTAATCTGATCTCTTGTATGCGACTGTGCACCGACTTAATCTTTGCTCTAGTATGCGATTGTATGACTTAATCTGAGGTCTAGTAAGCGACTGTGCACCGATTTAATTTGAGTTTTAGTATGCAACTGCACAATGACTTCATCTGAGATCTAGTATGGGACTGGACGTCAACATAATATGTCTAGTATGTGATTGTGCATCAATAATTAGTATTTTGAGTTACTTGTAATATTTTTTACAAATAATAATTGTATTCAATTATTTGTGTTGTGACTTAATTCTTTAATGATGTATTTCCAGTGTTGTGTGGTTTAATTGTGTGCAAATTATGTTGTGCCCATCTGGGACACTAATATTAACTAGATTTTTGCATTTTATGGTGCTTTTGCATTGAAATATAGTTGCTATAATGTTCTGGTTGGTTGACAGGGTGTTTTGAAGTGTTGCTAAGAGGTTGTTAGGTTATTCTGTTGGTTTTCGAAACAGTTTCTAAGTTTTTATAGGTGGTCACATTTGAGCCTTTTTAAAAATAGGATGTCAAATGTATAAATTATAAATATATCTTACTTTCTTAATCGTTTAGATTTTTGTAAGGCGCATTGGCTTCTTGTCGATTCACCAGTTCACATTTAAAACAGAGTGAGTGAGCGGCGGCCGGCGGATTCGACGAAGGAGCGACTGGAGGGCTTGCGGCAACCACATGTGATGACCCCGGGCTGGAGCTTCATCCACGGTGAAAGCCGATCCGGCGATCCACAGCGCGAAGTTGATGTATTTCCTCAGCGACCAGCACGGATCAGCTCCAGGCATGACAAAGCGGATATCATCCTCTTTTGGAAGGCCAAGCAAAGTAGTTTCGCTTTCACAACTAAACACAGAATCTCCACAACATGGCGCCGGCGGCAACAACAATACTACTTTTGCGTGAATATTTGGGCGGTGTTATGCAAATCTTCCCACACAGTGACATAAACATGTGGGGGCGTGTTTAAACGAGCCGTTTTAGGAGGGCGTGGACCAGTCTTAAATTTTATAAAGAATATCTCTTTGGATTTGAGACTTTAGTCTTTGCAACTTTACAGATCTTCTTTATGCACCAAGAGCTTGTAACACTTTAAAGAGAAAGGAAAAATTTAAATCGTCAATTTTAAATCGTCAGTATGGATATGACCCCTTTAATCCATACTGCGATTCTTGTCTTTTCGTCCCCACATGTTAGATCTCTTGAAATTGTAATTAAGACTTTTCTTAAATCATTTAAGACTTTTGAGACTTTAAATTCTTTTAATTTAAGATTTAAAACTGTTTAAGGACCATTTGGGCAGGGCGGTGATACATTTTGGTAGCCCAACTGGAAGACACATTACCCCCGGGACGTCGGGCTACTGATTTTGCAAGCCTTGTTGGACATTGCTAGGCAGTTGCTAGGGTGTTCTGGAGGGTTTCTAAACAGTTGCTAGATTGTTCCCGAGCTGTTATGTGTGATTACTATGGTGTTCTGGATTTATAGGCAATTGCTATAGTGTTTTTAGGGGCCTGTAAGATTACTAGACAGTTGCTAGTGTGTTCCGGGTGGTTTCTAGAATGTTCTGGGAGGTTGCTAAGGGGTTCTGCAGGGTTTCTAATCCGTTGCTAAGCTATGGGTGGCTTCAAGAATTTTTCTGTGGTGTTGCTGGTTGGTTACTAGAGTGTTCCGGAAGTTTTTTTTTAAATTAGTTGGTCTAGGACAGGGGTCTCCAAACTCGGTCCTGCAGAGTTTAGCTCCAACCCTTTCATGGGCAGTAATTAGAGTATTCTCGGAGTTGCTAGGCAGTTGCTAGTGAGTTCTGAGTGTTTTTAGGGTCTGCTATAATGTTTTTGGTAGTTGAATGGGGTTGCTAAGCAGTTGATTGTTCTGAGTGGTTGATAGAAGGATTTGGGGCATTGCTAGGCAGTTGTTAAGGTGTTCTGGGGTTGTTAAACAATTCTGAGGCTGTTATGACTGGTTAACTAGAGTGTTATAGGGGTTGTTAAGCCGTTGCTACAGTGTTCTGAGTGGTTTTTAGGGATCTGCTAGGGTGTTTTGGGTAGTTGCTCTGTAAGATTGCTAGACAGTTGCTAGGGTGTTTTGGGTGGTTTCTAGAATGTTCGGGGGTGTTGCCAGGCAGTGGTTAAGGTGTTCTGGGATGTTGCTAAGGGCTTCTGTAGGGTTTTTAATCAGTTGCTAAGTTATGGGTGGTTTCAAGAAGGTTTCTGTGGTGTTGCTGGATGGTTACTAGAGTGTTCGGTGGGGCTTCTAAAGAATTGGTTGGTCTGGGGGTTGCTAAGCAGTTGCTAGAGACATATGGCTGTTTATTATTGTGTTCTGGGGTTGCTAAACAATTGCTGGGCTTTTATGACTTGTTACTAGAGTGTTCTAGGTGTTGCTAAGCAGTTGCTAGGATGTTCTGGATAGTGGTTTGTTGGTAGCTAACTAAAGCCTAAGGTAGAGCTGCTCAGTTAATCGAAATCCAATTGAAATCGCAATTAAATTGTTTGGTTTAGTGTGATTATGAAATCGCAAAAGCTGTTATGCGCAGCTTTTCAGTGAAGTTCGGCTCTGTAATCAGTAGTAAATGCTTAAGTAGTAAATGATTAAGTCAATATGAGAAGCATTTATGAACCTCTTTTTCAAAAGACAACATTTAATAACATGTTTTTACTCCAAACTCACTTCATTGAGTTGGGTGTTTGAAATAAAATCCTTCTGTGAGATGATGTGATTTCTTGCATAGAACAAGGCACTCAACATATTTTATCACTGCTTGCTTAGAGTACTATGAAGGCTATGTCGATTAGCATTGCATTATAAGTATACTTTATTATAAAGAAAATACCGGAGAAAGAGTGAAGAACTCAGATACACCAACCATATATTTTCATAGTAGTGTGTTAAGTCACGTTGAATCAATGATTGTTTGTTTGTGTTTAATGCCATGCCAGCTTCTGTGGCTATTTTCATGCGTTGAATGAAGTTCGATCTTTTGTTTATTCAGCTACCGCTATAGGGATTTCCTGGAACAAAGTGCATTACCTTTCTTCTACGGGGCATATTTGGATTTCAGCGCGAGAGCGCCCTCTGGCCTTCGGATGGAGCAGTATTTACTAATGATCACAGAACCGTGCTTCACTGACAAGCTGCACATAAAAAAATCACAGCCTTTGCTGAATCGCGACTCCAGTTGAATTTCAATTAATCGTACAGCCCTAGCCTAAAGCTCCATAATAATGTTGTGCTTAGATATGAATGGACTTCCTCATTCAGAGTAATTGTAGCTCAATTTTTGGCCATTTGTTTGTCTACCAGGTGAAAACCTTAGTTTAATTGTCTAATTCATGCACCTAATTCGTCACACATTACAGGACGAGTTAGTTGTGGAAGTTTGATACTTTAGTCAGGGATTTGTTGTTGGCAAGCACCTCTCTAACTGTGTTTTGTATTGGCAGTATTTTAGTACCAGATGGTAGCATTTATTACAATATTTCTGAATCAGAATCTGTTAAATGGTAACTTAGACACATAATGTAATCCCATTTGGCACGCGATTCTGCTCACTGATGTCACACCAGTCTAGTCACATCCTCAGCTGTCACACGGACAACACCTGAACTGGTCACTGAACAGCATATGAAATCAAAGGCTAATTTACATACATCCTCCACACCTCAGAAGCTGTGATGGATGCAGGCAAATGGCCCATTTAGTTCATTTAGCGTGGCTGCAGGCAGTGTGCCCAGAATGAGAATGAGAGTCCAAAGTGTTTAGGTAAAATACACTTCAAATGAGGGCACAATGTGCAACTGCTTTCTGTCTTATCAATTCACTTTTTTGTTGCCCTGAGGCTATCATAAGAACATTTTTCCAAAGTTTGCGTCAGACTCTTAAAGTACAGTATTTCTCTCAGGGGAATATTTTTCTCAGCAAAATAACCTTTTTTATTATTTAAAAGATGAAGGTCTTAGGAAAACAGTATAGCATGCAACTACTAGCATACTATGTTTGAACATATTATTATTATTATTATTATAGAATACCACATAATTTTAATTTTACAGTATAGACATTTTCCAGTATATACTGAGCTGAAAGTATGCAGTAAACAGTATGTTATTGTTCTAAATTAATAATTCCTAAATGCTTAGTATATGCTACTATATACTGCATACTGTATTTTAAAAATAGCAAATTAAAGAAATTATGCAACAAAAATGTTTTAAACAATAGTATGCTACTACATTGCTTTGACTCTGTTGTATATTGCACATTTAGACAGATATAGTATATACACATTGCTCTTTTGTTAGTTTTGGTTGATTTGATTGCTTCTGTTGTTGTAAAAGTCGCTTTGGGTAAAAGTGTCTAGTAAATGACTAAATGTAAATAGAGTATGCATAGAGAAAATTAGCATACTATGAACAGTTTACATAATATGCACTGCAGAAATAGTAAGGCTACTGAGGTAGTGTGTTATTCTGAACAGTCTCTGTGAGGTTTAGGGGGAGAGATGTTCTCTTATTAAACAGGCTGCCATCTAGTGTTTAATAGATTGAGTGCAGTTTTAATGACATACAGCAAAATGTCTCTGTAAATCAACTATAGAGAACGTAAGTTGTTCCACTGCGTTTCCATTCGAGTGCCTGGAATATCCTTCAGTAAAACAGAGCAGGGAAAAAAACTGCTGCCCTTCCATAAACCCAGATTTATTAGCATTTTCTGCTTGTTTGTTTAGCAGATTATTGAGACACGCATATAAAACCTGCCGGCATGGTTCCATTTGGCTTGCCGTTTGTTTATTTGGCATGTCAGGACACAATTCAGAATGGCAGGAAGAGGTGCGTCCCTACGGGCTCCAGCGGCCGCCATCCATTTAATGAGAGTGTTTGTATATAGATGCCACATGCAGATGTGTCTTAATTTAGCCTATAGCGTTAGCATAATACATGCAGACTGAAAGTTGTTTTGTTACATGACGTTAGCGGACACTCTTGGGTTGGTTTACTGACCTGCTTTCTCTGCTAAGGGTTAACCTGCCCTCAGCTAGCATGTCTGTCATCCCTGTGAATTGAGCAAATCACACACACATGCGTCTCAAAGGGTAAAGCTATTTGCTACAGAGCCATGCACCTCTTTTTACTAGCAGGCACCACAACAAATGCTAATCTGACAGGCTATTTGCCTTAATTAAAATGTAATTTCCTCTCAGGGTGTGCCATATTTGTCTCTCTTCTCTTATGTTATCAAAAAAATTCTGTTTAATTATTTGTATTAATATTTCTGCTAAAGTTTTGTTATAAAACAGTTGACATTCAACTGCTAAAGTATTTCTGTCATGTTGCAACTTAGCATTGGCTAGCCTAGCAGCTGCGTATATCACATGAAGATGGTTTATCTACTAAAAAACACTTAAAGGGGTCATATGATGCTTTTTAAAAGATCATTATTTTGTGTATTTGGTGTAACAGAATATGTTGACATGCTTTAATGTTCAAAAAACACATTATTTTTCAAATACTGTACTAATATTGTACTAATATCCTCTATGCCCCGCCTCTCTCAAACGCTTCGTTTTCTACAAAGTCCCTCCTTCTGACAAGCGCAGTCTGCTCTGATTGGCCAGCTGACCCAGTGCATTGTGGCCGAACACCACAAGCACTAGTCGGAAATGTAACGCCCCTTACCATAATCGCGAGCTTCATCTTTCAAAATAAATGTAAAGACAGAGCCAGAAAAGCGAACAGAGTCGCGTGACAGACACAGTGATGAAGCTGGTATGTGTGCAGTACACAAGCCATGGTTAAGACAGCTGACTCCACTCTGATGTGACCCTCTCTCTCTCTCTCGCGCTCTCTCGCTCTCTCTCGCTCGATCTTTATCGTAAAGATTCCTAAATGCATCTACTTTCTGGAAGGCCAAATAAAGTGCTTTTGCTTTCACCTAGAAACACACAGCGTCTCCCTGACATGGCTGCTTCAACACTAATTGCGGTTACTGAAACCACGCCTTCTTTCTTTGCGTGCACATTTGGACCCCATTATGCAAATATTTCCACATAGTGAGGTAGATATGTGGGGGCGTGTTAGAACGAGCCGTTTTAGGGGGGCGTGGCAGAGTCTTAACTTTGATAAAGAATATCTCTTTGGTTTTGAGACTTTAGTCTTCGCAACTTCAGGGATCTTATCTATGCACTATCAGCTTGTAACACTCCAAAGAGAAAGGAAAACTTGAAATCGCATCATATGACCCCTTTAACATCCTAAAATAGACATTACAACATGGTTATTTCTGTTGTGCAACTTGTTTGCATTGATTAGCCTATTTAGTAATTACATCACATACGTCTTATATGCTAAATACATAGTTTTATTATAGTAACCATGGTTTATTATAGTAAAAGTGTAGTTATCAGTTTTTTTCTGTTGTTGTTGTTTTTTGAATAACCACAGTTTAACTACAAATACCATGGTTAAACTATGGTTAATATAGCAAAACCATGGTTAATTTGGTTTAACTACAATAACAATAAAGATTTTTTTTGTAGTTAAACCATAGTTCATTTTCGTACAATGTTGTAATGCCTGTTCCCTATCGATACTTCACTTGTACTGTGCCTGTTTAAGACACTTGGGGAAAACTCCTTTTTCTCCGATGACTGAAGCCTTTCAATAATGCAGTGTAACTGCACGGCCATTGGTTTGTGCAATGAATAAAAAACGAACCAATGGCTCGACAGCGAAGCTGCACAAGCCTATGGCGGTAAAGCCCGCCAGAATGGGCGGGGTCCTCTGGCTATATAAGCGGCACATCGCCATAGGATCCTCAGATTATTCTCCTTCAGCGACGACTACTAGATCTTCGCTCTACGAGACTACGAAGCCATCGCCATGATCAAGCCTCGCAGCGGATCGAGAGACCCCTTCCTGCTTGGCCATTCTCGCCTCCTTGCGCTGCAGCTGTGACAGTCTCCGGTTCCCTGCAGCTATCCGGCGATATAAAAGAGCAAATTTCAAAGAGCAAATTTTCTGCGTTGTTTCAAATGCTGACGGTCACGGTGAGTGTGATTCATGCTTGGGCGCCGCCGCGTGCCTCACTCTCTCCGCTCAGAGAGGTTTCTCCAGTCCACTTCTCCCTCCCAGACCAGCGTCCCTCTGCGGCTACGAGTGATCTGGTCTCATTTGGAGGAAGCGAGTGTGACGCCATGGATGACAGCATGTCGTTGGAGGCTTCAGATGCAGAGGAGCTGTCGGGTTCGTACGTCGACCCCGCCCCCTTGCCATCTGCACAACCCAGCACAGCCAGCATGGGCATGGACGGAGATCTTTTCCGCCTCCTGTCTAAAGCGGTGGAGGAGCTGGGTTTAGAGTGGTCTCCGCCGGAGGAGCACACCCACAGCCATCTGGATGAGTGGTTCTTGCCGGAGCGCAGTCAGGCCCCTAACAACGAGCTTCACCATTCTTTCCGGAGGTCCACGACAAGATTACCAGGTCTTGGCGTGCCCGCTACTTGGCCCGCCTTCGTGCCTCATCTTCGTCCGCCCTCACATCAGTCGACGGCACCGAAGAAAAAGATTATGACAGACTGTCTCCCCTGGATGAGTCAGTGGCCGCGCATTTCTGCCCACCCACGGCCATCGGCTGGAAGGCAAAGGCGGCCCACCCGTCCAAGCCGTGTGGCGGTCTGACAAGTCTTCCAGGCCAAGCACCTCCGTTACATGGACAAGCCCAGCCCAGACCCCGCGGCTTTTAAGGAGCTGCGCAGTGCGACCGACCTGGCTCTAAGTGCCACCAAGATGACAGCACAGGCGATTGGCAGAACCATGGCCAGCCTAGTGGTGCTGGAGCGCCATCTATGGCTCAACCTGACAGAGATCAAGGATGCGGATAAGGTCCCCTTCCTCGACTCCTTGGTTTCACCTACTGGCCTGTTTGGACCTGCAGTTGAAGGCTTTGCTGAACGCTTTACCGCTGGCAGGCCATCCCCGGTTTCAGCGGCATGGTCTCCACCTCGGTTCAGAGTGAGGATGCACACGTCCTGCACGGCGAGGTGATGAATTTGCTGGCAAAAGGAGCCGTAGAAACGGTTCCCCCAGCCGAGAGCGAGTCAGGCTTCTACAGCCATTACTTCCTCATCCCCAAGAAGGATGGCGGCCTAAGGCCCATTCTCAATCTCAGATGTCTGAATCGCGCCCTCATGAGACGACCATTCAGGATGATTACATTGAAACAGATCCTCTCGCAAGTATGCCCAGGGGACTGGTTCTTTTCACTGGACCTGAAAGACGCTTACCTTCACATCTAGATAGCCCCCCGTCACAGACAATTCTTGAGATTCGCCTTCGAGGGAGTGGCTTATCAATACACGGTCCTTCCCTTTGGACTGTCCCTAGCTCCTCGCACTTTTACAAAGTTCATGGATGCGGCTCTTGCCCTGCTGAGACAGACGGGAATCCGCATTCTGAATTACCTCAACGACTGGCTCATTCTCACAGATCCCTCCTCCTCAGCCATTTAGAATGCCTGGGATTCAGGGTCAATTTTGCCAAGAGCGCGCTGTCACCCAGCCAACGGATTTCGTTCCTGGGAGGTGTTTCAGAGTATGCTAGGCCTCATGGTGTTTCAGAGTATGCTAGGCCTCATGGCCTCGGTGTCTCCAATACTACAGTTGGGCCTCCTCTGCATGTGGCCCCTTCAGTATTGGCTGAAATCACGAGATCCATCCCGCACCTGGTGTCTGGGACGCCTTCGCGTCAAGGTAGACCAGGCCTGTGTATCAGCCCTGGCCCCTTAGAAAGATCCTCGTTGGATGGAACAAAGCGTGTCCCTGGGAATGGTCTGCAGAAGGAAGGTAGTCTCGACAGACGCCCCCAACATGTGTTGGGGAGCGCTGTGCGATGGCAAGCCAGCTTTCGGCCACTGGTCGAAAGAGGAAGGCCGGCTTCACATCAACTGCCTTGAAATGCTGGCAGTGTGTCTGGGCCTTCGAACCTTTCTGCCAGACCTAAGGGGACACCACGTCTTAGTCCGCTCGGACAGCATGACGGTAATGTCCTATATAAATCGCCAGGGCGATCTCTCCTCTCCTCTTCGCACTAGTGGAGCGCCTCTTGGACTTGCGCTCGCTGAGAGCAGCGCATATACCGGGCAGGCTGAACCAAGGAGCAGACATGCTGTCTCGGAGCAAAGTCCCCTCGGAGGAGAGGACGCTCCACCCTCAAACGGTTCAGAAAATCTGGGAGATCTTCGACAGGGCAGAGGTCGACCTTTTCGCCTCAGAAGACAACTCTCATTGCCCAACTTACTTTTCGAAGGACAGGGACGCGTTGGCCCACGACTGGCCCAACCTCCTCCTTTACGCTTTTCCCCCAATCGCTCTGATCCCACAGGTGATCAGGCGAGTCAGGGAACAGAGACGCAAGATGCTGTTGGTGGTCCCGCTCTGGAGGAACCAGCACTGGTTTGCAGAACTGTGCCGGCTGCTCTCGGCAGCCCCGTAGCCCATTCTCCTGAGACGAGACCTCCTGTCTCAGGCGAACGGAACGATATGGCACCCCCAGCCCGAGCTGTGGGCTCTGCACATTTGGCCTCTCGATGGGAGCTTGCAAACCTCCGCGAGAATGTGCTAAACACAATCTCTCAGGCTAGAGCACCGTCTACAAGACGCCTCTACGCCCTTAAATGGTCTGTCTTCTCTGCCTGGTGTACAGCCCGTGGCGCAGACCCAATCTCAAGCGACATAGCCCTCTTTTTTAGCCGCTACAGTCCATTGACCTTCGTCCCCTGACGCTTAAGACTGCTCTGCTTCTAGCATTAGCGTCGGTAAAGCGGTATGGGAGATCTGCAAGCGCTATCAGTGAGCCCCACCTGCCTTGAATTTGGACCCAACGACTCTAAGGTCGTCCTGAAACCAAGGCATGGCTATGTACCTAAAGTGCTCTCTACTCCATTTAAAGCACAGGTAATAACTCTATCTGTGCTTCTTCCTTCAGAGCAAGACCAAGAGTTGAACTTTCTCTGCCCCGTCAGGGCACTGAAACTCTATGTTGAACGTTCCGCCCCGTTCAGGCGGTCGGATCAGCTGTTCATGTGCTTCGGTGGCTGCACCAAGGGTTGTCCAGTTACGAAGCAGAGACTTTCCAAATGGATAATTGACGCTATTATGCTAGCATACTCTTCTTTGTGCCTTCAATGCCCCATGGGAGTAAGAGCCCACTCAACTAGAGGCGTTGCTTCTTCCTGGGCTTGGTCTAGCGGTGTGTCCATTGCAGAAATTTGTGCGGCAGCCGGCTGGGCCTCAACGTCCACATTTGCCAGATTCTATAGTCTGGACATCCCCGCCTTACAGGCGCGGGTCCTTTCTGCATAGCAGGGCACTCTGTCATATGACAACCAGTGCTTGGCATTTGCCTCCTTCATGTACGCTCTTGGCCCTCAGTGAGTTCCGAGGCTGTACTGAATTATTTTGGGACGATGATACAAGGCTGGGCCGACCTCTTTGAGTTTAGCCCTACTGCCTTTTGCGGGGCTTCCCTGCAAAATGCTTGGTCCCTCTGGGCCCCCTTGGGTGCTTAAGGCAAATTCAAGTATTAGTCGTTCATAGCGCGGAGGGATTGTTCTGGTTCCCCAAGAGTCTTAAATAGATGCAGTACGAGTACCGATAGGGAACGTACTCGGTTACTAACGTAACCTCGGTTCCCTGAGATACGGAACGAGTACTTTGTACTTTGCCGTGCTATGTAGCTGCACGACTCAGTCGTCGCTTAAGTCGAAGTAACCTGAGGATCCTATGGCGATGTGCCGCTTATATAGCCAGAGGACCCCGCCCATTCTGGCGGTCTTTACCACCATAGGCTCGTGCAGCTCCGCTGCCAATCCATTGGTTCGTTTTTTATTCACTGCACGAACCAATGGCCGTGCAGTTACATTGCGTTATTGAAAGGCTTCAGTCATCAGAGAAAAAGGAGTTTTCCCCAAGCGTCTTAAACAGATGCAGTACTCGTTCCGTATCTCAGGGAACTGAGGTTACGTTAGTAACCGAGTACATTTTCAGATGTTAAGTGTTTATTTTTATTGTGTCGCAAGTTAGCATTGGCTAGCCTAGCAGCTGTGTACATCGCACAAAGATGGTTTATATACTCTACAATGTATTAATGCCTATTTTAAGATGTTAAGTGTTTATATTTGGTGTGTAGCAAGTTGGCATTGGTTAGGCTATTAGCTAATATGTCACATAAGGATGGTTTTATACTAAACAACAATGCTGTAGTGTCTGTTTTTGGATGTTGTGTTTATTTTTGTTGTGTTGCAAGTTAGAATTGGTTAGCCTAGCAGCTGTGTACATCACATAAAATTACTTTGTATACTAAATGACACTATAATACCAGTTTTTGGATGTTAAGTGTTTACTTTTATTATAGTAAAAGTTAGGGCTGGACAATAATTAAATATCAATATGTATCGCGATATAATTTTTACAATAACGGTGATATGATTTTTAAACACATTTCTGATATCTCGATATACATTACCAGTGTTTCCCATACATTGATTTATTTGTGGCGTTTGACTTTCAAAATCAAAACGCAGCACGGGTGTTTTATATGAATGTATCTCTGAAGGGAACCGACTGTCTTCAGAAAAGTTTCGATAAAGCAGCGTTCATGAGCGGAATTTGCATTTTCAATAATAAGCCTGTCTCCAGCAACATGTTTTTGTTGTTGCTCAAATTTTTTTGTTTTTAACAGCAACTCAGAGCACTTTTCATATTCTTTATCCTGGCTCAAGTACATTTGTCTCGATCTATAAGAATAATCAGCCTACACTACCAGTCAAGAGTTTTTTAAAAGTAATATTTGTATTTTTTTTTTTTTTAAAGAATTCTCTTCTGCTCACCAAGCCTGCAATTATTTGATCCAAAGTACAGCAAAAACAGTAACATTTTAAATTATATTTACTATTTAAAATAACTGGTTTCTATTTGAAATTATAAAATGTTATTTAGCGCTGTAATTTTATTTGATTTATATTACTTCTATTTAGCAAGGATGATTTAAATTTATCAAAAAGATTATAATGTTAAAAAAAAAATCTATTTCAGATAAATGCTGTTCTTCTGGACTTCATCAAAGAAACCGGAAAAAATTATACTCCTTTGTTTTCAACATAATAGAATGATTTCTGAAGGATCATGTGACTGGAGTAATGATGCTAAAAATTGAGCTTTGAAATCACAGGAATAATTCACATTTGAAAATATTTTAAAATAGAAAACAGTTATTTTTAATAGTAAAAATATTTCAAAATGTTACTGTTTTTGCTGTATTTTGGATCAAATAAATGCAGTCTTGGTAAGCAGAAGAGAATTCTTTAAAAAAAACATTAAACATCTTACTGTTCAAAAACTTTTGACTGGTGTATGTCAGCCTATAGTTTGATATAAGGTAAACATTAATTTATTTGTGCTGTTTTTGTTTCTTAAATATTATATAGTTTTATAGGAGGTTTCATAGAAGTGTTTCCCATACATTGATTTATTTGTGGCGTTTGACTTTCAAAATCAAAACGCAGCACGGGTGTTTTATATGAATGTATCTCTGAAGGGAACCGACTGTCTTCAGAAAAGTTTCGATAAAGCAGCGTTCATGAGCGGAATTTGCATTTTCAATAATAAGCCTGTCTCCAGCAACATGTTTTTGTTGTTGCTCAAATTTTTTTGTTTTTAACAGCAACTCAGAGCACTTTTCATATTCTTTATCCTGGCTCAAGTACATTTGTCTCGATCTATAAGAATAATCAGCCTACACTACCAGTCAAGAGTTTTTTAAAAGTAATATTTGTATTTTTTTTTTTTTTAAAGAATTCTCTTCTGCTCACCAAGCCTGCAATTATTTGATCCAAAGTACAGCAAAAACAGTAACATTTTAAATTATATTTACTATTTAAAATAACTGGTTTCTATTTGAAATTATAAAATGTTATTTAGCGCTGTAATTTTATTTGATTTATATTACTTCTATTTAGCAAGGATGATTTAAATTTATCAAAAAGATTATAATGTTAAAAAAAAAATCTATTTCAGATAAATGCTGTTCTTCTGGACTTCATCAAAGAAACCGGAAAAAATTATACTCCTTTGTTTTCAACATAATAGAATGATTTCTGAAGGATCATGTGACTGGAGTAATGATGCTAAAAATTGAGCTTTGAAATCACAGGAATAATTCACATTTGAAAATATTTTAAAATAGAAAACAGTTATTTTTAATAGTAAAAATATTTCAAAATGTTACTGTTTTTGCTGTATTTTGGATCAAATAAATGCAGTCTTGGTAAGCAGAAGAGAATTCTTTAAAAAAAACATTAAACATCTTACTGTTCAAAAACTTTTGACTGGTGTATGTCAGCCTATAGTTTGATATAAGGTAAACATTAATTTATTTGTGCTGTTTTTGTTTCTTAAATATTATATAGTTTTATAGGAGGTTTCATAGATTTGGAAAATTCATTTTTCAGAAGTTTGTATGCACAGACCCCTTTTGTGGGTGTTCTTGGCAGTTTTTATGAGGCTTTTTTTTTAATAGTGTTCATATTGATGTCGGAATTATATCATATCGACTGAAATTAAGAAATATATTGTGATATAAATTTTGGCAATATCGTCCAGCCCTAGTAAAAGTGTAGTAACCATATTTTTTTTGGCGTATTGATTACCATTTGTATAACCGCAGTTTTACTACAAATACCATGGTTAAACTATGGTTAATGAAGCAAAACCATGGTTAATTTGTGGGTACCATGGTTTAACTACAGTAACCATGTTTTTTTGGTTTAATTTCATAAGGCAATCCTATCTGCTCATAGCCATGCAAATATTTACCACGGTATATTCAGTGTGTTTGTCTGATAGATGTTTTTACTATTTTTAAGGTATTTCTCAGGTGTTTGTAGACAAATATGATGTGTTCTGCATGATTTGCTCTTTTACAGACATCTTGGCGACCTAAATATTAACCGGACAGCATTTTTAATTTGTTTTACAGCATTAGAGCCATCACAATGCCATTTCTGATGCTATTAATAGTCTTCCATATTCAAGACACATATTGTTTATGTCATTCCATCTTTTAGTGGGATTAACTCATGAAAAGCTTTTTTAATAGCTATTGAATTATTCACTAAATGCAGACCTCTGGCGGCAGTCACATGTTTTTGTGGAAACTGCAGAGAGAGCCTTCTAACAAGCATTAAATATTAAACCGTGATCTTTGAAAATAAATAACAAATGGTACAATGTCATCAGAAATAGGTAAATGAACATGACAAATCCTGAAAGACGCTCTGTCCCTGTTTGATTGTTGACTGTGTGTTTTTTTTTGTCCAAATCGACTTTAAAAATGTTTACTCAGATACCATATTTCATTATGAAACTTTATTGTACTTATAAAAGTGGTTATAGCTATTGAAATTAATGCATGATCTCCTTCAAATAGTGTAAGAACTATAATTCAACTCCTCAGGCAACGAATAAGGATCATGGTATATACAAATAAATGTATGCAACATGCAAAATCACATTTGCCATCTAAACCATTGTCTATTCCAAATAAATCACGGATGCTTGAATTGTTTCCCGGAGCAGCGATGTAACCGGTTCCATGGTAATACCGGGAACAGTTTGTTTCTAGACCAGACGTGGATATCAATTTGGGATTGTGAGAAGCCCCATCAGATGTCTGTGTACAGCAGCAAAACAAGCCAGACAGGATCATGTTGCACAAATACAGAAGGATTCAGAAAAATTACTCAGCTTTGTTCCAGGCATTTCAGCTGGTCTTGCCTGTCTGACCATTATAATCCCATCCTTATATAATGAAATGGCCAGCAGATGGCTTATTTTCCAGTTTGGGGGACTGAATAAACTGCATTTGTATGTGGACTAAGGAGTGGGTTTATTTTAAGAATGTGCTTTGTACAAAAATATCTCTTCAGAGACATCTCTATATACACACATGCTCAATTTTGCTTCTTAAAGTTAATATGAATAGCCGTTTGCTAGTTCTGTAATGTGATGTATTTCCTGAGTGAAATGGAGAAATGCAGGACAAGACTTCATTTTATCCATCTGGAATGGATTGGAAGGTGAAAATTGGGAGATACACACCAGAATGGAGTAAGAACCAGAAAAGCTAGTTGGTTTTTGGATAATAGTCAGCATGGTAATTAGCATTAGAGTAAGAGCAAATTGTTGTATTTTCATAAAGGATTATAATATACATAAATAGTTCAAAATAAGACTAGCAATGTGTTTTAAGAAAGTAATTTTCAATATCATGTTGACTTTAAAAGTATTATTCCCACGTGATCCCCATGTCGCAATGGTTACGGAAAAATGTCTGCTCTTGGAAATCAGCAAGGCTCTCAGGCGCATGAGCATTCTCATCAACATGGATTCGATAATTCCCTGGGATGCTCTGTCCAGGTTACCATGGCAATTCAGAATATCTCTGCTTTTAAAACCGCACATGTCCGTTTTTGCTATTCTGGAATGCATTCATTGAAAATAAATCCTATTATTTCCACTGCGCTGCTCAACCCATCTGCACTGTATAGAGAGGCACCATGGTACCATATACTGTGCTACGGAATCATTATTAGATATAACCTAAATAAAGGGGAAACAAGTATAAATTATGTTATCAGCATAATAATTTGAGTGAAATTTCAATTAAAACTTTTAAAATGTCTGTATTTTGTTTTTACAACCCTACAGTGGTGGCTGATACTAAGTTATCACAGTGTGTCTGGAGTAATAACAACACTATAGTAACTATATTTTGATTGAAAATGCAGTTACCAGGGAAGAAAACAATGTGGCCCAATAAAAAACTAGCAAAAAACACATTTTGTTCTACTAAACCCAGCGGCAAAAGCATGGACTACAGATGACCTGAATATGATAGTAGCTTTGTCTTTATCTTTTGCTTATCCCTGAACAACAGCGTGAATTCCAGTATCCAGTGAATCTATAACTGAACCAAATCTCACCATTTGAAAAATAAATGTATGGAGAACATAAAGAGCTCACTGCTATGGAAAGTCAGCAATTATTAATCTCTGTTCTGTTGAATTTAGTGATGTGTTTTAATTGTGTAGTGTTCCCCAATGGTATATTTTGTAATATTGTACTTGCTTTGTATTATATAGTGTAATATATTGCTTAATAGGGAAGGTCACCTTGTAAGCCATTTGTAGCCATTTGTAGTAAAAGTCGCAGTTACCTTTTACATTTTGTATTCAATGATGTTGTTGATTTCCTCAACAACAACAAAACAGTTGAAATATTGTGTCTCTGAGGCGTATGGAAGCTTGTTTCCACCACAGAATAAAAAATAATAATAATAAAAAGATAACTGTGACTTTTTATTTCACAATTCTGACTTTGTAACACGCAATTGCAAGTCAGAATTATGAGATATAAACTCGCAATTGTAAGAAAATAGTCAGTGATTTCCCCCCTCAGAATTGGACTATATAATTTGAAACTACAAGTTTATATCTCACAATTCTGAGCAAAGAAGTCAGAATCGCAAGACAAAACATCAGAACTGCGGGATATAAACTCAAAATTGCAAAATCTAAACTTGCAAATGTGAGAAAAAAGGTCAGAATTGTGAGTGCATAATTATGCCTTTGTTTCTCACAGTTTATATCACACAATTGTGAGAGAAAAGTCAGAATTGCGAGTTTATATCTTTATTTCTCGCAATTTCGAGTTTATGACTTTATAACTCGCAATTGCGAGTGTATATCTCGCGTTTCTGAATTGCAAAATGTTAACTCACAATTGTGAGAAAAAAGTCGGAATTGTGAGGTAAAAAGTCGCAGTTACCTTTTTAATTTTTATTCAGTGGTGGAAACGGGCTTCCATAGTGGTGCTATAAACACATTGCTCTGTTTTTTTTTTAGTAGTATGACCAGCCTGACTCAACCAATAGCATGAGTTGGGGGCGGGGCTTTCTGACCAGTGGCAGACAGGGGGAGTGTTTGTGAATTCTGTTCAGGAGGGTGGTTGCGCAGAAATTACTTTTGTGGTTTTATTTACAATGAATTGTCTCTGGACGTTTTCAATAAGCATCTAACTCGTTTTTCTCTTCTCTTTTTTCTTTTCTCAGTGGTCTGTGGTTTCCGTGGATCAGTGTTACATGGTCTGACTCTAGAGCTTGGAGAAACGGTTCAGATCCTGGAGAAATGTGAAGGTAAGTCATTCCAAGATTCTTTGGAAGCATACTTTTTTAAACGGGTCTTGATGGAAAATCTTGTAAATACTATAAAAGGCACTTTTTTGTAATATAATATTTTTCTCCAGTTTATTGAAAATGTAAGTTACTAATAACTTAAAACCACTTTTTGGTCCCAAACTATCTTGTCCTACAGAGGGACAGCTCAAATTATGTAAAAATAAAAAAGTAATTAAAAGTAATTTTTAATTAATAATTTTAATTATTAATTAAAAATTGCTGTTACCATTTATTCCTTTTCAAATTATGTTTTAAAGGTACAATTTTCATATTTTTTTAAACGACTCATTTAATTAGCATGTTTGTTTCTAAAAAACAAAACAATGGAGTCAGGGTCGATCCATTAAACTGTATTGCCATGTTGACAAAAATAATAAAATGCACAAATACTTAATTTGACCTCCTATGGTGGATAGAAAACATTTTCCAAAGGTTAGACATGACCATTAAATTACAATTTCAAGCCCTTTTGTTTAACCTCTTCATGGAAAGTGCCAAGAGATATATCAACATTTGCCACCCACTCTTAGCTCGGTACGTCTTGTATATTATAAGACAAATTCTCCTGTCTCTGCGTTTGTTGCTCAGTATGTAACTTGTGCTGCCGGCAGTCTTTAGGAACCAGAATAATTCTGAATACTTAACTGTAACCAAGAGACTTTCAACACAGATTTCCAGGGCGCATCTATGGTCATCATGTACAGAGCAGTAATGCATGTTTGATTAGCATATATTCATAATCAGGTAGACTTTAAGAGAACTAAAACTTCTTCAAAGTTAGAGGTTTTATAAGTTTGTTTTCATTTCATGACTTTTTGCACAACAACATTATTAGCTAGATTTAGCTTACTGTTACCTTAGTTCTGCAGATGCAGTTGATGGGAATGTTGTGTGCCCATTTCAGGACAAGGGCTTGATTCATATGGGCGTATCATCGATTGCTTTGATGAAAGCTGTACATCGGCGCCCTGGCCTGAATGTGCTGGCTCGCTCAGATTACGGGACTGGCCATGTGATATTAGCCGTGGCACATCGGTCCTCCAGTATTGATCGAGAGTTCATTCACTTTTTCCATGAGTAATCTTCCTTTATCAGGAATACTGTGAGAAGAATTAGATGAAGCAAGATCTTCTAGACGTTGATGGTCCCCCTAGGCTTCAAACATTTTGCAAGTCATCTTTTGTATGATTCATTTATTCTCAAATCAGTTTACTTTGAGACTAGCTTTATCTCCCATTGGAAATGTTATTGCTTCGGGGTTGCTTTTTTAATAGCTCAAGAGACTTTTCTCAGTTAAGTTCTGAGGCATAAAATAGAAACAAAGGAAACAATTTTTGGCATACTGTTGTAATTTCTATTTGCAAACTTTGGTTTCTTGACAGATCTAAGTCAGTCTGAGCTAGTGCTGGGCGGTATGACCAAAAATTTATATCACGATATATTTCAAAATGATACCGGTTTCACGGTACATGACGGTATTTTTTTTTCCATGCATGATCGGGTGTTAACCATATTTTCTACTGATTGAGAGAGGAAATACTGCAGTATATTGACTTAGAATGCCCTATTTTACTGTCATGATTAGTGAATATTGTCAAAAAATACCACACTAAATAGTGACTAAACACGACCCCTTTTAATACATGTTAACCAGGAGTCACTCATTTATAATCGCGGCATCGTCTGATAAAATCAACATGCATCTACACTAAAGAGCGGCTTTTTTGTCTCATGCAGTGCACTGCCTGCGTCTGAGTAACAAACTAAGAAAAACAACAAACAAAAAAGTGCATGTGATATTAACAGACAAACTAGCTTCATATTTATAATTCCAAACAATCAGTAAGCGACAGGTGATAGGAAACGCTGTTTTGTACTCATTTATTGAGGAGTCGGCTGCGGTGCGGCCAACTGAATGCGCTGCTTCTCTGCCGCTCACTGCACAGAACAGACGCCGAGAGAGGCGACATACGCGGGACAGCACTGGTGAAATCTTCCAACTGAACCATAGCTAAGGTTTATCCCAAAAAGTCGCTAGGTTTGTCAGTATGAATATTCTATGGAAAAAAGCAACTAAAAGGGTCTGAAAGTTGCTAAATCTAGTGCTAAAGTCACGCTCGTGTGTGTGTGAGACGCGGGAGCTGATGGCAGGGGGCGGTGGATATTGGTGGCGGTCAATGTGGATAAGTGGATGAGTTCTTCTGTGTCATCACGTTCTATTAGTTCTACAGCTTCAGTTTCGGAACTTTCACGCTTAGTATCACATACAGCTGTTCCCTCACCACAGTGCACCAGTGAAAAGAGACCCCTTTCAAACAGTGTCGCGTTCCGAACGTTGTTTAAGTGACATACACCGGTATTGCGGTATTTTAAAAATTCATATCACAAAATTCATATCATATCACAAAAATAAACACCGGTATTCGGTATGAACCGGTATACCGCCCAGCACTAGTCTGAGCCATTTTTGAGATGACTAGATTAGAGATCGACCGATATATCGATTTACCGATATGTAAGCATTTTACCATAATCGGATATCGGTTTTGTAATATCGGATTCTCCGATAAACGCTGCCATCTTGTGGGTGTTTTGAGAATTGCGCGCAGGATCGCCACTGCAGCGCATCTGAGTGGAGACGAGACAACAACAATGGCATGGTGCAGGTACTTGATTTGCTGTAGTTAGTAAACTTTATTTAACATAACAGCCATTTATGCACAAATTAGATGCATTACATAAATGCATGCTATGTAGTTTATGCAGCTTGGCTCTAAGAATTAGAGACCAACTCACAGAGTCATGTAAAATAATCTGTCAAGTCCTGTCCCAATGAAGACATAACTTTGCCTGAATTAAATAATATGCATGAATGAGCGCATGTTGGAAATAAAAGCGCTGAATTGAATTCTCTCTCTGTTGTCTATGCTCATCGTTAGTCTCGTGAAGTCGGAGTCACGTAGATAATCCGTCAAGATCCTCTCCCAATAAAGACGTAACTTTGCATGAGTTAAATAATAAAGCCATGAATGAGCACATGTTGGAAATAAAAGGGCTGAATTTAATTCTCTCTCTGTTGTATATTTGCTCATCATTAGTCTCGTGAAGCCGCTTTCATATTGCTGTTCACTCACCGGGTTGATGCTCAGGAAATGCCCCAGCACGGCCACCGCATGTAACTTTTAGCAAGATTCACTTGTTTAAAATACCCTAAATTGTATTAACATTTACTATATAACTATTATTTCGCTAATAAACATCTAAATAAATACAA
>NW_015505338.1:1566504-1572729 GCF_001515645.1 Sinocyclocheilus grahami | reverse complement strand
TTACATAAATGCCTGATATGTAGTTTATGCACCTTGGCTCTAAGAAATAGAGACCAACTCACGGAGTCATGTAAAATAATCTGTCAAGTCCTGTCCCAATGAAGACATAACTTTGCCTGAATTAAATAATATGCATGAATGAGCGCATGTTGGAAATAAAAGCGCTGAATTGAATTCTCTCTCTGTTGTCTATGCTCATCGTTAGTCTCGTGAAGTCGGAGTCACGTAGATAATCCGTCAAGATCCTCTCCCAATAAAGACGTAACTTTGCATGAGTTAAATAATAAAGCCATGAATGAGCACATGTTGGAAATAAAAGGGCTGAATTTAATTCTCTCTCTGTTGTATATTTGCTCATCATTAGTCTCGTGAAGCCGCTTTCATATTGCTGTTCACTCACCGGGTTGATGCTCAGGAAATGCCCCAGCACGGCCACCGCATGTAACTTTTAGCACTCAGGAAATGCCCCAGCACGGCCACCGCATGTAACTTTTAGCAAGATTCACTTGTTTAAAATACCCTAAATTGTATTAACATTTACTATATAACTATTATTTCGCTAATAAACATCTAAATAAATTCAACAAGTTCTGTGTAACTGCATAAACTTCACTGTCTGGAGGCATTTCATAATCTTGAAGGACAAAAACATTATTAATAATTCCGATGTTTTGTTTGTTATATTCCAATATTCCAGAGTATATTATTCAGTGAATTACATTATCCAGTGAATTATTCTTGACTCTGTAGCTATTAAACAGCTTATAAACCTACTAAAACTGTAGTTTAAAATGAAGTTGATATGACTGCTGACCTTTATTTATTTTCTCCATTTGAAAACATTAGACATTCCACATTTATTTAGCTTATTGTTAATATTAGTGTTGTTGCTGTTGATGCTTTTTATAAATACATTTTTTTTTTATTGTTGTAATATGAAGATTAAATTTAACATGAAAGACTGCTAATTTTCAACACTTTAAAAAAAAGATGACAGAAAAGAGGAAAAACCAAAGTGAAGTATGTTCTTACTTTATAACAGTAAATAAATATCGGTTCTGCATATTGGTTATCGGGCACATAAACATGCAAATAATTTGGTTTCAGTATCGGTTATAAAAAAAATCAACATCGGTCAATCACTAGTCTAGATGACAGACAGTGGCTTGAACAAAACTAAATCTATAAAAAAATTATATTATATAATACTTTCAGGAAAATTCCTGTCTTTGTCGAGAAAATTTGTGATATTGATTTCTCTCTTTATGTGCATTATTGAAAAAGTTACTTACAAACTTGTCAACATGTTAATGCAATTTGAATTTAAACGTAATTCAGAAATGCAATGAACACAAATTCGCTTCCAGGTAACAGAGTTTTCATAGATTTTCTTTTCAGCCCCTTATGGGTCCTGAAAGAAAAGTGGCTCAATTTTAGTGTCGCAGTTTAAAGGTCAGAAATAAGAAATGCTCATTCCCAAGAGCTGTCAATGGTCATGGCTACAGCCTGATTTTCAGAGCCCGCAGGCAAAGAGTGAGAGACGCATGCCGCATTGTACCTCAGCCAGTGAAATACAGCCTTTTAAAGGAGGAAGAAATATGTTTCAGTCTGCAAAAGTGGCAAAACATAAAACCCTGCCATTCAACCTCAGGTGTTTGACTGGTAGAGTGAATTTAAGTAGTCTTGGGTGCAATTGATTTGCTTATTGTAAAGTCAGTTCCTGACTTTTTTTGGAACTGCAGTTACAGTACAGATAGAGGGTCTTTTTGGTGCTTCATAATAAAAATCACAGTCTACTTTCATTCTGCAGAAATAGCAACTTGAACATTCTTCAGGATTTCTCCTTTCATGTTCAAAGAAACAAGAAATGCGTATGGATAGACAAACAGATTGTGTGTATTGGACAGTGGATTAGCTGCAGGTCACCAGGTGAGGTGAGAGTTTTGGCTTTGGCCTCAAGGGCTGGGATAATCAGTGCTCTGATTCACGGGGTTAGCAGTTTGCTGTACGTATCGATTGTTTTGCTGCAGTGCCATGCTTTTGAGAATGCATGGGAAATCAAAGCTTTTCAAAGCTCCGGGTTCTGGAGTGTCGCGGTGGCCAGTGGTCTGATTGGAACGCTCTGTTTTGAGAACTGAAGATTTTGCAGTGTCATCCACTGGGAACTTGAGGGAGAAGTGTACAGTATGTCTGAAGACTTGACAGGATATTTGACTGTTTATGCTCATTGGGAGTTTCCTTTTAACTATAAACAGCCCCCAGTCCAACACAGACATTTTCACAAAAGAGACTCAATATACTCTAGGCTTGAAAAGAGCTTGAATGGAATATAACAAGAAGGGGTAGGATAGACAGACGCAGGCAGGCAGGCAGGTAGATAGATAGATAGATAGATAGATAGATAGATAGATAGATAGATAGATAGATAGATAGACAGACAAATACATTTACTGATAGACAGATACAGTAGTTAGTACGTATGTAGTCAGACTAGTAGACAGACATGTAGATAATAGATAGTCTGACAGACAGACAGACAGACAGACAGACAGCAGTTGTCTAGTGTTAATCTCACAAGGGTGTGGCACTCTAAAGAGCAAAACCTCTTGAGATAGACATGTCACCACCACAGCTGTGAGCATGAACAATCTGACAGCTCAACACGTCCCTGCAGTCTAAACCTGTTGAGAGACAGAGACAGAGATGACACATTTCATCAGGTGTTTGTTTGTTGGCAGCTGCGTGTTGATGCTGAGTTTCCTCGTGTTCACATGGAAGCCTCACGCCAGCAAACATGAGCCGTCTGCTAATCTATCACAGCTAATGCCTACAGTCGGCCTCTAGCACAAACACTGTTTGTATACAGCACTGACAACTTTTTGTGGTTGTTTAGGTATGGATTCTTCTCTAGAGGAGACCTCAACATCTGGTTTGCTAGCTACTGTGCATCAGCTTGTAGCAAGCTAACGGCTAAATCATTTCCACATTGCTAATATGCTATAAATATATTGACACTCATGTGGACCCAATGCCAATTTGTGTCACACAAGCTGATACAAGACCAATGTGCGACGTCCAAATGTTGTTCATTAGCTAATAGCATGGTTCGTTGTGGTGCTAAATGGAAAGTGACAATAAAAACGGCTAACATTGACTGACGTGTCCCGCTCATTCCTCGCATAAACCAAATAGCTAATTACAAAGTGCACCTCCTCCATTTTCAAGATGCACCTGGGGAGAATACTAACAAAGATAGACTGCCATGATTAATACGGCAGAGTCTGGGTTGCATTCGAGACAGATGGCCACAGGTGTGAGTGACGTTAGCAGCCAAGCTTATGAATATTTTCCATGGTTGTCACAGCAGATTGTTTACAAATGGCTACATGAATGATTGCATCACACACACCAACAATTTCACTTCCCGTTTTCCACAGATTCTCTACCAAGTCCAAATGTCCCGCCATTACATAGTTAGTCAGGCTTGATAAGGCCTGCATATTAAATAGTGTAATATTGAAGAGTGTTTTTACATCTCTGAAATAGTATGCTAATA
This sequence comes from Sinocyclocheilus grahami, assembly GCF_001515645.1. Classification (NCBI taxonomy): domain Eukaryota; kingdom Metazoa; phylum Chordata; class Actinopteri; order Cypriniformes; family Cyprinidae; genus Sinocyclocheilus; species Sinocyclocheilus grahami. The sequence goes on along the minus strand of NW_015505338.1, from coordinate 1,569,173 downwards.
CTGCTAAGTGTCTAGTAAAATAAGTAATGAGTAGTATAGACAAAGCAATGTGCTAACATCCCACAGTGTACCTTAGCAATGACTTAGAAACACCCTGACAACCATCCTGAACACCCTAGTATCTGCATAGCAACATGGTAACATCACTCAAGACACCTAAGCAATAGCATAGCAGCACCCTAGCAACCACCAATAACAACTGTTGGCATAGCAACATGATAACATCATTCAAGACAGCAACATCATAGCAACACCCTGGCAACCATCCAGATCACCATAGTATCTGCATAGCAACATGGTGACATCACTCAAAACACCTTAACAAACTGCATGGCAACATCTTAGCAACTATCCAGAACACCTTAGTAGCCTATTGGCATAGCAACAGGCTAGCATCATTCAAGACACCTTAGCAACTGCATAGCAACACACTGACAACCATCCAGAGCACCTTAGTATCAACATAACAATATGGTAACATCACTCAAGACACCTTAACAAACAGCATAGTGTTTCAGTTACAATAGCAACACCCTAGCAACCACCAATAACAACTGTTGGCATAGCAGCATGCTAACATTGCTCAAGACACCTTAGTAACTGCATAGCAACACCCTGGCATCTACCTACAACACATATTGGCATAGCAACATGCTAACATTACTCAAGACACCTTAACAACTGCATAGCAACACTTTAGCAACCATCCAGAGCAGCAGATTTGTGGCATCATTTTTTGGGGCATTTTTCTTCAGAAAGGGATTGATATTAGTCAGGGTTGCTGTTGCTGCTGAATTTTTTTTTGTTGCCATAATAGGTCTTTGCTAATAGCTAATGATTTAGCTTCAGGGGAGGTACCGGTTATTTATGCTCTAATTAAGTGAGAAATCCTCAAGCAGAGAAAAGCCAGGGAATAATTTGGTAGATGATGTGGCCAAGGCTAATTTTTATTCACAGACAAATAGTGTGAGAAAAAATACAGAAAGTGGAGAAATACATATATAGATGTATTTGCTGTATTTGGTGAAGCCTTTTTCATGAAAATTATTTGGTATACACTTTATTCATACTTTATCACATGATGTTGTATTACAGTGTATTTGTTACCTGCAGTATTTGTTGTATCACCTTCAACATCTTTAATGTTTTTACCCCCAGTCTTCCTCAGCAGCGATTGTATAAAACATATCTTGTTTCCATGTTGTTTTAATTCACGAACTGAATAATTAACTTTTATTTTAATATCAAAATCTTCAGACCTTGTGGTTGTACTACTTTTTGCAATAAGATGATTTACACAATGAAGAGTTTCAAACAGGTTTCCTGAACACACCCCTCATTTGTTATTGGTCAGATAGTCCCACCCTAAATTCATGCCATTGGTTGATCTCTTGTTGCTATGTTGATTAAACAAACAAAGCAATGTTTTGAATTCGCCACAGTTTATACTGTCCTGGGAAATCAACCAATGGATGAAAGTATTTAACCACATCAAAAATGTTTGCTCTTCATCTTTATCATTAAAAAGTTAGTTTGAAAATGTTATAAAAAGCCTTGCTGAGCAAGCAGTGTAGAATAAAGAAGTGTTATTACTCCAGGCGACTATTTAGTCATGATTTAATGTGTCATTATGTAGCCCTTTATGCGGCTAGAGTTGCTAGCAGCTGGCTTTCTTACTGTAATAATAAGGTGACATACTGTGCAGAGACTTGAATGTTTTGAGCTTGTTTATTATGGACTGAAGGCTTATTATGATGTTGGTGGGGTTCTGCAGCAGTGTGGTGAATCTGCTGGGAGGCAGAATATTTCTGAGATGTTCTGGACATCAGCCAGTGAAATTGATGGCCCAGACCTTAGTGTACTATAAGTTCCAGCCTTTATGTTCCACCTCATCTAAAAAATATGGCCTTCAACATGGCGTAGTTGCTGTGAAAATGCGATTCGATGCATTAGGGATGCAGTGAAGCACTTTTTCAGAGTCAAAAAGTCAAGTGTATGTGTGCATCCAGCATACAGTTCAGTATGTTGACAAAAATAACTGATATTTGGATATGTATGTCATGGGTGAATATTACAGATGTATAAAGCTACATGGGCCAGGACACCCACTTGAGTAAGATGCCCCCAAATACACTTTAAATTGACCTTTTGATCATAGGGAGCGCTACACATTTATTGAGTGCCTGTCATATTTCATCTGAACAGTTCTTTTTTGTCTGAGATTATTTATTTATTTTTGGTCATTGCACACTGGTGCTATGGAAGCCCGTTTCTGCCACTGAATTAAAAAAAAAAGAAAAAAGGATAATTGCGACTTTTTAATCTCACAATTTTGAAGTTTTTTTTTTTTCGGAATTGTGAGATATAAACTCGCAATTGCAAATTATAAAGTCCAGTTCTGAGAGGGAAACAGTTTATTGTTATTAAATTGTGAGTTTAAATCTCACAATTCTGACGTAATAACTTGAAATTGCGAATTTTTATCACACAATTCTGAGAAAAAAAAGTCAGAATTTCCAGTTCATGTATCACAATTCTGGCTTTATAACTCACAATTGCAAGTTTGTAGCCTGCAATACTGACTTTAAATCAAGCAATTCTGGATTTATAACTCGCAATTGTGAGTTTATATCTCACAATTCTTAGAAAAAAGACAGAATTGCCAGATG
>NW_015505338.1:1535807-1566435 GCF_001515645.1 Sinocyclocheilus grahami | reverse complement strand
CTCTCGCTCTCTCGCTCTCTCTCTCTCTCTCACTCTCTCTCTCTCACTCACTCTCTCTCTCTCACTCACTCTCTCTCACTCTCTCTCTGTCCCGCAGACATTCCAGACCAATGTTCCCCGAACCCCTGCAATCTTTACGGGACGGTGCGCTGTGAGGACAAAAAGGGCAAATTCCAATGTCATTGTTTCACAGGATGGAGCGGTGTCAGGTGTGAGAAAGGTACAGATCATTTATTCAAAAACTATGAAAATGCAGTTCATACAGACAGTATCTTAACCGTAGACTGTAAAAAACGCGCATGTGTCTACAATTCCTTCCACTATAGAAAAGTGAAGCTAAAACATCCCAGTAGAACCGCTGTCATCTTGTGGCAGTGATGATTCATTTAGAGTCTGCGACATAGTGATTCATTTTATATATTAATTTTTCCCGGTATTTAAGCATTTTACAATAATCGGATATCGGTTTTGTAATATCGGATTCACCTATAAACACCGCCATCTTGTGGATGTTTTGAGAATTGCGCGCAGGATCACCATTGCAGCGCGTCTGAGGGGAAACAAGACAACAACAGTGGCGTGCACGGGTACTTGATTTACTGTAGTTAGTAAACTTTATTTAACATAACAGCCATTAATGCACAAATTAGATGTATTACATAAATGCCTGATATGCAGTTTATGCAGCTTGGCTTTAAGAAATAGAGACGAACTCACGGCGTCACGTAAGATAATCCGTCCTGTCCCAATAAAGACGTAACTTTGCGTGAATTAAATAATATGCAGCCATGAATGGGCGCAAAAAAACGCTAAATTTAATTCTCTGTCTGTTGTCTATGCTCATCATTAGTCTCGTGAAGCCGCTTTCATATTGCTGTTCACTCACCGGGTTGATGCTCAGGAAATGCCCCAGCACGGCCACCGCATGTAACTTTTAGCAAGATTCACTTGTTTAAAATACCCTAAATTGTATTAACATTTACTATATAACTATTATTTCGCTAATAAACATCTAAATAAATTCAACAAGTTCTGTGTAACTGCATAAACTTCACTGTCTGGAGGCATTTCATAATCTTGAAGGACAAAAACATTATTAATAATTCCGATGTTTTGTTTGTTATATTCCAATATTCCAGAGTATATTATTCAGTGAATTACATTATCCAGTGAATTATTCTTGACTCTGTAGCTATTAAACAGCTTATAAACCTACTAAAACTGTAGTTTAAAATGAAGTTGATATGACTGCTGACCTTTATTTATTTTCTCCATTTGAAAACATTAGACATTCCACATTTATTTAGCTTATTGTTAATATTAGTGTTGTTGCTGTTGATGCTTTTTATAAATACATTTTTTTTTTATTGTTGTAATATGAAGATTAAATTTAACATGAAAGACTGCTAATTTTCAACACTTTAAAAAAAAGATGACAGAAAAGAGGAAAAACCAAAGTGAAGTATGTTCTTACTTTATAACAGTAAATAAATATCGGTTCTGCATATTGGTTATCGGGCACATAAACATGCAAATAATTTGGTTTCAGTATCGGTTATAAAAAAAATCAACATCGGTCAATCACTAGTCTAGATGACAGACAGTGGCTTGAACAAAACTAAATCTATAAAAAAATTATATTATATAATACTTTCAGGAAAATTCCTGTCTTTGTCGAGAAAATTTGTGATATTGATTTCTCTCTTTATGTGCATTATTGAAAAAGTTACTTACAAACTTGTCAACATGTTAATGCAATTTGAATTTAAACGTAATTCAGAAATGCAATGAACACAAATTCGCTTCCAGGTAACAGAGTTTTCATAGATTTTCTTTTCAGCCCCTTATGGGTCCTGAAAGAGAAGTGGCTCAATTTTAGTGTCGCAGTTTAAAGGTCAGAAATAAGAAATGCTCATTCCCAAGAGCTGTCAATGGTCATGGCTACAGCCTGATTTTCAGAGCCCGCAGGCAAAGAGTGAGAGACGCATGCCGCATTGTACCTCAGCCAGTGAAATACAGCCTTTTAAAGGAGGAAGAAATATGTTTCAGTCTGCAAAAGTGGCAAAACATAAAACCCTGCCATTCAACCTCAGGTGTTTGACTGGTAGAGTGAATTTAAGTAGTCTTGGGTGCAATTGATTTGCTTATTGTAAAGTCAGTTCCTGACTTTTTTTGGAACTGCAGTTACAGTACAGATAGAGGGTCTTTTTGGTGCTTCATAATAAAAATCACAGTCTACTTTCATTCTGCAGAAATAGCAACTTGAACATTCTTCAGGATTTCTCCTTTCATGTTCAAAGAAACAAGAAATGCGTATGGATAGACAAACAGATTGTGTGTATTGGACAGTGGATTAGCTGCAGGTCACCAGGTGAGGTGAGAGTTTTGGCTTTGGCCTCAAGGGCTGGGATAATCAGTGCTCTGATTCACGGGGTTAGCAGTTTGCTGTACGTATCGATTGTTTTGCTGCAGTGCCATGCTTTTGAGAATGCATGGGAAATCAAAGCTTTTCAAAGCTCCGGGTTCTGGAGTGTCGCGGTGGCCTGCAGTGGCCAGTGGTCTGATTGGAACGCTCTGTTTTGAGAACTGAAGATTTTGCAGTGTCATCCACTGGGAACTTGAGGGAGAAGTGTACAGTATGTCTGAAGACTTGACAGGATATTTGACTGTTTATGCTCATTGGGAGTTTCCTTTTAACTATAAACAGCCCCCAGTCCAACACAGACATTTTCATAAAAGAGACTCAATATACTCTAGGCTTGAAAAGAGCTTGAATGGAATATAACAAGAAGGGGTAGGATAGACAGACGCAGGCAGGCAGGCAGGTAGATAGATAGATAGATAGATAGATAGATAGATAGATAGATAGATAGATAGATAGATAGACAGACAAATACATTTACTGATAGACAGATACAGTAGTTAGTACGTATGTAGTCAGACTAGTAGACAGACATGTAGATAATAGATAGTCTGACAGACAGACAGACAGACAGACAGACAGCAGTTGTCTAGTGTTAATCTCACAAGGGTGTGGCACTCTAAAGAGCAAAACCTCTTGAGATAGACATGTCACCACCACAGCTGTGAGCATGAACAATCTGACAGCTCAACACGTCCCTGCAGTCTAAACCTGTTGAGAGACAGAGACAGAGATGACACATTTCATCAGGTGTTTGTTTGTTGGCAGCTGCGTGTTGATGCTGAGTTTCCTCGTGTTCACATGGAAGCCTCACGCCAGCAAACATGAGCCGTCTGCTAATCTATCACAGCTAATGCCTACAGTCGGCCTCTAGCACAAACACTGTTTGTATACAGCACTGACAACTTTTTGTGGTTGTTTAGGTATGGATTCTTCTCTAGAGGAGACCTCAACATCTGGTTTGCTAGCTACTGTGCATCAGCTTGTAGCAAGCTAACGGCTAAATCATTTCCACATTGCTAATATGCTATAAATATATTGACACTCATGTGGACCCAATGCCAATTTGTGTCACACAAGCTGATACAAGACCAATGTGCGACGTCCAAATGTTGTTCATTAGCTAATAGCATGGTTCGTTGTGGTGCTAAATGGAAAGTGACAATAAAAACGGCTAACATTGACTGACGTGTCCCGCTCATTCCTCGCATAAACCAAATAGCTAATTACAAAGTGCACCTCCTCCATTTTCAAGATGCACCTGGGGAGAATACTAACAAAGATAGACTGCCATGATTAATACGGCAGAGTCTGGGTTGCATTCGAGACAGATGGCCACAGGTGTGAGTGACGTTAGCAGCCAAGCTTATGAATATTTTCCATGGTTGTCACAGCAGATTGTTTACAAATGGCTACATGAATGATTGCATCACACACACCAACAATTTCACTTCCCGTTTTCCACAGATTCTCTACCAAGTCCAAATGTCCCGCCATTACATAGTTAGTCAGGCTTGATAAGGCCTGCATATTAAATAGTGTAATATTGAAGAGTGTTTTTACATCTCTGAAATAGTATGCTAATACTGCTAAGTGTCTAGTAAAATAAGTAATGAGTAGTATAGACAAAGCAATGTGCTAACATCCCACAGTGTACCTTAGCAATGACTTAGAAACACCCTGACAACCATCCTGAACACCCTAGTATCTGCATAGCAACATGGTAACATCACTCAAGACACCTAAGCAATAGCATAGCAGCACCCTAGCAACCACCAATAACAACTGTTGGCATAGCAACATGATAACATCATTCAAGACAGCAACATCATAGCAACACCCTGGCAACCATCCAGATCACCATAGTATCTGCATAGCAACATGGTGACATCACTCAAAACACCTTAACAAACTGCATGGCAACATCTTAGCAACTATCCAGAACACCTTAGTAGCCTATTGGCATAGCAACAGGCTAGCATCATTCAAGACACCTTAGCAACTGCATAGCAACACACTGACAACCATCCAGAGCACCTTAGTATCAACATAACAATATGGTAACATCACTCAAGACACCTTAACAAACAGCATAGTGTTTCAGTTACAATAGCAACACCCTAGCAACCACCAATAACAACTGTTGGCATAGCAGCATGCTAACATTGCTCAAGACACCTTAGTAACTGCATAGCAACACCCTGGCATCTACCTACAACACATATTGGCATAGCAACATGCTAACATTACTCAAGACACCTTAACAACTGCATAGCAACACTTTAGCAACCATCCAGAGCAGCAGATTTGTGGCATCATTTTTTGGGGCATTTTTCTTCAGAAAGGGATTGATATTAGTCAGGGTTGCTGTTGCTGCTGAATTTTTTTTTGTTGCCATAATAGGTCTTTGCTAATAGCTAATGATTTAGCTTCAGGGGAGGTACCGGTTATTTATGCTCTAATTAAGTGAGAAATCCTCAAGCAGAGAAAAGCCAGGGAATAATTTGGTAGATGATGTGGCCAAGGCTAATTTTTATTCACAGACAAATAGTGTGAGAAAAAATACAGAAAGTGGAGAAATACATATATAGATGTATTTGCTGTATTTGGTGAAGCCTTTTTCATGAAAATTATTTGGTATACACTTTATTCATACTTTATCACATGATGTTGTATTACAGTGTATTTGTTACCTGCAGTATTTGTTGTATCACCTTCAACATCTTTAATGTTTTTACCCCCAGTCTTCCTCAGCAGCGATTGTATAAAACATATCTTGTTTCCATGTTGTTTTAATTCACGAACTGAATAATTAACTTTTATTTTAATATCAAAATCTTCAGACCTTGTGGTTGTACTACTTTTTGCAATAAGATGATTTACACAATGAAGAGTTTCAAACAGGTTTCCTGAACACACCCCTCATTTGTTATTGGTCAGATAGTCCCACCCTAAATTCATGCCATTGGTTGATCTCTTGTTGCTATGTTGATTAAACAAACAAAGCAATGTTTTGAATTCGCCACAGTTTATACTGTCCTGGGAAATCAACCAATGGATGAAAGTATTTAACCACATCAAAAATGTTTGCTCTTCATCTTTATCATTAAAAAGTTAGTTTGAAAATGTTATAAAAAGCCTTGCTGAGCAAGCAGTGTAGAATAAAGAAGTGTTATTACTCCAGGCGACTATTTAGTCATGATTTAATGTGTCATTATGTAGCCCTTTATGCGGCTAGAGTTGCTAGCAGCTGGCTTTCTTACTGTAATAATAAGGTGACATACTGTGCAGAGACTTGAATGTTTTGAGCTTGTTTATTATGGACTGAAGGCTTATTATGATGTTGGTGGGGTTCTGCAGCAGTGTGGTGAATCTGCTGGGAGGCAGAATATTTCTGAGATGTTCTGGACATCAGCCAGTGAAATTGATGGCCCAGACCTTAGTGTACTATAAGTTCCAGCCTTTATGTTCCACCTCATCTAAAAAATATGGCCTTCAACATGGCGTAGTTGCTGTGAAAATGCGATTCGATGCATTAGGGATGCAGTGAAGCACTTTTTCAGAGTCAAAAAGTCAAGTGTATGTGTGCATCCAGCATACAGTTCAGTATGTTGACAAAAATAACTGATATTTGGATATGTATGTCATGGGTGAATATTACAGATGTATAAAGCTACATGGGCCAGGACACCCACTTGAGTAAGATGCCCCCAAATACACTTTAAATTGACCTTTTGATCATAGGGAGCGCTACACATTTATTGAGTGCCTGTCATATTTCATCTGAACAGTTCTTTTTTGTCTGAGATTATTTATTTATTTTTGGTCATTGCACACTGGTGCTATGGAAGCCCGTTTCTGCCACTGAATTAAAAGATATCGGTTTTGTAATATCGGATTCACCGATAAACGCCACCGATAAACGCCGTTGTCTTGTGGATGTTTTGAGAATTGCGCGCAGGATCACCATTGCAGTGCATCTGAGGGGAAACAAGACAAAAACAACGGCGTGCACGGGTACTTGATTTACTGTAGTTAGTAAACTTTATTTAACATAACAGCCATTAATGCACAAATTAGATGTATTACATAAATGCCTGATATGCAGTTTATGCAGCTTGGCTCGAAGAAATACAGACAAACTCACGGAGTCCTGTCCCAATAAAGACGTAACTTTGCGTGAATTAAATAATATGCAGCCATGAATGGGCGCATGTTGGAAATAAAAGGGCTGAATTTAATTCTCTCTCTGTTGTATATTTGCTCATCATTAGTCTCGTGAAGCCGCTTTCATATTGCTGTTCACTCACCGGGTTGATGCTCAGGAAATGCCCCAGCACGGCCACCGCATGTAACTTTTAGCAAGATTCACTTGTTTAAAATACCCTAAATTGTATTAACATTTACTATATAACTATTATTTCGCTAATAAACATCTAAATAAATTCAACAAGTTCTGTGTAACTGCATAAACTTCACTGTCTGGAGGCATTTCATAATCTTGAAGGACAAAAACATTATTAATAATTCCGATGTTTTGTTTGTTATATTCCAATATTCCAGAGTATATTATTCAGTGAATTACATTATCCAGTGAATTATTCTTGACTCTGTAGCTATTAAACAGCTTATAAACCTACTAAAACTGTAGTTTAAAATGAAGTTGATATGACTGCTGACCTTTATTTATTTTCTCCATTTGAAAACATTAGACATTCCACATTTATTTAGCTTATTGTTAATATTAGTGTTGTTGCTGTTGATGCTTTTTATAAATACATTTTTTTTTTATTGTTGTAATATGAAGATTAAATTTAACATGAAAGACTGCTAATTTTCAACACTTTAAAAAAAAGATGACAGAAAAGAGGAAAAACCAAAGTGAAGTATGTTCTTACTTTATAACAGTAAATAAATATCGGTTCTGCATATTGGTTATCGGGCACATAAACATGCAAATAATTTGGTTTCAGTATCGGTTATAAAAAAAATCAACATCGGTCAATCACTAGTCTAGATGACAGACAGTGGCTTGAACAAAACTAAATCTATAAAAAAATTATATTATATAATACTTTCAGGAAAATTCCTGTCTTTGTCGAGAAAATTTGTGATATTGATTTCTCTCTTTATGTGCATTATTGAAAAAGTTACTTACAAACTTGTCAACATGTTAATGCAATTTGAATTTAAACGTAATTCAGAAATGCAATGAACACAAATTCGCTTCCAGGTAACAGAGTTTTCATAGATTTTCTTTTCAGCCCCTTATGGGTCCTGAAAGAGAAGTGGCTCAATTTTAGTGTCGCAGTTTAAAGGTCAGAAATAAGAAATGCTCATTCCCAAGAGCTGTCAATGGTCATGGCTACAGCCTGATTTTCAGAGCCCGCAGGCAAAGAGTGAGAGACGCATGCCGCATTGTACCTCAGCCAGTGAAATACAGCCTTTTAAAGGAGGAAGAAATATGTTTCAGTCTGCAAAAGTGGCAAAACATAAAACCCTGCCATTCAACCTCAGGTGTTTGACTGGTAGAGTGAATTTAAGTAGTCTTGGGTGCAATTGATTTGCTTATTGTAAAGTCAGTTCCTGACTTTTTTTGGAACTGCAGTTACAGTACAGATAGAGGGTCTTTTTGGTGCTTCATAATAAAAATCACAGTCTACTTTCATTCTGCAGAAATAGCAACTTGAACATTCTTCAGGATTTCTCCTTTCATGTTCAAAGAAACAAGAAATGCGTATGGATAGACAAACAGATTGTGTGTATTGGACAGTGGATTAGCTGCAGGTTACCAGGTGAGGTGAGAGTTTTGGCTTTGGCCTCAAGGGCTGGGATAATCAGTGCTCTGATTCACGGGGTTAGCAGTTTGCTGTACGTATCGATTGTTTTGCTGCAGTGCCATGCTTTTGAGAATGCATGGGAAATCAAAGCTTTTCAAAGCTCCGGGTTCTGGAGTGTCGCGGTGGCCAGTGGTCTGATTGGAACGCTCTGTTTTGAGAACTGAAGATTTTGCAGTGTCATCCACTGGGAACTTGAGGGAGAAGTGTACAGTATGTCTGAAGACTTGACAGGATATTTGACTGTTTATGCTCATTGGGAGTTTCCTTTTAACTATAAACAGCCCCCAGTCCAACACAGACATTTTCACAAAAGAGACTCAATATACTCTAGGCTTGAAAAGAGCTTGAATGGAATATAACAAGAAGGGGTAGGATAGACAGACGCAGGCAGGCAGGCAGGTAGATAGATAGATAGATAGATAGATAGATAGATAGATAGATAGATAGATAGATAGATAGATAGATAGATAGATAGATAGATAGATAGACAGACAAATACATTTACTGATAGACAGATACAGTAGTTAGTATGTATGTAGTCAGACTAGTAGACAGACATGTAGATAATAGATAGTCTGACAGACAGACAGACAGACAGACAGACAGACAGCAGTTGTCTAGTGTTAATCTCACAAGGGTGTGGCACTCTAAAGAGCAAAACCTCTTGAGATAGACATGTCACCACCACAGCTGTGAGCATGAACAATCTGACAGCTCAACACGTCCCTGCAGTCTAAACCTGTTGAGAGACAGAGACAGAGATGACACATTTCATCAGGTGTTTGTTTGTTGGCAGCTGTGTGTTGATGCTGAGTTTCCTCGTGTTCACATGGAAGCCTCACGCCAGCAAACATGAGCCGTCTGCTAATCTATCACAGCTAATGCCTACAGTCGGCCTCTAGCACAAACACTGTTTGTATACAGCACTGACAACTTTTTGTGGTTGTTTAGGTATGGATTCTTCTCTAGAGGAGACCTCAACATCTGGTTTGCTAGCTACTGTGCATCAGCTTGTAGCAAGCTAACGGCTAAATCATTTCCACATTGCTAATATGCTATAAATATATTGACACTCATGTGGACCCAATGCCAATTTGTGTCACACAAGCTGATACAAGACCAATGTGCGACGTCCAAATGTTGTTCATTAGCTAATAGCATGGTTCGTTGTGGTGCTAAATGGAAAGTGACAATAAAAACGGCTAACATTGACTGACGTGTCCCGCTCATTCCTCGCATAAACCAAATAGCTAATTACAAAGTGCACCTCCTCCATTTTCAAGATGCACCTGGGGAGAATACTAACAAAGATAGACTGCCATGATTAATACGGCAGAGTCTGGGTTGCATTCGAGACAGATGGCCACAGGTGTGAGTGACGTTAGCAGCCAAGCTTATGAATATTTTCCATGGTTGTCACAGCAGATTGTTTACAAATGGCTACATGAATGATTGCATCACACACACCAACAATTTCACTTCCCGTTTTCCACAGATTCTCTACCAAGTCCAAATGTCCCGCCATTACATAGTTAGTCAGGCTTGATAAGGCCTGCATATTAAATAGTGTAATATTGAAGAGTGTTTTTACATCTCTGAAATAGTATGCTAATACTGCTAAGTGTCTAGTAAAATAAGTAATGAGTAGTATAGACAAAGCAATGTGCTAACATCCCACAGTGTACCTTAGCAATGACTTAGAAACACCCTGACAACCATCCTGAACACCCTAGTATCTGCATAGCAACATGGTAACATCACTCAAGACACCTAAGCAATAGCATAGCAACACCCTAGCAACCACCAATAACAACTGTTGGCATAGCAACATGATAACATCATTCAAGACAGCAACATCATAGCAACACCCTGGCAACCATCCAGATCACCATAGTATCTGCATAGCAACATGGTGACATCACTCAAAACACCTTAACAAACTGCATGGCAACATCTTAGCAACTATCCAGAACACCTTAGTAGCCTATTGGCATAGCAACAGGCTAGCATCATTCAAGACACCTTAGCAACTGCATAGCAACACACTGACAACCATCCAGAGCACCTTAGTATCAACATAACAATATGGTAACATCACTCAAGACACCTTAACAAACAGCATAGTGTTTCAGTTACAATAGCAACACCCTAGCAACCACCAATAACAACTGTTGGCATAGCAGCATGCTAACATTGCTCAAGACACCTTAGTAACTGCATAGCAACACCCTGGCATCTACCTACAACACATATTGGCATAGCAACATGCTAACATCACTCAAGACACCTTAGCAACTGCATGATAGCAACACCATGGCAACCACCCATAACATCTATTGGCATAGCAACATGTTTTCATCACTCAAGACAACTTAGCAACTGAATAGCAACACCCTGGCAATTACTCAGAACACCTATTGGCATAGCAACATGCTAACATTACTCAAGACACCTTAACAACTGCATAGCAACACTTTAGCAACCATCCAGAGCAGCAGATTTGTGGCATCATTTTTTGGGGCATTTTTCTTCAGAAAGGGATTGATATTAGTCAGGGTTGCTGTTGCTGCTGAATTTTTTTTTGTTGCCATAATAGGTCTTTGCTAATAGCTAATGATTTAGCTTCAGGGGAGGTACCGGTTATTTATGCTCTAATTAAGTGAGAAATCCTCAAGCAGAGAAAAGCCAGGGAATAATTTGGTAGATGATGTGGCCAAGGCTAATTTTTATTCACAGACAAATAGTGTGAGAAAAAATACAGAAAGTGGAGAAATACATATATAGATGTATTTGCTGTATTTGGTGAAGCCTTTTTCATGAAAATTATTTGGTATACACTTTATTCATACTTTATCACATGATGTTGTATTACAGTGTATTTGTTACCTGCAGTATTTGTTGTATCACCTTCAACATCTTTAATGTTTTTACCCCCAGTCTTCCTCAGCAGCGATTGTATAAAACATATCTTGTTTCCATGTTGTTTTAATTCACGAACTGAATAATTAACTTTTATTTTAATATCAAAATCTTCAGACCTTGTGGTTGTACTACTTTTTGCAATAAGATGATTTACACAATGAAGAGTTTCAAACAGGTTTCCTGAACACACCCCTCATTTGTTATTGGTCAGATAGTCCCACCCTAAATTCATGCCATTGGTTGATCTCTTGTTGCTATGTTGATTAAACAAACAAAGCAATGTTTTGAATTCGCCACAGTTTATACTGTCCTGGGAAATCAACCAATGGATGAAAGTATTTAACCACATCAAAAATGTTTGCTCTTCATCTTTATCATTAAAAAGTTAGTTTGAAAATGTTATAAAAAGCCTTGCTGAGCAAGCAGTGTAGAATAAAGAAGTGTTATTACTCCAGGCGACTATTTAGTCATGATTTAATGTGTCATTATGTAGCCCTTTATGCGGCTAGAGTTGCTAGCAGCTGGCTTTCTTACTGTAATAATAAGGTGACATACTGTGCAGAGACTTGAATGTTTTGAGCTTGTTTATTATGGACTGAAGGCTTATTATGATGTTGGTGGGGTTCTGCAGCAGTGTGGTGAATCTGCTGGGAGGCAGAATATTTCTGAGATGTTCTGGACATCAGCCAGTGAAATTGATGGCCCAGACCTTAGTGTACTATAAGTTCCAGCCTTTATGTTCCACCTCATCTAAAAAATATGGCCTTCAACATGGCGTAGTTGCTGTGAAAATGCGATTCGATGCATTAGGGATGCAGTGAAGCACTTTTTCAGAGTCAAAAAGTCAAGTGTATGTGTGCATCCAGCATACAGTTCAGTATGTTGACAAAAATAACTGATATTTGGATATGTATGTCATGGGTGAATATTACAGATGTATAAAGCTACATGGGCCAGGACACCCACTTGAGTAAGATGCCCCCAAATACACTTTAAATTGACCTTTTGATCATAGGGAGCGCTACACATTTATTGAGTGCCTGTCATATTTCATCTGAACAGTTCTTTTTTGTCTGAGATTATTTATTTATTTTTGGTCATTGCACACTGGTGCTATGGAAGCCCGTTTCTGCCACTGAATTAAAAAAAAAAGAAAAAAGGATAATTGCGACTTTTTAATCTCACAATTTTGAAGTTTTTTTTTTTTCGGAATTGTGAGATATAAACTCGCAATTGCAAATTATAAAGTCCAGTTCTGAGAGGGAAACAGTTTATTGTTATTAAATTGTGAGTTTAAATCTCACAATTCTGACGTAATAACTTGAAATTGCGAATTTTTATCACACAATTCTGAGAAAAAAAAGTCAGAATTTCCAGTTCATGTATCACAATTCTGGCTTTATAACTCACAATTGCAAGTTTGTAGCCTGCAATACTGACTTTAAATCAAGCAATTCTGGATTTATAACTCGCAATTGTGAGTTTATATCTCACAATTCTTAGAAAAAAGACAGAATTGCCAGATGTAAACTCGCAATTGCGAGAAAAAAAGTTAGAATTGTGAGATAAAAAGTTGCAATTAGCTTTATAATTGTTTTTTTAATTCAGTGGTGGAAATGGGCTTCTATATAGTGCATACTTGTTACGTCACGTTATTTTTTTTATTTTTAATGTAAGTCTGATTTGTGGGTATTTCATTTATTATTATTATTATTATTATTATTATTATTAGAATGTAAATGTTTCTCAATTAACATTTGTATTTTGTCTGTTACAGGATGGTACCGAGGATTTTCCACCAAGAAACCCACAATCAAGGTAAACTGATTAATTTTTCATACTCAGTAATATGGATTTTACAATGCATCTGGTGTGCAGTTTGTTTCCTTGTTGATCTACAGTGACCCTGTTTGAATGTCAAGTAAACAACAAAGATCTACTGTTGAACTGTGGTTTTCCACTTGTAGGTCGTGACCCGTGCCTGTTTTGATACAGCCACAGGAAGCAGGGAAAAATTGTGCTAAATTCAAATGATAAAATGCAACCATGTCTTTCACTTTAAAAAAAATATATTATTATTATTTATTACTGATTACTTTGTAATAAATTGACATCTCTATATAATTTCACTGAATGAGGCACATCGACTGCCAGACAAAAATGAAATCTTACCTTGCAATAGTTCTCTTGTTTACAGAGAAAGTGTTTTTTTTTTTCCTGTGCTACAAAATGAAATCAATACATGCATTTTACAATAACTGGCCTTTGACTGGTTGTAAATATGTAGCAGTGATCTTTCTAAATTTTAGCAGCAAGGGACTCTCTCTACAGTGTTCACTCAAAGGCCGCGTGGGCTATTGTTTGTATTGTTGTGAGGCAATGCTGCCTTTTTAAAATACTCCAAAATATGCCTAATGTAAAATTGGTTGTGAATACCATTTCATGAAATAAATATCAGAACGAATAGACAATAAAAGGATCTAAGCGACAACAAAGGATACAAACCTTATCTCTGAATAAGGTTCCAGTTGCCAGATTTTACGAATAAATTGCAATTTTGAGTTGAACTGAATATCACTAAATGTTATCTCTAATATAAAATTCCATTTGGATAAATAGGAAGATTTTGCCTGTCAACTTGAATCTTAACGACTGAGTGCTGACAAAGAGCTTTTCTTATGTAAATTGCTACATTATGCAGCGCAAACATATTTGTTTACAAAACTAATTTCTGTGAGTAATTTTTCATAAAACCATTTTTGCATATATTGGCGCATCATGCAGCACTGATACATTTGTGAAATGTTCCCAGAACATACAGTGTTACTTTACTTTATTTGACAATAAATGTACAATCATTTTGCTTGTAGATGTGAATCTTATTCATTCCATGAATAAGAAGGTTCTACAGCAGAATCATATTTATTCAGTGTGTTCTTGACTCCACTGTGCTGGGTTTAGTGTTATCTGAGGACATGTTTTGAAATATACTTAGACACTTCACTTAACAGTGACGTCTATTTAAAAGTGGCAGTGAGTAGCTAATTTCCACATCATAGACAAGATTGTGCTTGTTATTCAGCTTTTCCTGACCTCAAAAGCCAGGTTGAGGCAAGGACAGGGCGTACCGCAAATATTCCTCCCAAAAGACAGATTTTCTCAGGATGAGAGGTGGAGGATGGTGCTTTAAAGAGACTTAGATCTTGTCCGCCGCAGCTGTTTTCTTCAGGGGCACAAACGCACAAGCAGGTATTACTGCGGGCGCCATGTTGAGCTTATTTGTTGCTGAAAATGGTCTATACTGCGGCAAAATGTCTTACACTTCACTAGAATGTACTGGGAATCACCACATAAGATATCAGAACTGTATTGAGAAAAGGTTCAGTTGTTGTAATACATTTTTTTACAGTATAAAGTGAGTGTCAGTCTCAAGTCTTATTACTGGATCACGCTATTCAAATATATGTCACATCCAGCCATATGTTGACAGATCCATATCCAGTAGCTGACATTTCCCAACAATTTTCTTTTATGCAAGTAAAGTTCACCTTACAAAGGACAGCTGAAAAGTTTGATGCATACGGTGACCTTTACAGAACTATGGCTAAACTACGAAGAAGCCCTCATCCAAACCATCAAAGATAAAGAGCTTTGGGCAAAATGTTCTAGAAATCATATGTACGAATGAACAGGAGCGTTGTTTTGATGTGAACGCTCTGAATTCCTGTTTTCAATATAACAGTCACCTGGCAGATACAATGAGGTTAGTTTAGTAAGAAAATAAATAAATAAATAAATGTAGTACAGTAATTTGATTTGACATGCTATTGTTTAAATAATTATGAATATTGATTCTATATATATATATATATATATATATATATATATATATATATATATATATATATATATATATATATATACAGTATAAAGTGTAATTTGAATTAATTTTTTAATTGATATTTTTATTTTTACCATTTAAATTTTCAGTTTGCTGTTTGTTTACAGTTGTGTGTTTTTGCAAATTTTATTATTAATTATGTAATTATAATTTGTTATTTTACTAATATGTATTTATAAATATAGATATATTGTATATTAATTAGTGCTGTCAAACGAGTAATCGCGATTAATCACATTCAAAATAAAAGTTTTTGTTTACATAATATATGTGTCTGTACTGTGTATATTTATTATGTAAATATAAATACACACATGCATGTATATATTTAAGAAAATATGTTATGTTTATATATTAAATATATGTATAAATTATATAAATTATATGACTATACATATATGCATGTAAATACATGTAAATATTTTCAAAATATATACATGCATGTGTGTGTATTTATATATACATAATAATTATACACAGTACGCACACATATATTATGTAAGCAAAAACTTTTATTTTGGATGCGATTAATCGTGATTAATGTACAACTCTGGATTTACATTATTATCTATTTTACTGAGTAGTATTTTAATAGTACTTTTAGCTGAGTAAAATCACATTTAGACTGTGTATTCAAGATATACATAGCCTACGCATATAATATCTGTTACGTTAAATCAAATTAAAATTAGTGTGTCAGATTGGTCGAGACGCTACACTGAATTAATATGTTAAACTCACTGTGAACTTATAAATGCAGACATTGTTGAATAAAGCTGATTTTGGCCATCCGTTAGGTGCAGGTGTGCCACGCCGCATGCCAGTTGACACTTTACTCGAGGTGAGAATCCATAGGGCTGCCTTTGTGTTCACTGTGCGTGTGCATGCCATGTGGCAAGACCTCAAAGTGCCCGTCGGAGGTGCCCGTGATGACCACTGCAGAGTCCTGAGCAGTGCGCTCCACGGCCAATCCTTCCTAATCTTCTGTAGAGGTGACACTGGGCTGGCACCTGTTCTTAAATTCATGTGCCAAGCCTGCACTGTGAGAACCACAGGGTTGTACTCACAGTGTGAATGAGGTGGGAAACTCGTGCCATTACCTGGAGCTGCGAAGAAAGCTCGCCACCCAAACTGCTCAGAATTCCTGCTCACAGTTTTTTTTTCCCGTTTAAAAAATTTAATTTGTATAGTCGCATGAAGCGTGAAACTCAGATTCCCCATGATGGGACTCATTTGAAACACAAAGTAGACTGAGTTTCTGTATAAATTGTTCGTAAAAACTATTCTTGCGTAAATTGTTGCATCATACAGCACTAACACATTTGTTTGCAGAACGAATTTTGGTGTACATTGTAAAGTTGGGAAAACTATTCTTAAATAAACTGCCTTTCTGTGAAGCCGAGATATGCATTTTGGTTTAAAATGTTAAAAAAACAGAATTGTTGCATCACGCAGTGTTAACACATTTGTTTACAGAATGAATCTTGGTGTAAATTGTAAAGTTTCTAAGACTATTCTTAGGTAAACTTGTCTGGTTTTGTAGCACACATATACCTTTTGGTTTAAATTATTCATAAAACCATAATGCAGCATTAAAACACATTTGTTTACATAAAGAACTTTGGTGCAAATTATGAATTTCATAAAACAATCTCGTTGTGAAGAACACAAACTTTAATTCATAGATCATAGAACTATTTTTACATAACTTGTTTACAGAACAAATTTCTTGTCGTCTAGCACAGATATAATTGTTCAAAAAACATTCTTATGTAAATTTACAAAAAATTCTGTGTAAAATATTTTTCAAATATATTTTTTGGATTAATTATTGTTTCATGCAATGCCGGTGTAAAGTTCTTAAAAGTATTCTTATGTAAACTGTCTTAAAATATGAATTTTAGCATAACTTGTAAAGTTTGTCAAATTATTCTTACAAAACTGTCTTGCTCTGTAACACAAATATAAAATGAAACCATTCTTATGTAAATTGTTGCATCATGCACCGTTAGAACACATTTTTTACAGAACAAATGTTGGTGTAAATTGTAAAGCTTATAAAACTATTCTTATGTGAACTTTCTTGTTCTGTAGCACAAATATGAATTTTGGTTTAAATTGTTCATAATCGTGTTGTGCAGAACACACATATTTTGCTTATTCATAAAACCATTTTTGCATGAACTCTTTTACACCATTAGTTTACAGAACAAATTTCTGCTTTAAATGTTACCGAGCAAATTTTGGTGTAAATTTTACAGTTTGGTAAAGTATTCTTAGGTAAACCGTCTCGTTGTCTAGCACAAATATACATTTTGGTTTAAATTGTTCATAAAACCATTCGTACATATGGTTTTTGCATCATGCAGCATTAAAACACATTTGTTTACAAAACACATTTTGGTGTAAATTGTAAAGTTTGTAAAACCATTCTTACAAAATTGTCACACAAATACAAACTTAAACCATTTTTATGCAAATTGCTGCATCATGCTGCATTAAACACTTTTTTTTTTACAGAACAAATTTAGGTGTAACTTGTAAAGTTTGTAAAACTATTCTTATTTATACCATTTAGCAGCAACAAAAGTGCAACACTGTTTTTATTTCTATTTCTTTTGTAAAACTTTAATGCAAACCCAAGGACGAGTCGAAATAATTTTCTGTGATGAAATACAGCATATCACAGATGCTGTCAAGTAAACTTAAGTTGCTTTTAACCCAGAATGTTCCTATTAAGTCTATTATAAATATGTTCATTATACTTTGTAATCTCATTACGGTTGCATGCTCTACATAATTCTTTACAGAGGTATTTGAGCTCTGCTTCTGTCCTGTGAGTGTTTGCGTGGTGAGTGATTGTTTGTTTGGCTTTGCTCTGCCCTCACTATTTTAAATATCTTCGCCTCTCTCCCTCGATCAATTATTTTCATCAGAAATGTTCCACCCACTCTGGTCTGCCTACACACTGACACCCCAGTGCCCACAGGGGAGCGTCAGGAATGTGTCTCGAACCGCTTTCTGCTGATGGAAACGAGAGTAGTGAGAAAGAGAGCGAGAATTTAACTTGAGAAGAGGTCAAATCATTTAATCACAGGCACATTTGTTTGCCATTATTTATGGATTTGTTCATCAGAGAGAAATACAGAGAAGTAAATACTAGATGATTCAGAAGTCAGATCGAATCGATCGTTTCATTTATAAGGCTTATGCTGCCTTACCATAATTGTAATGAATTGATAAATAACCATTAAACTGATAGAAAAAATATATACAATTGGCCTTACAAAAAAAAGAGTATGACATTTTGTGCTCATTTATTTTATTTTGTTTTATTTGTGTATTTTGTGTTATTGTGATTTTAGAAAATGACATGTTATGTGCAAAACATTTTGAATATTTAAAACCGTCATAACATTTAGAATTTTTGCAACCCAAAGTGCTCAAGGTTTACATTAGATCAGTTCATGCATATCCTGGGAGTTGAACCCATGACCTTGGTGGTCCTATCTACCCGAACCTTGTTAATAAAACATTATTTATGTAAACAAAAACTTTTATTTTGGATGCGATTAATCGTGATTAATCATTTGACAGCACTAATATATAAATTTTTTTCCAATTTTATACATTTTAGGAAGTGATTTTATGCCAGTTTTACTCACCTGTCATTCAAAAGTCAGTATTAATGAATGTCAGAAGCGTTGCACAGTGGGATAGTCAGCTTTCAGAGGCTTTTAATTACATTTTAATTTAATTAGTTTAATTACAACTTTACATACCTGCTAAAGCTGGGAAGCTTGGTGCTGTCTGGCTCTCTAAACTCTGTTGAAAACTGTAAGTTCACCTTCATCACCGTATATGTTTGTCAAGTTAGAAAAGAGCTTAATCCAGCTCATTAAAATCTGCTCCCTAAAATTAATACACGGCATGTGCCAAATGTGAGTACAAATTGGCATTGACGTGTTAGTAAGGAGTTTTTTGTCAATGTTGAGACACAGACGTGGAATATTCCTCGTATTGAGCCGCCAAAACAAAATATGAGACTCAAAATTTTCAGAGACAAAGAATGTATAAACATTATGAAATGTTACTTATTTTCTAAAATAAACTGAACATTCATTGGGAAATAATGTAGGGCAGGACTTCATTTTATTGGATTGAGAATAGTGGGCTATGATATTCATGTTTAATATTATTTTCAGCAGAAATGTTATTTAGGAGCCAGGCAAAGTTATTACGTTTTGATGAAACATTATGAAAACATTCTTGGGAATAACATGGACTGATAAATCGGGCACAAGGATACCTGGAACATTTATAAATAGTTAATTTTGATTTCTTTAAGCAAACAAATACTGGCGTCATCATGAGCACAATTGCTGCCAGGAGTAATTCTAACGTGTAGAAGCTACTCGCTATCTTTCTTTCCCTCGTTGGCTTCGCTCTTTGTCTGCTTGCAGCAGGATTGCTATTTTTATTTGGCTCAGCGTTGACCTTTTCTGCTAAACGAGCATTAGGCTGCTGGGAGCGAGGGAAAGGAAGCACACTCATCTTTGTTTGGTCCTCTTACTGAGAGTAGAGCTGTTAGTTACAGGTCAACGGTCTTACCGATACTATGCGGCTCACCTGGTGGAAGATAGTCGCTGTCACAATTATATAAACTCAGATGCACCACCTGCCAGGATATATGTGTACGGAGTGAATGTTTGAAAGGTGGATGTTATGTCTGTCAGAACATTTCAGTAACTTTTAAGCAAGAGGTGATTTAAAGGAACACTCCACTATTTTTTGAAAATAGGCTAATTTTCCAACTCCCCTAGAGTTAAACAGTTGAGTTTTACCGTTTTCGAATCCATTCAGCCGACCTCCGGGTCTGGCGGTAGCACTTTTAGCTGTAGCTTAGCATAGGTAATTGAATCTGATTAGACCGTTAGCATCTCGCTCAAAAATGACCAAAGAGTTTCGATATTTTTCCTATTTATAACTTGACTCTTCTGTAGTTACATCGTGTACTAAGACCGACGGAAAATGAAAAGTTGCGATTTTCTATACTCTCATTCCGGCGTAATAATCAAGGAACTTTGCTGCCGTACCATAGGTGCAGCAGGTGCAATGATATTACGCAGCACCTGAAAATAGTCCCCAGCTAGGAAACATAAGGAGATGCTAACGGTCTAATCAGATTCAATGATCTATGCTAAGCTGCAGCTAAAAGTGCTACTGCCAGACCAGGAGATCGGCTGAATGGATTTGAAAACGGTAAAGCTCAACTGTTTAACTCTAGAGGAGTTGGAAAATTTGCCTATTTTCAAAAATAGTGGAGTGTTCCTTTAAGGCCCAAGTATACTTTGATTTTTATGCGTACACAAGGGTTTGCGTAAAGTGTGATTGACGCAAATTCCGTCACCAGAATATTGATGAACAGGCACCACCCGCTTTTTCTAGGTCGCACATGCGCATTTAATTTGTTTTGCACTAATCAGTTGTTCCACTAGGTGGCAACACTGACCTGGGCCGAAAACAAAACTAAAGATACATTTACATAAAAATTACATTTTTATTATATTTTAAAGACAACAGACATAATTATGAAAGTACATTCTGTATATATATATATATATATATATATATATATATATATATATATATATACGTATGTATGTGTAAATGGTTAAAAAAATAAAATTAAACCAATACATTTTCATATTATTGCAAGTAACACGCATGTGTCAAAAACATTGTTCACACTTAATTTGTTTTTTTTTCTCCAGAATAAATACTTTTTTTTCACAAGGGTTAAACCATCAAAACATTAGCTACATTGATGCTAATTTATGTGCTAGTGTGCTCCTAAACATTTAGAGAATTATTTTTAGCACTTGAAAAAAAATGAGTTTCACTGCTCTGAGAAACAAACCAATGATATCGATGACTCATCCTGCACTACACAGATTATTGTCCAATCAGATACTTGCTTGAGTAAGAATGTAGATCTGGTGCTTAGGATAAAAATAATAAAATAAACTGTATGCTTCAGGCACACACACACACACACACACACACACACACACACACACACACACACACACACACACTGAGTTTCAACAGATGGAGATGATGTGTACACACACACACACACACAAGCACATCTGTGCTGCCTCAGGCCTACAATAACATCTCCTTTCAGTTCAGCTCATATAGAGCGGCTTTATTATCCGCCTCTAAAATAGATGCTGAGCGCGGACAGAATGACAATGCTAGAGTCCTTCTGTGGATCAGCGCGTGATTCATACGCAGTCTGGAAATGCCACACACCACGCCTTCAGCTTGAATTATTGATCAAACCAAAAGAGTCATCTTCAAGTTTGTTTGTTTTTTTTATTATTTTTGTTAAGTTTATGTATCTTGTTTTGATTTACAAAGTACACTTTTTTTAGCATTAAGATAAATCTCATTAAATGTGAAGAACATGTCTGGACCATATTTCACCCCTAAATCAAGTTAATTGTTGCTATTATATTTATTTTAAATTAATTTTATTTAAAAAATATATTTAAAATATAACAATATGTTAGATATTGTTTCACGTCAATGATTTGTTGAATTATTTTAATGCTCATGTTATTAGATTTTTTATGACAATAAAGCACATTTTAAACTCATTACCATAATGGAACAAAATCTCATCATGTTTATGTGAAACATATAAATACAAAAACATTTCATTCATAAAGTATCATGGTTATAATTGTTGTGCTGCCTTTTATAATTTTAATCTTTTTTTGACATTAAAATACATTTTACACAACTGTCATTACCGTAATGTAACAAAATCTCAACACATTTATGAATTAATTAATTAATGACACAGTATCACAGTAATAATTGTTGCACTGCCTTTTATAATTAACCATTTTTTTAATAATTTTACGTAACTCATTACCATAATGCAACAAAATATGCAACAAAATCTTATCACTTATCACTTTTATGTGAAAAAAAATCAATAAATAAATTATCATGGTTATAATTGTTGCACTGCCTTTTATAATTAATCATTTTATGACAATGAAGCATAGTTTACACAACTGTCGTTACCATAGTGCAACAAAATATGCAACAAAATGTCATCACTTTTTATGTGAAAAAATATATAAATAAAAATATTTAAAGTATCATGAATATAACTGTTGGTGCTATCTTTTATGATTAAACATTTTTATGACAGTTAAGAACATTTTACACAATTGTCCTTAATGCAACATAATCTTATCACTTTAATGTGAAAAAATATATATTTATATTTTAAAGTAACATGATTATAATTGTTGTACTGCCTTTTATCTTTTTTTTTCATGAAAATTAATCACATTTTAAGCAACTGTCACTACCGTAATGCAGTTAATCCCTTTATGTGAAAAAAATATATAAAAAGTGTAATGGTAGTGATTGTTGTATTACTGCCTTCATTTTTAAAAATAAAATAATATTAATAAAAAAATAAAGTAATATGTCCAAAAGCATCTTGGTAATGAAAATTTGGGGTGAAAATTATCTTTAAAAATAATAAATATATATTAGCTTTTGCGGTGAAATCTGGGCTTTTCTTCCATTTGTATAAATAGGATTTGACTTTTAATTAATGAATGTGTGAATTATTCAAACATGTATAATTGATTCCAATTATTATCAACATGAAAATAGCTCTCAAACAACAGGAGGTCTACATGTATGACAGAAAGCAGCGATTAGCGAGTGACCACCCATCTCATGAATACTAACATATGCTGGTTTGTCATCCGTGCACATGGAATCCTTCCTCCAGCAGATGGAGGTTTGTTCCAGAGCATTTGGTGTCCTCAATTACTAATTAATCTGACTTTTGAAAGCGAACAGCGAAAAAAATTAGGCAACAACTGTACGTGGCAAGCAGCTCAACCATCTGGATTCTTCAGCTGAGATGTTTGTGTGGGATGTTCTTGCTTTGTGATAAACTCTGCTTCATTCTTCTAAAGCCACTTGTGTGATTTATTAGGTTTTTTAGATGCCCTAAATCCCTCCGATTGATCTCTTTTAAAATTGAGAGCTTTGCACCGTTTGACTGAAATGAAATAAATTGCTCTTGAGATTTGAAAGTGTTATTCTCAATTGCTGAGGGGGTGTGAAGAGTGACTAGTTTTCTGGTCAAGAACTCAAATCACAAGTGAGATCTCTTTATGAGATCGATGTCTCAGAGTGTACAGTATATCTGAGATGTTTCTCCTAGATGGCAATGATAATAAATAAAAAGCAAATGGATTTTTTCTGAAGTCTCTTGCTTCGTAAACTTTGTCCTGAGAAAAAGACAGTGGTAAAAAGACAATCTCTCAAGTCTGCTGATCAACAGATTTTCATGTCGCAAAATGTACTCAGATTTATACCCAAATAAACCAAAATCAACTATCAAAATTCAGAGATCTCAATGTGAACTGAAATATTTCTCATCAAATTTGTCCAGATTATCTTAACAATTCACATTGATTCTATAGCTTGTACTAAATGTGAACAATTGACCCTTCCCTAGGAGTTTGATTGACAGGCGATCTGACCAATCAAAACTGAATTTGCCACTTTACATTTTACATTTACATTTAGTCATTTAGCAGACGCTTTTATCCAAAGCGACTTACAAATGAGGACAATAAAAGCAGTCAAAACTAACAAAAGAGCAACAATATATAAGTGCAAATGACAAGTCTCGGTTAGACTAGCGCAGTTATCAGACTGCGTTAGGCTATGTAATGAAAATCTTAGGGCTAGCGTAGGTCAACGATCGGCGAACAGAATCACAAGGGCGAGAATAGAGGGATAAATTCAGGAAAACAGGCAAAGATCAGAAACCAAGAAAACAGACGAGGCAGACTAAGCTAAGGCAGGGTAAACTAAACAGGCTCCGTAGAGTAGCTAAGACAGACCACCACGGTGGAGCAGAAGGAACAGGAGACCCCCCCGGTGAACCACACCTATCAGGAAACCATGGCGGAGACTGTAACAATGAGAGAGCAGAGACAGACAACACAGACAGAACATTGGGGTTGATAGACAAGGTTGAGTGTTCAGAGGCAGCCTCCTTAACTGGGTCGGGACAGGACAAAAGTTCACAAACTACCTCCTTGGCCGAAACAAAGCAAGCAAAGAATTCACAAACGGCCTCCATAGCCGTGACAGGACAGGATGAGGATTCTCCGGCGGCCTCCATAGCCGTGACATGATGAGCAGGGAGTTCACAAACGGCCTTTATAACCGTGACAGGATGAGCAGGGAGTTCGCAAACGGCCTCTATAGCCATGACAGGACAGACAAAGAGTTCACTGATGACCTCCTTGGCCGGAACAGAACAGGCGGAGCGTTCATAGATGGCCTCCATAGCTGTTACAGGACAGGAAGTGAGTTCATAAGCGGCCTCCGTGGCCGATTCAGGGCTGGACGTAAGTTCACAGACAACCTCTGCGGCCAGGTTGAGTCAGGACAATTGTTCACAGGCCGTGACAGGACAGGCTGAAAGTGCATTGCTGGGCGCCATTACCACGCAAGGAGCTGAAGCGAGCACCGCCGTTTCGGGAGGTTCTGCAGCATGCGTGTGATGCGACGTGATTCTGGATGATCAGCTGTGATGTGACGTGACTCTGGATGAATAACTGAGGCGTGACGTGACGAGGCTCTGGATGAACGGCTGAGATGTGATGAGGCTCTGGCAGATCAGATGAGACTTGACTGGACTCATGAAGATCAGTTATGACTTGACTTGACTCATGACGATCAACTGTGACCTGACTTGCCTCATGAAGATCAGCTGTGACTTGACTTGACTCATGATGATCAGTTGTGACTTGACTTGACTCCTGACGATCAACTGTGACTTGACTTGCCTCATGAAGATCAGCTGAGACTTGACTTGACTCATGAAGATCAGCTGTGACTTGACTTGACTCCTGAAGAACAACTGTGACTAGACTTAACTCATGACGATCAGTTGTGACTTGATCAGACTCATGATAATAAACTGTGACTCGATTTGACTCATGACGATCAACTGTGACTAGACTCGACTCAGGAAGATCAGCTGCGACTTGACTGGGCTCATGAAGAACAGGTGTGACTTGACTTGCCTCACGAAGATCTGCTGTGAGTTGACTTGACTCAGGAGGATCAATGGTGACTTGACTAAACTCAAGATGGGCAGCTGTGACATGACTAGGTGCTGTTGTGTCCGCCATTTTGTGAGCGTGCTCTAGTGTGGCCGCCATTTTGCGAATGGGCTCCACTGTCGCCGCCATCATGCGAGCGCGCTCTGGTGCGGCCGCCATTTCACGAGTGGGTTGCATCACCGAGTAGCGATCAGTAAACTTGAATATCCCGGAGCTTGTGGTTGACTAAACTCAGCAGCCACCATTACAGGCACAGACACGGTATCACGTTCTTCCTCCGCGATACCCACCATACACAAAGAGCCCACAGTCAATAAAGCATAATCCATAAATTGACATAGTGACGAACGTGGACCCTCAAGTGTGAGCTTAGACTTTAGCGGTTGATTAATGCCATTACAGAAAAAAATCTATCAAAACACAGTCCGGTAAATCAGAGTGATAGGCAATGTCCAGATACTCTTGAATGTAGTCCTCGACGAGTGTGTGCCCTGCTCGAGGGCTAAAAACAGCCTTGCAGTGTCCATACCTGGCCAATGTTCACATGAGAAGCTGCTGGATCCTTGTGTGGCCGAGTATTCTGTTACGGGGCTGACAAGACGTGAGACGTGCGGATCCATGTGCAAGCTTTATTAAAAGCAGAGGAGGTCAGAAACACAGGCAGGGTCGAACAGTGGCAAACAGGTAGATGGCGGGCAAGACACAAGAATAATCCTAGGGCTAGCATAGGTCAACAATCGGCGAACAGAATCACAAGGGCGAGACTAGAGGGATAAATCCAGGAAAACAGGCAAAGATCAGAAACCAAGAAAACAGACGAGGCAGACTAAGATGACAGAGAGTCAATGACATGGAAAGGGTGACCTCTGATGGCTAGCAGACGGAAGTTCATGGACCGGATACGTAACAGTTTGTTTATTTATTTGTACAAATGTTTAAAAATGTTTTTGTTCATATAAAGAAAGTCATTGGGGTTCAAGACAAGACATTGAATCTCACTGTGTAGATGAAGAAAATAAAAGCAATACACGAAATACATTAACAACCAAAAAAAAAAAATCTATTTATTTTTATTTTTATGACTATTTTTATAACTACTTATTTATGTCTTTCATTTTTCTGCATAGCATAAAAGAAAATATTATGAAAAAAACATATTCAAAAATGTTTTTATCTGTATAATACGAGTCACTGGGGTTCAAAACAACATGGAAATATAGACCAGCAAAGTAAAACAAAACATAAAACAAACCCAAAACACAACAACAACTTTAAAAAAACAACAACAAGCAAACATAAGAAACAAAACATTACGGTTCAAAGTCATTGGGGTTCAAAACAACATTTGAACACTTTGAATTTAATTGAAAACATGAAACAAAACCCAAAACATATAAAAAAAATCAACAACAAAACAAAACATTCTTACAGTTTTGTAATGACACACGGATGAGTAAACAGTCATTATTTTTGGCTGAACGATCTCTTTAAGTCCTGATGGTTAATATTCAGCTGTCCTTATTTCCACTACACTCTCGACACTGATCAAGTATGAGCAGTCTAAGAAAAACAACTTCTCTTCTCCAAAGGGACTTCTTGGGCTTTGACACGTCTAGTCGAGGAACTGGGAACTTTCTGAGGTTGATTCAGCCTCGAGCAATGTGAGCACAACAAGCAAAAGATTATGACATGATCTGTGTCCAGCAGGGCCGCTGGAATCGTCCTCTGCTCGCTCACATTCCCAGAGACGCGTTCACACGCTCGCTCTATCTCTTCATGGAGGCTTACAGTCGCAGAAGCAGAGATGTAACGTTCTTCCCTTTTGTTTCGCAGGGGATCTTCCCAGCCGGTTACGTTCACTTGAAGAAGGCTGTCGTCACGAACAGGGGGTAAGTGTCTTTATTCTGAATTACATCCAACTGCTCCCTCCATAGAGAACAAATGGGTTGGATGAGGAAAGGCAACGGGGAAAGAGATGGATGGAAGAGAAACGTTTTATTTATTCATTCATCTCAGTCCTCTGATTCCCTTTCTCCTCCCTTGCTGGCTCATGAGTTTCGTCACATGCCTGAAAGGCTGAGGTTTCATCTTTTTGGAAGGTCTCTTACTCTCATTTCTCTCTATCAAATATTTGCTTCAGATATGAAGCTTGGTGTGATGTGAGACCATCAGCTCCTGGGATTCAAAAGCTTAATGTATTTAATGTTTTTTTAGGGATAATTGATTTAATGGATAATCAGAGAGGTTTATATTGTGCTATGGGACATTTATAGTATACTTTAAATCTAAAACGTATTAAAAAAAAATGTGTACTTGCAGATAATATAACATTAATGAAATAAAATTGCACTTAAAGAGAGACACTTTCATGACTGTTTTAACACTGTTAAGTGCAATTTTAAGGAGTGCACTTTGTAATAATATCAAATTAAAAGTTTTGCTTCAACATAATTTTTTAATCATCATGTTATTAGTTTACTTTATGCATTGTATTTTGCACTTGAAGAAGAAGAAATAGTCCACAAAAAAAAAAGATGTATATGAGATTATTTCTTCATCAGAACAGATTTGGAGAAATGTAGCATTCAATCATTTGTTCACAGATGTATCCTCTGCAGTGAATGGGTGTCATCAGAATGAGAGTCCAAACAGCTGATAAAAACATAACAATAATTAACAAGTAATCCACACAACTCCAGTCCATCCGTTAACAAATCCATCATTAAGGCCTTTTAATTTTTTTAATGGTTGCTTCTGGCTAAAATATGAGTCTATAATCCATAATATTGCTTCCTCTGGTGAAAATGTTGTTTCGTCTGAATCAGGAGAGAAATATGCACAGATCAAAGACTATTTACAAGCCAAAACAGATCTAAATAAATATGCCAGAGGATTTGGAAATTGATTTTTTAACTGGAAGAAGCATTATTGATTATTATGGACTCATATTTTGGCTAGAAGTGATGGTTAAAAATTTAAACCTCTTAATAATAGATGTGTTTCTTACAAACACACAGCTTTTCACTTCATAGGATGTTAACTGATGGACTGCAGTGGTGTGGATTACTTGTGGATTACTGTGATGTTTTTATCAGCTGTTTGGACTCTCATTCTGACGGCGCCCATTCACTGCAGAGGATCCATTGGTGAACAAGTGATGTAATGCTACATTTCTCCAAATCTGATGAAGAAATAAACTCATCTACATCTTGGATGACCTGAGAGTAAGTAAAATGTCGGTGAATAATTCATTTTTGAGTGAACTATTCCTTATATTTTAGTATATAGTACACATTTTAGAAGTGCCTTTCTTTTCCACAAGGATTTACAAGCAGAAATTATGTTGTTCTTACAATCTAATGGTTGTAAAAGTCATTAGAAGATCAAGTTTTTTGTAAAGTTATTGATAAAAGACAAAATTATCGTTTGTACACTGAGATCGCTTTAGAACACATACAGATGCTTTTTGTATGTTCCATTTATTTCAAAAACATTACAGAAAATGCATCTTTAACTACATGTTGTCATTTGAACAAACATTCAATTGCTAATGCTAATTTGCAGTTCAGTACAGTAAGTGAGGCAGATGTTGATTCAGTAACTGCTGTGAGTTTCAGCGAAGGATTTATCAGACTGATTTCAAACCTGTAAATGTCAAGTTTGTAAATCCTGAAGCTAATCTACAAGCAATTTAAAGTAGTCTCCCACTGTCTGCACTCGAGCTACCCTTTTGTAGTTAGCAGAACTACAAGCTACAAACAAAAAGTACAAAACTTAATTAAAGCAATTATTTCACAATTTGGAGACCTTGTTTGTTGCGCGATCTGCGGGAAGAAACAATAAATCTGTGTTTGCACAGCTTTTGGTTGCGCCACACCGCTAATCAATGAAAAATAAAGCTAATTTCTGTTAGTTTCTCCCTAACACTACATTATACAATGTTTAAATCGCCAATCGGTATCCTCTTAATTCGTTAGCATATTTTGTAAATCTGGTAGATAAAATAGCTGAATGTTGTTCTGTGGAAAGATTGTTTCGTTTTTACAGATTCATTCACAGGTTTGAATCTGCTTCAGTGACACACTGCATATAAATGTTTAAGGCATGCAGTGTAAAGATGGAGAAAACATGAAACAGTGAGCAAGAAAGAGAGCAGAGAAACTCTGGGCCGTCACTCCCATTGGGATCTCTCTGCTGAAAACACAAGAGAAAAGTGCAAATCAGGGACTGTCGGTCGGCAGCTTCTTCTGTTTGTTTTAGCTTTTGATGTTTTCCAACTTGTTCACAGGTGTTTGCACACAGGATCGGGATTAATCGTTTGACAGCACTAATAAATGTGAGCCAAAATCATCACAATTAAAAGAACCAAAGACTTAAACTACTTCAGTCTGTGTGCATTTAATTTATTTAATACACGAGTTTCACAATTTGAGTTGAATTACTGAAATAAATGAACTTTTCCACGACATTCTAATTTATTGAGATACACGTGTGTATATATATATATATATATATATATATATATATATATATATATGTTAAAATATTTAACGCAATTAACTCAGGGCCAGGGCTCTCCACTCACAATTGCTGTTTCTGTCACTTTTCTCTTGACAAGAAGTACATTTATTCAGTTGCAGAATGTCTTTACGATCACATCAAACGGGAGACGTTTCAGACGCACACCCCAACTTCATTTAAGTCAAACGAGCGCGGAAACGGTACTGTTCTCGCAGCGCGTGTGCTTCAATTGCACGCACAAAGACTGTAGCACTGTAGCCTGTATCATTTCATATCAAAGAGCGAAATAATCTACGTGCATGCAATGTCGTGGTCAGATAAGTCATGAAGCTTTAAGGATTCATCTATTTTTAATTTTGAATTTAGTGTTTGATAACTTCAATTTCTGTATATTTCTGCAGAAGGACACAGGTAAATATGACATTTATTATAATGGGTTTATGTGAAGATTGTTTTAAGTTCACTTAAATTAGAAGTTATTTTTTAAAGTCTAACACATGTTAAAATTGATAGCTCTCAATTATACTGTAATGTTGAATGGCTAGTCAATAGTTTAATATTGGGGGGGGGGCAATTTTATAGCGAAATCGGTATTGGTATCATTGATACTGGCCTTCAGTCATAAAAAAATGCCATTAAACAAATATTAAAAATATACTGTCTTTATGTTGTTTGTACATTAATTTGAAGATTTAATGTGGAATTATTCCAATATAAAAGTATATTTAAAAACGTTAATGTTAGGTGGGATTAATTCGCGATTAATCTCAGAAAAAAAACATTTTAATCGATTGACAGCACTAATATATATATATATATATATATATATATA
>NW_015505338.1:1535494-1535715 GCF_001515645.1 Sinocyclocheilus grahami | reverse complement strand
AATGATTTTAGCAAATGGCTGCAATATAACAAAGAGTGAAAAATTTAAGGGGGTCTGAATACTTTCCGTACCCACTGTATATATATGTATGTATGTATGTATGTATGTGTGTGTGTGTGTGTGTCTGTGAGTGTGTGTGAGATTGTATACTGTGTGTGTTTATATATTTAAAAAGATAGATAGATAGATAGATAGATAGATAGATAGATAGATGGATGTAA
>NW_015505338.1:1521203-1535456 GCF_001515645.1 Sinocyclocheilus grahami | reverse complement strand
TATGTATGTATGTATGTATGTATGTGTGTGTGTGTGTGTGTCTGTGAGTGTGTGTGAGATTGTATACTGTGTGTGTTTATATATTTAAAAAGATAGATAGATAGATAGATGGATGTAAAGCCTGTATTTATTTGTTAAAAAATACAATAATACAATTAGCTGTAATACTGTGAAATATTATTAAAATTTAAAATACCTGTTTTCTACTGTAATATATTTTAAAATGTGATTTATTCCTGTGATGTAAAGCGGAATTTTCAGCATCATTACTCCAGTCTTCAGTGTCACACGATCCTTCAGAAATCATTCTGATATGCTGATTTAGTGTTCGAGAATATTATTATTATTATTATTAATAATATTTATTTTACTTTTTATGTTGAAAAGAGTTGTATTGCTTCATATTTTTGTGGAACCAGTGATACAAGATTTTTCCAAGGATCTTTGACGAATAGAAAGTTCAGAGAAAAAAAACGGCCTTTATTTGAAATATAAATCTTTTGTAACATTAATAGTGTGTTTGCTGCCACTTTTTTAATCCAGCCATGCAAACTTTTAAATGGCTATTCAAAAGGTAATTTCTAAATTACTTAAAACTATAGATCATATTTTAATGTATGGTGACCCCATATTTGGGTTTTTAGTGAACTGCAATATATTTCTTTCATTTTTTTTACTCATAAAGTTCTCTAAAACCTAGAAAAGTTTAAGAATCACTGCTTTAAGACTTGCTTCTGTAAATAGCTGTGATGATATGTTTTTGCTGCTTAGCTTCAGCTATAAATGCCGGGGAGGGAGCTCTGCGCTCCATGTTCAGCCCGTGTCCCAGGATCAAATTATAGCGTCTCATCAGAATTCAGAAAACAAGCAGAAAATTACTCTGAAAGCCGTTACATTTGACACATGTGATGATAAAGCGGAACAAAGAGCTCAATCTGTTTCCACCGTGTGTCAGAGAAGGACAGAGGAAGGACAGTGAGGGCTGATGGATGTACAACAATATGGAGAGATGAATGGACAGGAAGAGCTAATGCGACAGCAGGAAGATGAAGCAGGACAATTTAGTGCTATTGGTTTATGATGATAGCTCTGTGTACAGTACACTGTTATTTTAAAGACCCTATGGAATACTTTAACAAAGGTCTTTTCCTCCGTTTTATCATATTTACTACCAAAATAGCAAGTAGAGAATTATTTTACAAAAGTTTATTTGTAAAAAATTTTTTTTTTAAATTATGTGTTTATATGAGAATACATAAATTGCTATTTGTGTTATTTTATTTATTGCTTCTACCTGCTTTTGGGGGGTAATTGATCTATCCTCTGGTCAGAGTTTGTTGTTTTCTTCATCTGTTTATTTTATATGTATAAAAAAAAATTTATGTTTTTATTCATATTTAAATATAGTATGTAGTAAATATATTATGTATTTATATTAGGGCTGTCAATCTGTTACAATTTTTAATCTAATTAATCACACCCTTTTTTTGTGATTAATCGCGATTAATCGCACACTTCATGAAATTATGCATAGACCATTTATCTTGTTTCAAATGTTTATTTTGTCATTATTTGCTATATCCAGCAAAGTAAACCAAAAGATTAAAGGGTGATTCTCAAAAATCTGTATTTTCTGCAAGCTTTTTGTCTTTCCAAAAAAGGACACTTAGAAACTCCAAAAGGACACCAAAGAACCAAATGATATAATGAGCCCATATAAGCACATGAAAGAAAAAAATAATCTGAATTTTATAGTATGTGCAACAGCAAAGAGCTTTTTTACATTTTAGAGAAGCCAAGTTGCGAAACCGAACAGGACCACATGGAGATGCCAAAAAAAAAAAAAAAAAACTAAACCAACCGACGGCTGACTGCATATATCTGCTACAGTAACATACACATGACAAATCAAAACATTATCGTGAATGTGTGTGGAAACAACGTGAATGTACGGAAATGTCTGTGCCTGTGCATAAATACAATGTGCGATCAGTGCGTCAAGAGCACTCATACTGGATTGGATGTGTTGACAATACGTTCAGTCTGTACTTCAGCGCATGTGACATGTGAGGGCTCGTGCTCTTCAGAGACAATCACAGAATATGACAGAGCTTGTGTTTAAAAGCCAAACACACTGGAATGGATAATTCACTGAAAACGCAACACAAGTCTCTGTTCTCTCTGCAATCTCTGATGTAATCAGCCTGGTTTCGTTATATTAGCGCTGTTTTGGACGGATTGTTTCAATGCATTCGCTTACTGGATCATTGGACTGAAAACCTTCCCGGAGTTTAGCGGCTTAAAATGATCTAATCGCAAGCAGAGAAGCAAAATTGGGTTAAAGGGTTAGAACAGAAATTGTGCTTCAGTAATTTTGCGTTAACTGCGTTAAATTATTTTAACGCGTTAAGGATTTTAAAATTAATCACATGCGTTAACGCGTTAACGATGACAGCCCTAATTTATAGTAATTTTATTACGTATTTATAGAATTAGTGAATAAATAAATTCATAAATAAATATGTATGCATAAATAAAATGTCACTAATGTTATATACAGTGGGTACGGAAAGTATTCAGACCCCCTTAAATTTTTCACTCTTTGTTATATTGCAGCCATTTGCTAAAATCATTTAAGTTATTTTTTCTTCCTCATTAATGTACACACAGCACCCCATATTGACAGAAAAACACAGAATTGTTGACATTTTTAAAAAACTGAAATATCAACAAAAAAAAATTTCAAAAACTGAAATATCACATGATCCTAAGTATTCAGACAAATATAGTAATCTTTCATTATTAGTAACTATTTATGAGAAAAAAATAAATACATAAATGCATAAATACTTTAATGCATAAAGTGTTATATTTTATTTAAATACGGTCATATTTCATTATTACTAAGTATTTCTGAGGAAAATAATAATGCATAAAGTGTCATTTTTTTGTATAAATAAATATAATAATATATAATAATAAATTATTGTTATTTAAATATATTAACCATCCATTACTACTAACTACCTTTGTAGATAGATAGATAGATAGATAGATAGATAGATAGATTATTTTTTATTTAAATATAGTAACCATTCATTACAATGAAGTACATTTGAGAATGAATGAATGAATGAATGAATAAAAATATTATTTTTTATTATTTTTATTTAAATATAGTAACCATTCATTACAATGAAGTACATTTGAGAATGAATGAATGAATGAATGAAAATATTATTTTTTATTATTTTTATTTAAATATAGTAACCATTCATTACAATTAAGTACATCTGAGAATGAATGAGTGAATGAATGAAAATATTATTTTTATTTAAATATAGTAACCATTCATTATGATTAAGTACATTTGAGAATAAATTAATGAAAACATTATTTGTTATTATTTTTATTTAAATAGAGTAACAATTTATTTGAGAATGAATGAGTGAGTGAATTAATGAATGAATTAATTAAAATATAATTTTTATTTAAATATAGTAACCGTTCATTACGATTAAGTACATTTGAGAATGAATGAGTGAGTGAATGAATGAATTAATTAAAATATTATTTTTATTTAAATATAGTAACCATTCATTACGATTAAGTACATTTGAGAATGAATGAATGAAAACATTATTTTTTTATATTTTTATTTAAATATAGTAACCATTCATTACGATTAAGTACATTTGAGAATGAATGAGTGAATGAATGAATGAATGAATGAAAATATTATTTTTATTTAAATATAGTAACCGTTCATTATGACTAAGTACATTTGAGAATGAATGAATGAGTGAGTGAATGAATGAATGAATGAAAATAATATTTTTATTTAAATATAGTAACCGCTTATTACGATTAAGTACATTTGAGAATGAATGAATGAGTGAGTGAGTGAGTGAGTGAGTGAGTGAGTGAATGAATGAATAAGTAAATCAATAAATTAAGTAAGTATTCATTGGTAACTACTCGTTGGAGGGCAATCACACTTACCTGTGGTCAATGTTTGTTGTTTCTGTTCAGGCAATATGAGACGGTGGTCCCGCTGGAGGACCCCATCATCACAGAGGTCACCTCTACGCTGCAGGAGTGGTCTGTCCTGTGGAAGCAGCTGTATGTGGTGAGTTCCTCCTCCTCCTCTTCTATCTCTACTCCACTGTGGGCAGGAAAGGCGATGTCGTTTGCATGTGCTACAACAGCAAGCATCACTCGAGAGACTGGATTATAGTGCTTTCAGTGATGGAACCATCTTCCCTCGATCTAGTAGACCATTTGAGTGCGCTTCGTACAATATTTCATAAGTATGTCATTTTTAAGGAAATACACACCTGGCACATGGGAACATAGAGGAACCATTTAAAAATGTATCGCGGACTGAATGCAAGAATGTGTTTTCTCTCTCTCTCTCTCTCTCTCTGAACAGGCTGCTAGTAAACGAGTTTCTGTGCAAATATTTTGTAAACAGTACAATAATTTACATAAAAATGGTTGATTGAACAAAAGAAGAACAAATTTATCAAATGTTTCATGAATTGTATAATCCGCATAAGAATGGTTAAAAATGATTAATGAAATGTGCAGAACAAATTTACGAATCACATATTTGACAATTTATGTATTGCATGGTTGTGAACGATTCACGAAACAAGCATAATGAATTTATAAATAAATGAATGAATGTTCAATAGTTCACATACAATGATTACAACCAGTCATGAAACAAACAAGCAGAACTAATTTATGCATCAAATGGTTGCGAGCGATTCATGAAACTCAAGTATTATGAATTTAAGTTCATGTTGATAGCTTACCGAAGAAAGTTTACGAACAACTCATAAAATTCAATTATTGCATATGTATGGAGCGCACGTTTGATAGTTTACTCAATAAAGTTTACAAACAATTCATAAAACTCAATTATTGAGAATTTATGAAGTGCACGTTTGATAGTTTATTCAACAAAGTTTACGAACAATTCATAAAACTCAATTATTGCGAACTTATGAAGGGCATGTTTGATAGTTTACATAAGAAAGTTTATGAACAATTCATAAAACTCAATTATTGTGAATTTATGACGTGCACGTTTGATAGTTTACTCAACAAAGTTTACGAACAATTCATAAAACTCAATTATTGCAAATTTATGAAGTGCACATTTGATAGTTTACTCAACAAAGTTTACGAACAATTAATACAACTCAATTATTGCAAACTTATTTAGTGCATGTTTGATAGTTTACACAAGAAAGTTTATGAACAATTCATAAAACTCAATTATTGCGAATTTATGACGTGCACGTTTGATAGTTTACTCAACAAAGTTTACGAACAATTCATAAAACTCAATTATTGCGAATTTATGAAGTGCACATTTGATAGTTTACTCAACAAAGTTTACGAACAATTAATACAACTCAATTATTGCGAACTTATTTAGTGCATGTTTGATAGTTTACACAAGAAAGTTTATGAACAATTCATAAAACTCAATTATTGCAAACTTATGAAGTGCATGTTTGATAGTTTACACAAGAAAGTTTATGAACAATTCATAAAACTCAATTATTGCAAATTTATGAAGCACATGTTTGAATTTTTTTACATTAGAATGTTCACAAACAATTTATGAAACAGGCAGAAATTATTTATGAATTGCATGACTGTGAATGATTGCATGGTTGAGAAATGATCAGAACAAATTGATCAATCAGACAATTGGAGAATCGACATGGTTTTGAATTTTTCGAATTGGATATTCAACAGCATAAGAATAGTTTTACGAATTATTTGGAAAGGAAGTTGCTGTGCTTGTATTTCACAAATGAGGCGTGTTCTGTCCTATTCTGGCTCAACCAATGGTGTGAGTTGTAGGCGGGGCTACCGGTTTATACAGTCATTAGCATGGAAATTGAGAAATGCAAGAATGTTTTATTGTCCATTTTTCTTTGCCCTCCCTCTGAAATGCAAAAGGAAGCTTTTCTGAATTATTTTATCTTAGATTAATGAATGAATATCAAAGAGCACTTTTAAGTTACCTAAGCAAAGGCCCATGGATCTGATGTGAAGAATGATCAGGCAGAAGAGGCTTTGTGAAAGTCTTGAATGTGCTGCTCTCCTCACACAGAGACACTATGAGATCTGACAGAGCCCTTTATGTAAGCCTGTACTGAGGATTACCAAGCATTAGTGTACGACATGACAATAGCGCTCTCTCTCTCTCTATTCTTTGTGACTCAGGAGGTTTTAGGGATGCCAGACATGATGTAACCACAAAGATTTTAACAGCGTTGATTCATCATCCATCATTGCTTACTGCCATTTTGACCATCTACTGCTCAACACAAAGATGACACAGCATTTTTTTTTTTGTTCACATGTTCATCATGTACTGTACGTTTCAGGGAGTACATGGCTTTGTATTCTTAATATAGTTTAATGTTTGCTGTCTATTGTCTTATTATATCTCACACAAATAAGTGAGGTTTATGCTTAAAACAAGAGCAAAACAAGTGGGGTAAGAAAAAGTGTAGTCTTTGAAAATAAGTTTTAATATATTTTTCTTAAAAAAATAGTTTTAAGGATTGTTAGATACAGATTAAAACGTTTTTTTGCAGTGTTCCAGCACTCATCACATCAGAGAAAGCAGCTTGTTTTTGCTATTTTGACTATTTTTAAACCGTAACGTGTTTCCTCTAACACCTTTTTTTCTCAGTCATCACCAATTCAAAGACATGAACGCTTGTAATAAGGCTTCCAGGATTCTGACAGCACTCGTAATGCGGCTCAGAAAATCAACGCTAATTTGGTGGCTGGCTGAATCAGGGGTGACTAATTCGGACTGATTTGGGTTGCGTAACGAGGCGAACACAGAGCATCGCGAGGCTGCCGCTCAGCTGATAGCGAAGATTCACACTCCACGGCTCCGGTTAGGAAAACGTGGACAAGACAACACACAGCCAGTCACGTGGAAACGCTTGTTGAAATTATTGTAACAGCAAGAGCTCAATGTATCTGGGACTCGGACCAAAGCCTCCCCTCTTATCAGAAGCCAACGCAGGCGATAAATGTATTTGACTAATTAGTGAACAGTGTTTTCTGAATTTGCTGTTCGCAGTTTGGCTGTGGCAGGTCTGGCAGATGCACTTTGTCATCTTCACATTGCTGTGGATGTGCTATTAGCAGTATGTTAATCAGGGATGGAAATTAACTTTTTCACTCACCAGCCAATTTGGCTACTAAATGTTTAAGTTACTGGCCATTCATAACTTCTACAAGCCAAAAACAAAAAAGACAGAAATACACCAACAGTTTGAGGCTGTCTACACTGGGCGTGACAGAGCGACCGTTGCAAATCATTTTGTCAGTACTAGAGGGTGTGACAAAAAATTATATCTCAATATTTTCTGTGATTTTATCGATAAAGATAATTAGACGATATTTTGCTGAGTGTGTTATTGTGCTGATATCTTAAGGACTACCATGGACCGCTGACTCCTAAAGTTTTTGATAATCTTCATATTCTGTGTGGTTAGTTCACAGCAGTGATAGAAATGAATCTTTTCCAATAATTTTAAATAGATTTTTAACTTTTATGGGCATTCTTACCTTTATAAAGCCATTTTTTTCTGAAAGTGTACATCATCTTTTGAGTCAAATTCTTACATTTAATCCGTCAATTATAATAATAATACATTTAGGCTGTTACTAAACAAATTAAATCAGTATCAATAAAATTAATCTTCGCAGAAGTTGCATATGAAGTGGCATTTAGATGCATTTACATATGTTAATGCAGCTTAGAGGGACATGGAATGCTTTAGCCTGCAGTTACAAATGCATAAATAATGTTTTGATATTTAAAACATGAAATGTTGAATACTGATATTTGAAATTATTAAAAAAATGAAAAGATACTTTAAATGTGAAATTAAAACCGCCAGTAGGTGGCAGCAAGTCACTGTTAATAAGTGATTAATTGCGAATGAACCGAATCATTTAAACAGTTGATTCATTCAGAAACAAAACAACGGCATGTTGCTAAGAAACGCAAAACAGTGCTGTGGCTGTGTTTGGAATGTTTTTTGTTGACGAAATAGCACAGAAATAGCGCAAAAACAGCCAATATGGTGTCTAAAACGTAAGTCTTTAGATATTAACTTATTGTTTATTGAACTGTTGTATAAAATAAATATCACATTTGTAACCATGCTGATTTTTTAAGAAAAAACGAGTGCATGTTTGATAGTTTACACAAGAAAGTTTATGAACAATTCATAAAACTCAATTATTGCAAATTTATGAAGCACATGTTTGAATTTTTTTACATTAGAATGTTCACAAACAATTTATGAAACAGGCAGAAATTATTTATGAATTGCATGACTGTGAATGATTGCATGGTTGAGAAATGATCAGAACAAATTGATCAATCAGACAATTGGAGAATCGACATGGTTTTGAATTTTTCGAATTGGATATTCAACAGCATAAGAATAGTTTTACGAATTATTTGGAAAGGAAGTTGCTGTGCTTGTATTTCACAAATGAGGCGTGTTCTGTCCTATTCTGGCTCAACCAATGGTGTGAGTTGTAGGCGGGGCTACCGGTTTATACAGTCATTAGCATGGAAATTGAGAAATGCAAGAATGTTTTATTGTCCATTTTTCTTTGCCCTCCCTCTGAAATGCAAAAGGAAGCTTTTCTGAATTATTTTATCTTAGATTAATGAATGAATATCAAAGAGCACTTTTAAGTTACCTAAGCAAAGGCCCATGGATCTGATGTGAAGAATGATCAGGCAGAAGAGGCTTTTTGAAAGTCTTGAATGTGCTGCTCTCCTCACACAGAGACACTATGAGATCTGACAGAGCCCTTTATGTAAGCCTGTACTGAGGATTACCAAGCATTAGTGTACGACATGACAATAGCGCTCTCTCTCTCTCTATTCTTTGTGACTCAGGAGGTTTTAGGGATGCCAGACATGATGTAACCACAAAGATTTTAACAGCGTTGATTCATCATCCA
The DNA here is from genome assembly GCF_001515645.1 of Sinocyclocheilus grahami. Taxonomy (NCBI): domain Eukaryota; kingdom Metazoa; phylum Chordata; class Actinopteri; order Cypriniformes; family Cyprinidae; genus Sinocyclocheilus; species Sinocyclocheilus grahami. Next base: position 1,526,420 of record NW_015505338.1, on the reverse strand, counting down.
TCATTGCTTACTGCCATTTTGACCATCTACTGCTCAACACAAAGATGACACAGCATTTTTTTTTTTGTTCACATGTTCATCATGTACTGTACGTTTCAGGGAGTACATGGCTTTGTATTCTTAATATAGTTTAATGTTTGCTGTCTATTGTCTTATTATATCTCACACAAATAAGTGAGGTTTATGCTTAAAACAAGAGCAAAACAAGTGGGGTAAGAAAAAGTGTAGTCTTTGAAAATAAGTTTTAATATATTTTTCTTAAAAAAATAGTTTTAAGGATTGTTAGATACAGATTAAAACGTTTTTTTGCAGTGTTCCAGCACTCATCACATCAGAGAAAGCAGCTTGTTTTTGCTATTTTGACTATTTTTAAACCGTAACGTGTTTCCTCTAACACCTTTTTTTCTCAGTCATCACCAATTCAAAGACATGAACGCTTGTAATAAGGCTTCCAGGATTCTGACAGCACTCGTAATGCGGCTCAGAAAATCAACGCTAATTTGGTGGCTGGCTGAATCAGGGGTGACTAATTCGGACTGATTTGGGTTGCGTAACGAGGCGAACACAGAGCATCGCGAGGCTGCCGCTCAGCTGATAGCGAAGATTCACACTCCACGGCTCCGGTTAGGAAAACGTGGACAAGACAACACACAGCCAGTCACGTGGAAACGCTTGTTGAAATTATTGTAACAGCAAGAGCTCAATGTATCTGGGACTCGGACCAAAGCCTCCCCTCTTATCAGAAGCCAACGCAGGCGATAAATGTATTTGACTAATTAGTGAACAGTGTTTTCTGAATTTGCTGTTCGCAGTTTGGCTGTGGCAGGTCTGGCAGATGCACTTTGTCATCTTCACATTGCTGTGGATGTGCTATTAGCAGTATGTTAATCAGGGATGGAAATTAACTTTTTCACTCACCAGCCAATTTGGCTACTAAATGTTTAAGTTACTGGCCATTCATAACTTCTACAAGCCAAAAACAAAAAAGACAGAAATACACCAACAGTTTGAGGCTGTCTACACTGGGCGTGACAGAGCGACCGTTGCAAATCATTTTGTCAGTACTAGAGGGTGTGACAAAAAATTATATCTCAATATTTTCTGTGATTTTATCGATAAAGATAATTAGACGATATTTTGCTGAGTGTGTTATTGTGCTGATATCTTAAGGACTACCATGGACCGCTGACTCCTAAAGTTTTTGATAATCTTCATATTCTGTGTGGTTAGTTCACAGCAGTGATAGAAATGAATCTTTTCCAATAATTTTAAATAGATTTTTAACTTTTATGGGCATTCTTACCTTTATAAAGCCATTTTTTTCTGAAAGTGTACATCATCTTTTGAGTCAAATTCTTACATTTAATCCGTCAATTATAATAATAATACATTTAGGCTGTTACTAAACAAATTAAATCAGTATCAATAAAATTAATCTTCGCAGAAGTTGCATATGAAGTGGCATTTAGATGCATTTACATATGTTAATGCAGCTTAGAGGGACATGGAATGCTTTAGCCTGCAGTTACAAATGCATAAATAATGTTTTGATATTTAAAACATGAAATGTTGAATACTGATATTTGAAATTATTAAAAAAATGAAAAGATACTTTAAATGTGAAATTAAAACCGCCAGTAGGTGGCAGCAAGTCACTGTTAATAAGTGATTAATTGCGAATGAACCGAATCATTTAAACAGTTGATTCATTCAGAAACAAAACAACGGCATGTTGCTAAGAAACGCAAAACAGTGCTGTGGCTGTGTTTGGAATGTTTTTTGTTGACGAAATAGCACAGAAATAGCGCAAAAACAGCCAATATGGTGTCTAAAACGTAAGTCTTTAGATATTAACTTATTGTTTATTGAAATTTTGTTAGACAGGTGTGTGGCTTTGCTAATCAAGTCCAATCAGTATAATCAAACACAGCTTGACTCAAATGAAGGTGTAGAACCATCTCCAGGATGATCAGAAGAAATGGACAGCCCCTGAGTTAAATATATGAGTGTCACAGCAAAGGGTCTGAATACTTAGGACCATGTGATATTTCAGTTTTTCTTTTTTAATAAATCTGCAAAAATGTCAACAATTCTGTGTTTTTCTGTCAATATGGGGTGCTGTGTGTACATTAATGAGGAAAAAAAAATTACTTAAATGATTTTAGCAAATGACTGCAATATAACAAAGAGTGAATCATTTAAGGAGGTCTGAATACTTTCCGTACCCACTGTATATTAGGGATGGGCGCTATCTTATCGTTTGCGATATACCGTAAAAATCCTCCCCACGAACAGAATTAGTCTTCCCGCGATAATAGCTATAAAGTCTAGCTGTTGACCTATTTCTGTGTGCGACAGTGCGGAGCGACATTGTGGAAGGCGGACGTGAAATTGAGGAGGAGTTTATCGCTAAATGAGGAGCTGCTTCTACAATCTGTAACTGGTTTGGTTAGGGCTGCACAGTGCATACAAAATCGGTCTGAATAAATGTACTACAGTAGCACGTGTGCGATACAGTTTTGCATGTGTATGAGCGTGTTTACTAACCTGTTGTCCAACAAAGATATCATTTATTGATGTGCTTTTTCTCCAAATTAACTCGAGTGTTTGAAATAACTTCTTTTTGTGACCAGACGTGGTTTCATATTACAGATTGATAGTATTATATACAGTAATAAAGGCTATGTCGATTAGCATTGCATTATAAATATACACTGAAAAAAATAATATGCTAGATTTACTTAGTGAATCCAAATGTTGTCCAACAAAGATATCATTTATTGATGTGCTTTTTCTCCAAATTAACTCGAGTGTTTGAAATAACTTCTTTTTGTGACCAGACGTGGTTTCATATTACAGATTGATAGTATTATATACAGTAATAAAGGCTATGTCGATTAGCATTGCATTATAAATATACACTGAAAAAAATAATATGCTAGATTTACTTATAAATATAGTGCATAATTTTTGCATCCCTCTTCTTAAGTAAATTTTGCATGGTATTTTAAGCAGTTACCTAAAAATCTTTAGTTGGCAATGCTTAAATGTTTGAGTATCCCAGTGAACGGGAAAGTTACGGAGGCAGCCCTTGTTCCCATGAGAGAGCAGGGCATTCGCATCCTCAACTACCTCGACGATTGGCTTATTTTCTGAAAAAATCTAATCAAATCAAATGTATACCTCAGTGGCTTGGGGTAACTCAGTTTTACAGAATACATCAGGCCAAGACGGGCAACACATGCATTGCAACACTGAACAATCTTGACAGAACCTCAACACCTTTCAAGACTATTTCTGCCTCTGAAGGACTACCATGTGTAGAGCCCCCTTGTAGGGTCTTCTTGGGCTATTTCCCGATCAGTGTTCTATAACACAAAACAATAAAACAATAAAAGGCATATTGTGCTTTTTTGGTTGTCAGGCTCAACTTTAAAACATGTATGAGGCTCACTGTTGGAGACAGCCAAGCAGTCATTATTCTGACCAAATCGTTCAAACAAACAAACAAATTTTTTTTTAATTTGATTTATTTTAAGATTAGTCATTGTATTTTCAAATTTGCACTTTCCACTTACTATAAAAGTAATTGCAAAGCAAACAACACAAAATGTACCATATTCACTCACCTGGTAATGTGGTAATGTGCAATCAGATTGTCAGTGTTCTCTGATAGGAAGACAATCAAGCTGTGATCCTGAGTACAAACAGAAATAGAAATTCATGTTAATATTAAAAATAAAATAAAACGCATGACACAGTAATGACAGTGAACATCTAAGATTTAAATGCTAAAATAAGTAAGCAGGATTTTCAGTAAACAGTAAACTTCAGTAGATTTTACTGTATGAATTCAATATACAGATTCTAATCAAAGTTAAAGTTAATCAGTCAAGAGCAGTGAGTGATTTTTGCCCTGTCTTGTGTTGATTAACATTAATGAAATTGCACGGATTTAATGTACTTACACATGTCCAGTTTTCTGTTTACATTCACTAAGGACATAAACGACTGTTTATGTAAATCTTGAGTGTTTTCGACAGTTTAAGAGCAATTAGTGAAGATCTTGGTTCACTGTTCACACTGTGTGACTTTGCGTGTGTCAGGGTAGCACGCGAGTAAAATAATTTGAAGGTTATAACTGGAATGGCTATCTACCGATATATACGCCCAGATCTACCACTACAATGCTAACATATGACATCATGTATGTTGTATCATGCAGTTTGTTGAACTGCCACTGGTACAACGTCACTGTAGCACGATTAACGTTAGCCTACGATCAAAGGCGGAGTGTAAAAATTAATCGTACAATGTGTATTTTGGTCTCACAAAAAGTTGTGACTCTGGCGTGCACGCACATGGTTAAGTGTTCATTCGATATCTAGTAAAATATATGATAAAGAAAAGTTCTACTTATTTCACATAACAGCTACTTACCTTCACAGTGGATGTAGTCCTCCTCTGAGATCTGGTTTACTAAAATGGCCACCACAAATTGCGCGTTTCAAAGTTAATCCAGTTTGTCACGTGGTATCTGCTTGGATCCTAAAAATATTATGTTAATTTGACAAAAATTTTATTGTACTGTTGATTTTACTTAAATTTACTTGTGTTTCTTTATTAATTAAAGTAAAGCATAAACTTGTGGGAAGTCGTGGCCTAATGGTTAGAGAGTCTGACTCGTAACCCAAAAGGTTGCGGGTTCGAGTCTCGTACCGGCAGGGATTGTAGGTGGGGGGAGTGAATGTACAGCGCTGTCTTCCACCTTCAATACCACGACTGAGGTGCCCTTGAGCAAGGCACCGAACCCCCAACTGCTCCCTAAGCGCCGCAGCATAAAATGGCTGCCCACTGCTCTGGGTGTGTGTTCACGGTGTGTGTGTGTGTTCACTGCTGTGTGTGTGCACTTTGGATGGGATAAATGCAGAGCACTAATTCTGTGTATGGGTCACCATACTTGGCCACATGTCACTTCACTTTCAACTCAATATGTTATGTAACATTTGTAGCTTTAAATTAAGTAATGTGCAAAACTTTTTAAGTAAAATCTGTTTATTTTAATGAGCCATATTTGCTGAGGGCAGTGTTACGACCCATTTTTTTTACTAGGGTACGAGACGAAAGAGTGATGTAACGGGATTCCGGCCACAGCCAACAGATCACCAAAGACAAATAACAGTTTTAAATAATTTATTAAATAAGAATGAAATTAAT
>NW_015505338.1:1510614-1520680 GCF_001515645.1 Sinocyclocheilus grahami | reverse complement strand
TCTGTCGATAAGCCTCGGGGACAAGCTCGTAGGCTCTCAACACAGCAGACTTAATCTTATCATAATCTAAACTGTCATTAATAGACAGCGTCGAACAAACTTCCTGAGCCTTTCCTGTTAAACGACATTGCAACAAAAGAGGCCACACTTCTTTTGGCCAACGCAAAGCTGCAGCAATGCGCTCAAAAGCGCCGAAATATGAATCCACCTCGGCCTCCCTAAATGGTGGGACGAGGTTAATTTGTTTACAAACATCAAAATCGGAAGAATTTGCAGAAGGCCTAAACAATGAGGAATCAGAGGTGTGATGCAAAACCTGACCCACGGGAACAACAGCAGGTGCAGTTTTAGACTCACCAGGCGGCTGGCGACCAGCCTGCGTCTCCAACTCGCATTGTCTAAAACGTAAAAGTTGCGTAGTATGCTCTTGACGCTTAATTTCCAAATCGAGTTGCTTTAATTTAATAGCGAGTTTTAAATCTTCCGTCCCTAACCCACTAAGCGAGCGAAGCACCGGATCACTACTGGGTACCTGTTCTTCATCACCTGAACTTTCTTCAGTCTCCTTACCCACCCTTTCAGGATTTTGCGCTGCTATCAACACCCCCTGTTTAATCAACTCAGTGTATATTACATCCCGCACTTCTTCCTTACGAGCTGCTTTTACTACCAAAATATCATAATAATTAGCGACCAAAAACAAATCTTCTTTACAACACGATTCTAATGCTTCAAACGAAGGCTTCTGCCGAAATGCCTCAATACTAAAATCCATTCTTATATTCCCTTCCCCTCCACAAAAAAAAACTGCCAACCAAACTTACTCACCAGCACAACGAAGAGAAAAATACATACCGTTGGACGAGCCCCCATTTGTTACGACCCATTTTTTTTACTAGGGTACGAGACGAAAGAGTGATGTAACGGGATTCCGGCCACAGCCAACAGATATATATACATATATATATATATATATATATTAGTGCTGTCAAACAATTAATCGCAATTAATCGCATCCAAAATAAAAGTCTTTGTTTACATAATATATGTGTGTATACTGTGTATATTTATTATGTTTATATAAATACAAACACATGCATGTATATATTTAAGAAAAATATGTTATGTTTATATATTCAATATATTTATGTATGATATAAAACATAAGAATATATATATATATATACATGTAAATATTTTCAAAATATATACTGCATGTGTGTGTATTAATCTATACATCATAAATATACACAGTACACATACATACATTATGTAAACAAAAAATTTTATTTTGGATGTGATTAATCGTGATTAATCATTTGACTGCACTAATATACAGTATATATACATATACATATATAAGCGTCTGTGTTAATGTTCTAGCATAGAGCCTGTTTCAGGTCTTGCAATGATGTTTCAGTTGTGGTCAGTATTTCTGTCTGAAGCGGATAGGCCATGTTAAGTTTGCCTTCATATTGACTGACAAGTTTCCCCATCGGCAACTGCTTTTAATATGCAATACCGGGTCAGGAGATGGTCACTGGGAGACTTGTGATTGATCTGCACCCTCGGCCGTACGGACAGAAATCTGTGGGATTGGGAAGAGGTTTTTTTTGGTAGTGCAGAGTGACAGTGAAGTGTTGTGTCATGTTACGAAAATCCTCAAAGCGTCCGTTACCACTGAAGCCTGTCACAGAACATACTTTACAAGCAACCTCAGCCAAATATGTGCATATTTTAAGTGTTTCGGGGCTTAGTCATGCATAAATTTGCTAAATGTTTCGAGGCTCCGAGTTAAAATGACCAACAGCGATTATGCTAAGTAATACCATCTTTTATGACATTACTTGCTTCTCTTCTCAGATTATGGGAAAGTGCTTCTTAGATGTTTCTTGAGCTGTTCTGTACATCAGTCACTTATTACAGTATCTAAACTCTCCAGAAATAGGTTTCAGCAACATTCGTGTCTGTCTATCTCTTAAGTTTCTACATAACACAGAATAGTCTGTACTTAATTTATACTGCTAACCTGACTCAATCATTTTGTCGACAAGCATCAAGCATTGCTGCTTTTCTCATAAACTCTCACATTGGGCCTCATTTACGAAACGAACGTACGACAGAAAATTGGGCATACGGTCGTTTCAACGCAAAACTTGGAATTTATCAATATGGACGTGAGCGGTGGCTACGATCAAATCTCACGTCTGGTCTGGTCTTTTTGAGTTACCTGAACTTGCGCGCAGCATAGTAAATATGGTGGAGAATTGTAGAATGACAGCATTTTGTTCATTTTTATTTCCCTGACCGTCAAACGAAGCTCATTGTTCGATCGTTAACCAGTAAGATTAGAATGTCTCTTTATGTGTGTGTTTGTTTTATACAGGGCTTTAGCTTTATATGCGCGAATATCAGCATAAACAAGACCGTGAGGATTCAATCGTCGCATCATGCACCTGCAGCGCATGGAGAAAAACAGAAATTAAGTCTATAAAAGGAATAAAATAAATAGGATCACACAAAATATATAATAGGCTATAATATAATTAACAGATTAACAAAAGGAAGACAATTTATTTTCAAATTACGATTGTTTTCTGCCGCCACATTTATCAACGTGCGATCATTCGTACGATGAGATTGGCGGCATAGCCTACGAATGTTTCATGAATCACACGTGAACTCTGTCGTAAGTTGATTTGTGCGCACGGATCTGCGCTCGTTTCTACGTTAGATTGATAAATGAGGCCCATTGTCCTTGATAGTGTATGAAAGCTCATACACTAGCTTAAGATTGTTCTGTAACACATCATGCTTTGAAACGCTGTTCTGTCACAGTCTCTTAAGCATTCAGTCAGCCTGTCATCTTAACAGTAAATGATCTTTACTCATGTGGAAGGATACAGCTGTCAGTGTGCTTCTACTGCCCTGCAACACCATTTATACTAGCAGCAAAGAAAAAAAAACACAAGCAGTGAGGTAAAACAGAACATAATTTGAGAAACATGCTAGCAACAAGCTAATGATGTTAGAAACAAGCTAGCAATATGCAATTAGCAGCATGCTAGCAACATGTTAGAAACATGCTAATCATGCTAGAAACAATTAGCAACATGTTAATCATGCTAAAACATGCTAGCAGCATGTTAGCAAATGCTAGAAACATAATTAGCAGCATGCTAGCAACATACTAATCCTGCGAACAACATGTTAATCATGCTAAAACATGCTAACAAATCATTTTAGCAACATGTTATGCTAGCAACATGCTATGACATGTTATCAACATGCTAAACCATGTTAGTCACATGTTAAGTCATGCTAGCAACATGATAAAAATGTTGACAACATGCTAATTGTAACAACTCAATAAATCATGCTAGTAACATGTTAAATCATCATTTATTGACCTAAAACATTCAAACTTTGAACTTTTTAAATATTTTAAACTTCAAACTAATTAGCAACATGCTAATCATGCTAGCAACATATTAAATAATGCTAGCAACATGTTAAATCATGTTAGCAACACTCAAGCATTGTTTAAACATGCTATCGACAAGTTAAAACATGCTATCGACAAGACATACTATAATATGCTAGCAACAAGCTAAATCATGCTGTCAACATGTTAATAATGTGTTAAATCATGCTAGCATCATGTTAGCAACATACGTATCATATTAGCAACATACAAAAACTCTATCTGTCCTTTTATTTTTCTGATGGACTTTATAAACTTCAAATTATTCAAACCTTCAGACAAGTTAGCAAAATGTTAAATCATGACTGCAACATGCTTATCATGCTAACAACATGCTAGCAACATTTTAAATCATGCTAGCTACACACTAAATCATGTTAGCAACATGCTAGCAATCTGCTAAATCATTCTAGCCAAATGCTAAAACATGTTAACAGCAAGCTAAACTATGCTAGTGACATGTTACAATGTTAGCAGCAAGCTAATTCGTGTTAGCAACATGCAAAAACAAGATAGCAACAAATTACAACATGTTAGCAATTTGATAAATTATGTTAGAAAATTCAGTTTCAACAGTTATATTGAAATGTTAGAAAATCCAGTTTCAACAGTTATATTCAAACTTTTAGCTTTTCAAACTTTTTCAAGCCAACTTCAGAGTTCGTTAACAAATTTTACTCATGTAGTTATTATTATTATTATGGTTGTCATTAGCTGGTATTATTTTCTGTTCAGAGTACAAATAGCTGAACAAATTTCAGCAGGAAGCAAAACAAAACACACACAAATAAGCTAATAAACCAAACACATCAAAACAAAACAAATTACAAAACAATAACAAGATATATCTTTTGTTGTCTGTCTGAACAAATCCCAAAATCAATTGGTCTTTATTTGTGACTTTTGTGTATTCCATAAAATACATGTTTTTGATGCACTCATGCACATTTAACATGCTGCTTTAATGCTTCAGCCATGCTTTTTTTTTACACACAGGCAGTTATTTTGTTCACGTCAAGTCCCGTTTGGTGCAACCCCCATCTGCGATGTTGTCTGCAGGGCGAACCAACAAAGATGCAGGAGCACATGTGTGAAAGCTTTTTTCATTTTCGTTCCATCAGTGTGATGAAACCTCATGTCACACTGTCACTTCATCCTGGTTAACTGTCACTCATATCCCTTTTCATCCTCTCACCTTCTGTCTAGACGTGGTCCATTTCAGAATGGCCATGTTTCATTTGTGCAGGATTTTCAATGGTTAGCATGTGGTCTCACCACTGTGTGTGAAGAATGATGGCTATTAAATAGTGTCATGCATATATAGCACTATTTGATTTTTAGGCTTTGTTCAGACAGACAGCAAAAATGTTTTTATCTTTGTCATTGTTTTGTGTTCTTTGTTTGTCATGTTTTTGTTTCACTTTCATTAGTTTGTCTTTTGATGCATGTCTTTATTTCTTGTGTTTTGATTCTTGTTGTTTTGTTTTTTTTGTCTTGTGTTTTGTTTCATGTTTTTGTTTAGTTTTTTTGTTTATTGGTTTGTCTTGTTTTTTTGTTTCATGTTTTTGTTCCATCTTGTTTTGTTTTCTGTTTATTGGTTTGTCTAGTGTTTTTTGTCTTGTGTTTTGTATTTGATTTGTCTTGTGTTTTACTTTCTCTTTATTGGTTGTTTATTGTTTTTTTGTTTTTGTCTTGTGTTTTGTTGTTTCCCATTTTTTGTCTGGTTTTGTGTTTGTTTTGTCTTTTTTGTTTTGTTTCATGCTTTTGTTTTTTTGTCTTGTTTTGTTGTGTTTTCATTGGTTTGTCTTGTGTGTTGTGTGTGTGTGTGTGTGCGTTTTTGTGACAAATGAGGACATACATTTGTATAATGACAAAGGTAAGACATAGGTATTACAAGGAGAAGGTGACTTTTCAGGACATTACCCCATGTCCCCACTTTTCAAAATGCTTATAAATCACACAGAATGGAGTGTATTGAAAATCTGAAATATTTCCTGTAAGGGGTAGGTTTAGGGGTAGGGTTGGTGTAGGGTTGGTGTAGGGCAATAGAATATACGGTCTGTACAGTATAAAAACCATTACGCCTATGGGATGTCCCCACTTTTCACAAACACAAACCTGTGTGTTTGTCCTGTGTTTAGTTTTTTCGTTTGTCTTGTATTTTTTTGTTTGTTTTGTCTTGGCCATCTTTCATGTACAGGATTTTCAATGGTTAGCATGTGGTCTCGCCTCTGTTTGTTTGTGAAGAAAGACAGCAGTCATCTACAGTATACGTATATTGCAGTGGAAACAGCCATGTCCAAAGCCATAGCAGACATTACCAAGTGCACTCCTATTTTATTCCTACTTATTGCAGTCCTATGATGCACGGCAATAATGAGTGTATAACAGATGTACTCTCAATGACCCAAGCACTGTGAGGGTCACAACAAATGTATTCCTATATTTTGCCAGATGAGGGTGTCCACAGCACTTCTGAATTCGCTCACTCATTTTCATTCACTTCTTTTTGTGGACTATATTAATGAAGTAATGTTGGGTAATGAAGTGAATGAGGGTATGTAGGGTGATTTCGGATACAGCCTTGATTTTTATGTTTATGTTATAGTGTTTGCAAAGCTAATTAACTGTAGCTTAGCTTGTTAAGCAACAAGCATGTTGCAGCCAAAGTCAATGTTTGTAGTCAGCTTAGCATTGTTGTTTTGTTAGCATTTTACTAGTAGTTTCTCTGCTTCCAGCTGGTTGCTCTTCAACACTTATACAAACACAATTTTTTTTTTTTTATTTTACTTAATTTTATTACATTACAATTGAATACTATAATTCCTTATAATAGGATAATTCATTTTAACAATTTCCTAATAAGAGATCCAACAATGATTTACAGGATTTAAAAAAGAAAGTCAAGAAAGTTAAAAAAAACCGGCATTAAATTAGTTCATGACATAAATACTTTCAAATGTTTACTAAATCAATTAATTCAAATCAAATGAATCAATCAATAAATCAGTCAATAAATCAATATAAATTAAAGCCAGTACAAAAATACTACAATTGTGTGTTTATTTATTTATTTATTGCTGCATTAATGGGAATTAAGCAATAAAAATTTGTATATGAGCATAAAAATAATGTGACCATGCAGAGAATCTTAATAATCCTAATATTAGACTTCACACAAAATTTATTCTATTTCTGGTTGTATTTGTTAATTTTTGGAGTAAAAATATGTCATTTCCTTGACAGGTTTCGTGAGATTCACCCTGATAAGTCACTTTGGATAAATGTAGCTGGAAGTCAAACAGCCATAGTGAAAAAAAAAAGATCCTGGGATACACCACAGGTTTCAAACATCATGATTAATGTCTCCTATCACACATTCCCCCTGAAAACGATTCTCTTCCACTTCTACACACTGCGATGTGCTGCTGGCGACTTGTTTATGATAAATCCGTCTTCGCACGTTATAGGATTCAACAAATTTACATTGTAAATACCACAAATTCAATCCACAGAAATCAAGTGGTTGCCTTCAGACGTACAGCGTTCACATATTGGTTTTATTCCAGTCTCACGGTTCTGCTTTGGTGGATCCTGCCTGCGGCTGATGTACAATTTGGAAAGTCGTAATGCGATTTTGGTCGTAATAAGTAAAATGGCACAGAGCTTCATTTTGACTCACATTACGACCAATACGTAACAATACCACCTGGTGGTGGTTGAGGAGATTCCCCCCTTCTATGTAAAGCGCTCTGAGTGCCCAGAAAAGCGCTATATAAATGTAAGGAATTATTCATTATTATTATTAAGTTACCCGCTGATATTTACAACACTGTGGCGCTGTTATAAATGCAATGACTCTGAAAAGCTTTGACAAAGTGTGCCGGAAGGCCAGATGCTAAATAGACGACATCAAACCCTGGGTATTTTAAAGAAACGCTACCGATGTTATTAGGCATTGTGTTGGATGGCTGTATGCATCGTCGTGATTTTACGTCAGGTTTAGTTAATTGCTGTTCCTGTTGACATCAGAATGTTTCTAAATGTCGCGGCACTCATTTGTGAAGTGCTACTCTAGATGTGACACTTTTGTCAGTTTGAATAGTCATACAGATGGTATTGACGCACATGGTCAAACAACATCTTGACACCTACAAAATATCTAAGAAATAATAGGGCCCCTATGCAGTGTTCAGTGCTCCCTATACACTTGGTATGGAACATTTGTAGAAGTTTTGACAAGATGTTTATTAAGAATGACTTGTAACATCATTAAAAACTTTGAAGATGCCACTTGGTTTGATGTTTGTTGGCGTTCAGACGTTTTAAATGTGATGTAGGCATCCGGATATGTTTTGGGGCCTCCCTTCAGTCTCAGATATTTCTCATAATTCAGTCGCTCAGTTTGATGGGTTCTTTATTGTTTAGGTGATATATTGAGCTGAGACGTACTGTATAGGTCACCCATCTTCTTATGTCAGTGGTAGATGGGATGTTAGATGAACCTTGGCGGAAAGTTACTTTTAGACTTTATAAAGCTCCAGTCTCTTTCTTCATATGATACTCTATATGATGTGCATTACTAGATTTATCAAGATTTATCAATGTATCGATTAATTTACTGTCCTCATAAAACGTGATTATAGCATTGTTTTTTTAATAATCTAGATATTATAATTTTATTATTATTTGTTTGTCAATTTAATACACTTTATTTTTGTACACGAAACATAATAGTAATATGCAATATAACAACAACTGAACAACAAAAATGAAGAAAAATATAGTTTAATTATATATGTAGTTTACTTAGAACATTAAATTAAAATAAATCTGTTGTGTGATTCATTTACGCAGATGACTTTCAATAACTATGCTGGATTTTTCAGCAGCTAACAGCTAAAATTTTATTATTTTGTAATTTGTTTGCATTGCATGGAAAAGAGCAGCATACGCATTCTTCTAAACATCTACTTTTTTGTTCCACTGAAAGAGAAAGTCATACAGTCATTTCTTAGGCTTGAAACGACAAACTAAACTACTTAAAGACTTCAATTAATTATTCATTCATTCTTATTCCAGAAAATCATTGTGAAATCGTTAAATTCTCACATATTAGTCTAAAGTCCCCTGTGTGCGAAAACAAACTCAAATACTGATCTTATATTCCCGTGAAGCTGCAAATGGTCGGTCATTACTGGCCTCTTTCCATACGAACGCCTCTGTCTGCCCGACAGCGAGAACCATAGTGTCGGTGAACTGTGTGGGCTGGCGCATAGTGTCTGACTAGCCTGCCAAATTGCTGTTACTAAGGCAACCCCCTCTCCAATGGCAGTCGCCGCGGAGTTGAGGGGGCGATCCGTGTATGTGGACCCCTGTGAAATGTGTTAGCCTCAGATCTTAGGTAACACAAAAGAGCCGAATTCGTGCGGACGTCAGTGGTACCAGACCCTCGTGAACTGAGCGTCCTGTTCTAAAGCGCTGGAGCATTGCTTTGATGCTGTCTGAACACTCTCAGCACAACACAGGAAAACAGACACACTTATGAGAGAAGCCAAATTATGGTAAACAAGCTTTTTCTTGTGGCTTGAAACCATTTAACTTCAATGTACTAGACATGCTTTGTGCTGACAAATCCAGCAAATGAGATATGACATCTACTCCAAATCAGGACAGCTTTCAGTCAAACCATTGACTTGTGTGTGTGTGTGTGTGTGTGTGTATATATATATATATATTTTTTTTTTTTCTTTACCAATAAAGTGGCAAGATGAAAACCACTATTTTCTGTTTCAGACTTTCACATAGCATCTTTAGGTTATAATAACATTACAAATTCAAATCCAAATTTTGATTATCAAAGATTTATTATAAAAACAGATAAATTTTTCCCAAAATGCAATAAATCCATTGAATCAATATAAAAGTTATTTTTCATATTGAAACTGTTGTAAATACACAACAAAGTAAGTTGATCCACATACAGTATGACAGCCTCTGAACTTGGTCAACACTATTCTTATTAGTAGCTTATGTTTCTTCCCCACCGCAGAAACCACCACAGGTTTATCAATGCCGTCAAAAGTATTCTTTTTTTTATGGCTGCACGATAAATCGCATGCGATTGTCATGCGCATCTCATCAGTATCTCGCCGGTTCTGTGATTAGTAGTAAATCTCCATCACATGCTTTCAGATGGAGCGGAATTTAATACACAGAGCTGTAGATCACTGACAAGCTACGCAATATCGCATTCATAATTGAAGGCGATTCATCTGAGATTATGAATGTGATATTGCGTAGCTTGTCAGTTACTGTCTACAATGCGTGGAATGGTGTGCTGTGATTTGTTGAGCGGATGTATTGCATTCCGCAGAGAAGGGAGACTGGCATTTGTCACAGTTTGGAAAGATAGAAAGAAAACATGACAGAATAAAACGACGGATGTTGCATTTTGCGTAAAATAAAAAATGGACTTTTCAATACCGACCAGATACAATACTGATTTTTTGCAGACACGATACTGCTTTTATCGCGTTTTGGAACCAAACTCTTCATATATATATATATATATATATATGA
>NW_015505338.1:1482222-1510160 GCF_001515645.1 Sinocyclocheilus grahami | reverse complement strand
AAAATTGTTAAAAAATTTAATAAATTGTTAAATACATAAATAAACTTAATAAAAAAAATGACTGAATTTGGTGATTATTCAATCTTGAGTCATTTGTTTTTGATCAAAATTTTGCTCATAAACTTGTTTTGTTCCTGAATGAATCAGTATTTTTGAACAAGTTTTTGAACAGTATTTTTGATTAGTTGTTATGAATGGATGTTATTTGCTTATAAAGAGAGTCAATTATTTTGTTCCTGAATGAATCATTGAAAACATAATTAAAGGGGTCCTATTATGCTTTTTCACTTTTTCAACTTTAGTTAGTCTGTGATGTTACTGTTTGAGCATAAAAAAGATCTGCAAAGTAACAAAGCTCAAAGTCCACTTCAAAAGGAGATATTTTATTTAACAGAAATCACTTTTCAAAAACTACAACGAACGACTCGTTTGGACTACAATGCATATTTTCCAGGATTTGTGATATCACAAATACCGACGAATGGGACAAGACCTGGTTGAGCTGCACTAGAGAAGGCAACGAGTGTTATCACTATGTCGGAGACATGCTGTGTGATGTCACACAGACCCAGGCCCTCCCACGATAGTTGATTGACAGTAGCATTTTATCTTAGACCCGCCCTGAGTGAGCTGTAAACAGTCTGCCATTGTTTCACCGCCAGAGCTGATGTAGACAATGTCTCCTAAGCGATTGAGGTGTTCTGTTGTTGGATGTAATAATGAACATAGCAGTCATCATTTACTCCTGACATCTGAGCCGCTGAAGACGCAGTGTATTACCTTTGTTTTTGAAAGGAATGCACCCCCCGATCTACCTAAATGTGTTTATGTTCGTGCGAATCAATCGTGATCCAGCTTCACCTACTGAAGAAGTGAGTATGCGTTTTTTTTATGAATCTTTTACCGTCTCTCAGAGAGTGGCTCGGAAGAGAGGGGTGGGGCAAGCAGAACTCATTTGCATTTAAAGCGGCATACAAGAAAACAGCTTGCTCTGAAAAGAGCTGTTTTTGACAGAGTAAAAAGGGTGTTGTTTTACACTACCATTGAGACATTTTAACCAAAGTATGTTATAGACTTTTCATTAAGACCCTAAAGAATCATATCAACTTGTGGAAAATGGGCATCCTATGACCCCTTTAAATAAATCATTAAATTATTAATACAATTAATTTGGAGGTTAATTTGTGTTATTGTAATTAACTAATCATTTTAATGGTTTCATTAATTATTATTATTATCTAATGATTTTATTTAAATACTTTTTTTATTGAGGGCCAAATTACTCAAAATAAACAAATAAATACATTATATAAATGTTAAATACATAATTAAACTTAATGTTTTTTTCTAACAATTTAATTATTAATTAATGGTTTGACTTTTATAATATCTTGAGTAATTTGTTTTTGAGACAAATCAGTTGAGTAAATGATTCAATGATTTGCTCTTGAAGACCACTTATTTCATTCCTGAATGAATCGTTAGATACATAATTAGATTGCCAATAAAAAAAACAAAAACAACGGACATTAAGTTGTATTTAATGATTTAATTTTGAGTGATTAGTTTTTTTTTAAAGGCATCAGTTGGCTAAATAATTAAAATATTTGCTCATAAAGAGAGTCACTTGTTTAATTCCTGAATGAATAAGTGTTTTCAATTAATTGGTTGAGTGAATATTTCAATGATTTGCTCAAAGAAAGTTTTTTGTTTGATTCCTGAATACAATTAATTTGATGGTTTTGATGTTTTATTGACAATTGAATTATTATCTATTAATTTGTTTAAATATTTAATTATTTAACTCTTTCCCTGCCAGCGTTTCTGAAAAAAGTTGCCAGCCACCGCCAGCATTTTTGATGATTGTCAGTCACTAACATTTCATGGACCCCAGAATATTTTGTTCTATGAATATCTGAACATGCAATACATAAAAATAATGAAAAGAGCCTCTACTTTTAAACAAATAAATCAGTTTTATTCTAGGTTCAAGCATTATTTTTTTAAATCAAAACTTGAATGTAGGAAAGTTTCATAAAAACTTTGTCTTCCTCGCTTGTGTTTTTGATCGGGACATTCTAGACTCATTCAGGAGATGTGTAATAACACCCTCGAGCATATAACAATGAGAACACGGAAACCCGGAAAATTCAGTATTTGGCAGGGAAAGAGTTAATGATCTCATTTTGAGTAATTTGGCCCTCCATATTATTCAAACATGTCCCAAATGTTGGTTACATTTATTTATATTACTCCTAAAACGTATATCTACATGTATTGATTATCTCATACATGTATAAATATATGAGTGCCTGAGCCCTTAAGCCCTTAATAGAAATGCTAACCCACATCCTAACCTCCCTTTCTGCCTGTGCAAAATAAAAGGAACAAAAGTTTAAAGTTTTAAGTTTCTCTTTTTTAGCCACATCTCTTCTACTCCTCCTCCCTCCCTCCGTCTGTCTCACTTTCTCTTCTTTTCTCGCCCACCATAGTGCCCACTTTGTCTAAGCAAATTTCACAAATGTCCGCAGCGGGGCGTCTCGAACGCAAGAAGACGAACCAGAATTTTCCAGAGCCACGAGAATCCAGAGAACTCTTTCCGCACATCTTGTACTCAGAATGAGGCACATCAACGCCTTCCCATGGCAATTCTACTCCACTTCCTGTGCATTTTTAGCATTTAGCACTATTGTTAACTGAGCCTAATGATAATGTTTCAGCCTGTTTAACGCTATGCTGTCGCTAAGAATGGCCCAGTCTAATCTGGTTGATTCAAGACTCAAAAAGACAACTGGTTTGAATCAGTCTAATGACTCATTCACTGACTGAATCAGATATGCTCACTTATGATAGCATTCAACATTACATGTGCTCAAAATAGCAGTTTATCTTAACGTTTACTGTGTCTACTGTCTTAAAGCATAACACTTCACTGTTTATCAGCACTACGTGTTTGCTAATGCAGATAGTTTTGTTTTGGAGCGTCAGAAATTCTCCTGCATTGCCCTGCAGTTCTTTGAAAGGTTGCTAAGCAACTAGTTGTGCAGTTGTGTTATCAATCACTGATGAGCGAAACGAGAGAACAGAAGATGCCCGGAGATGACCTGACGGATAGCCTGAGTGTGTTTGTGGAGGAAAAACGATAGCAAAAAAAACGGGAAAGGAAACAAGAGGGAGTTTTTCCACTTGATCACTAAAAGACAATACTCTGTGATAATCATTCTTTTTGGTATTTTTGATCTGAGCCTTCCACAAGTATGAAAATGAAAGGCTGGATTATCATGCATCAATGCAAGAGGGGAAAAACACATTAGACTGCCTGTAGGCATCTCAAATTGAGAGTAGTATTTCCTTGGAAGATATTAATGTTTTTGTTGTCTTGAAGAGTTTTCGCAACCACACTTAAAATTCAGCACAATACTGTAAAGTGCCCCCAAAAGGTATATTTGGATATTCAGTTGTTTTCTATTTGAGGAGTCATATTTATATCTAAACAGCTGATGACTGTCTTAAAGTATGGATTTATACATTTAAATTCAAGTTGCAAACAAGTGACTGTCTTGGTGGACGAGTCATTTAATCATTCACTCAAGTGAGTTGTTCAAAAATACTGATTCATTCAGGAATGGAACAACTAGCTGTCTTAATGCCCGAGTCATTGAATCATTCACTCAGCTGATTCAGACAAAAATAATGATTTGTGCAGGAATGAAACAAGTGACTATTTATGAGTGAATCACTGAATAATTAACTCAACCGATTCCCTTAAAGGGTTACTCCACCTCAAAATGAAAATGTTGTCATTAATCACTTACCCCCATGTCGTTCCAAACTCGTAAAAGCTTCGTTCGTCTTCAGAACACAATTTAAGATATTTTGGATGAAAACCGGGAGGCTTGTGACTGTTCCATTGACTGCCAAGTAAATTACACTGTCAAGGTCCAGAAAAGTTTGAAAGACATCGTCAGAATAGTCCATCTGCCATCAGTGGTTCAACTGTAACGTTATGACTTCCACAAGTATGAAAATGAAAGGCTGGATTATCATGCATCAATGCAAGAGGGGAAAAACACATTAGACTGCCTGTAGGCATCTCAAATTGAGAGTAGTATTTCCTTGGAAGATATTAATGTTTTTGTTGTCTTGAAGAGTTTTCGCAACCACACTTAAAATTCAGCACAATACTGTAAAGTGCCCCCAAAAGGTATATTTGGATATTCAGTTGTTTTCTATTTGAGGAGTCATATTTATATCTAAACAGCTGATGACTGTCTTAAAGTATGGATTTATACATTTAAATTCAAGTTGCAAACAAGTGACTGTCTTGGTGGACGAGTCATTTAATCATTCACTCAAGTGAGTTGTTCAAAAATACTGATTCATTCAGGAATGGAACAACTAGCTGTCTTAATGCCCGAGTCATTGAATCATTCACTCAGCTGATTCAGACAAAAATAATGATTTGTGCAGGAATGAAACAAGTGACTATTTATGAGTGAATCACTGAATAATTAACTCAACCGATTCCCTTAAAGGGTTACTCCACCTCAAAATGAAAATGTTGTCATTAATCACTTACCCCCATGTCGTTCCAAACTCGTAAAAGCTTCGTTCGTCTTCAGAACACAATTTAAGATATTTTGGATGAAAACCGGGAGGCTTGTGACTGTTCCATTGACTGCCAAGTAAATTACACTGTCAAGGTCCAGAAAAGTTTGAAAGACATCGTCAGAATAGTCCATCTGCCATCAGTGGTTCAACTGTAACGTTATGAAGCGACGAGAATACTTTTTGTACTCGAAGAAAACAAAAATAACGACTTTATTTAACAATTTGTCTCCTCTGTGTCTCTCCGCATCAATGTAGCACCATTTTGGAGAATATCCGCTGAACGCAAGCAGCGTACGCTATTTTGTGTCAGCCACGACACAAGGATACGTTTTCTACGTGTTTTTACGCTTTGATTGGAACGAAAACAGCGCATCCGTATAGCGTGGTTGACACAGAATAGCGTACGCAGTTTGCGTTCAGCGCATATTCTCCAAAATGCCGCTACGGTGATGTAGAGAGACACAGAGGACACGAATTGTTGAATAAAGTCGTTATTTTTGTTTTCTTCGTGTACAAAAAGTATTCTCGTCGCTTCATAACGTTACAGTTGAACCACTGATGGCAGATTGACTATTTTGACGATGTCTTTCATACTTTTCTGGAACTTGACAGTGTAATTTACTTGGCAGTCAATGTGATAGTCACAAGCCTCCCGGTTTTCATCAAAAATATCTTAAAGGGGTCATATGATGCTGCTAAAAATAACATTATTTTGTGTATTTGGTGTAATGAAATGTGTTTATGCGGTTTAAGGTTAAAAAAACACATTATTTTACACATACTGTACATTATTGTTGCTCCTCTATGCCCCGCCTTTCTGAAAAGCGTTGATTTTTACAAAGCTCATCGGTTTGAAAAGCGAGGTGTGCTCTGATTGGCCAGCTATCCAGTGCATTGTGATTGGCCGAATACCTCAAGCGTGTGACGGAAATGTTACGCCCCTTGCCATTTTGTGATTCCCTGTCCGGCCAGAGCGACGAGACAAAAACATTAAAACCTATTATAAACTGTAAAGACAACTTAACCACTGATTTCTAGTCGTGTCCTCTTTTGGAAGTCCAAACAAAGTAGTTTCGCTTTCACAGGAAAACAGCGTCACACGCCGCAGCCTTGAGTGAGCGGAGGCCAGAGGCCTAGAGTGAGCCGCGGCCTAGAGTGAGCGGAGGGTGGGCTTGAGAACGGCGCGGCCGGTGGATTCGATGAAGGAGAAAGCCGATCCGGCGATCCACAGCATTGATGTTGATGTATTTCCTCAGCGACCAGCACAGATCAGCTCCAGGCATGACGAAGCGGATATCGTCCTCTTTTGAAAGGCCAACCAAAGTAGCTTTGCTTTCACAACGAAACACAGCGCCTTCACGACATGGCGGCGGCGGCAACAGCAATACTACAGCGAGAATAAAAGTTATGCCTTCTTTCTTTGCGTGAACATTTGTGCGGCGTTATGCAAATCTTCCCACATCGTGACGTAGACATGTGGAGGCGTGTTAGAACGAGCCGTTTTAGGTAGGCGTGGTTGACTCTTAACTTTTATAAAGAATATCTCTTTGGATTTGAGACTTTAGTCTTTGCAACTTTACAGATCTTCTTTATGCACCAAGAGCTTGTAACACTCCAAAGAGAAAGGAAAAATTGAAATCGCATCATATGACCCCTTTAAATTGTGTTCCGAAGACGAACAAAGCTTTTACGGGTTTGGAACGACATGGGGGTAAGTGATTAATGACAAAATTTTCATTTTGGGGTGGAGTAACCCTTTAAAAACACTGATCTGTTCAGATATGAAACAAGTGACTGTCTTTGAGCAAATAATTGAATCATTTACTCAATTGATTCACTTAAAAACACAGATCTGTTCAGATATGAAACAAGTGACTGTCGTTATGAGCAAATCATTGAATCATTCACTCAGCTGATTCAGACAAAAACAATGTTTTGTTCAGGAATGAAACAAATTACTATTTATGAGTAAATCATTGAATAATTAACTCAGCTGATTTGTTTAAGTAACAATTCAGTAACGGTAAACAAGTGACTGTAGTTATGAGAAAATCATTGAATCATTGACTCAACTGATTCATTTAAAAACACTAATCTGTTCAGATATGTAACAAAGTGACTGCCGTTATGAGCAAATCATTGAATCATTGACTCAACCGATTCACTTAAAAACACTGATTTGTTCAGATATGAAACAAGTAACTGTTGTTTTGAGCAAATCATTGAATCATTGACTCAGCTGATTCATTTTAAAACACTGATCTGGGCTGCATTTCCCAAAAGCATCATAAGCCTAAGTTGATCATAGCTCCTGTGGTGGCAGTGGGTCTACAGTGTACTTGTACAATGTACTACAATGCTTTTGGGAAACGCAGCCCTGTTCAGAAATGAAAAAAGTAACTGTATGTATGAGTTAATCATTTAATCATTCACTCGACTGATTCGATGAACAACACTAGTTCGTTCAGGAATTAAACAAGTGATTGGCTGTGTCCGAAAGCACATACTCTCTTGAGTAGATACTTTTTTGAATAAGTAATTACTTTGCGACTGCAAAAAGAGTACGTTCTGTATAGTATGAATGTAATCTAGACGTACTACATTCGCCATGTTGTTATTGTCACGTGACGTACCAGTGTCAGTTGCGTCGCGTTGCCATTCATAAATCCTCTCCTGTGACCTCATGGGATAGTAAAGGGTCTATTGTATGCGCACTTCAGAGTTACGCTGGGGTGTAGTAGGTCATCTGGGTACGTTTTGCCTATTCTTTTATGAGTACTGTAAATTTGGACATGCTTCTTTTGTCAGATACTGTTTTTCACCTACTATATAGTATGGAAATAAGTGATTTCAAATGCAGCCCTTTATGAGTGAGTCATTGAATTAGTAACTCAATTGATTTGTTCAGAAATTAAACAAGTGATTGTCTTTATTAACAAAATAATTGAATAGTTAACTTAACTGATTTGTTTAAAAACATTGATTTGTTCAAATATGAAACTTGTTATGAGTAAAACATTAAATCATTGGCTCAACTGATTAGTTTAAAAACACTGATTCATTTATGCCAGAAACAATGATTGTATTTACGAGTGAATCATTTAATCATTTACTGAACTGATTTGTTCAAAAGCACAGTTTCCTTCAGGAACGAAATATGTGAGTCTCTTTATGAGCGAAAAATCATTCACCGATTAAGTAACAAAACATGACCGAGTGAGTCAATGAATCATTCCTTCAACTAAAATACAGATTCATTATTTGTTTATAAAAATAAAAAAAAACTGACTGTCTTTATGAGCAAATTATTGAATTATTCACTCAACTGATTTGTTCAAAACCTTTGATTTATACAGAAATGAAAAAAAATCACTCTTTATGATTTAATCACTGAATCATGCATTCAACAGATTAATTTAAAGACATTCATTCAGGAACTACTTTGTGTTGCTCGGATGCAATGTTTTATCCTTATGTAACATTCGTTTAGAAACTTTTTCAATGACAAACTAAAAATAGACAGTAACTGGGAACATAGTATCTAAAATTAGATATATAGGGCCTACTGTATTCAATAAATTATATTATTACATTCAGTTATTAATAATTGTATTAATGTAGTTCTATTTACCTATTAATGCAAATACTAATTTTGTAATTCTATAGCTAATTAAATAAATATGTATTTATTTAAAATACATAATATATTATGCGTGTATTTAATGTATTAGATAAATCATGTAACATTTTATATTGTAATAGATATTATATGCATTTATTTTATTGAACTGTTGTATAAATACAATATAATGCAATCATGCTGTTGGTCAGAATATATCAGTATGGGTGTGAATTACCCAGATTCTTGTGTCAACGAACAAATCGCAACCATGCTGATATTTAAACCAACAGCTCTTGCTCATGTCATATTACTTAATTAGCAAACACGCTAAAAACATCATCTTCCCGAATGCAAATGCTTATGTCACGTGGATTCATTAGTGATTTATGTGTGCAGAAATCCCCAATATTGTATCGGGGAAAGTCGGATGATGGTTGTACATGTGTGAGGGTGGGACGTGAGGTGTGTAATACAGTATTAGCTGAGTCTCTCTGGGTTCCTTGCTGCTCTGAGACTCGGGATGATGATTCACTCCGAGTGACTCATTCAGCTGGAACATTCCGGTGAATTCTGGCATAAAGGAGCAGCGTGTCCAACAGGTTTACAACACACATATCTGGGATCGACTGCACTTTATATTTAGAGTCACAGTGACAAAAGATAGGATGGAGGAGGGTGGTTGTTTTAGCTTTATTTTTGACGGTCACGTCTCAATCCATTGCCGAAGATAAGCGAGCCGTGTGACATGTTCAAAAATGACGGTTATTCCTCATCGAAGATTCCTGTATTGCGTTCCAGTGCCATCAAATTCTACCCACAGACCCACAAATTGCAGATATTTCTTTCTTAGTGATCTGTATATATCCAGTTCGAGTGGGAAAATTCCAGTTTTGTGAATGTTTCATGCTGTAAGCTTGGTTAACGGACACATAAATGGACCTCGTTGTCTTCTCCTTTAAACCATTTTCTTCTACTTATCAAACCTCTCTCACATTCTACCTATAATGCATTGCGTCTCATTCCACCCCCAACCCAACGCATTATTATCCAGGACTATTTTTTGCAGCTGTTTCAGTCCGACCTTTATATATTTTGAAATGCAATGTTCTCAGTCGAAATGTTCAATGTTCTCAGTATAAATCCTTTTGCTCCTCTAAATAAATCTTCGAGTCATTTCTGTACCTCTGTTGGAACTAAACTGAAGTGCAGTTTGCTTGTTTTAGTCTCCTGACTGACTCAACCAATGGTGTGAGTTTAGGGCAGGACTACCTGTTTGTTCAGCCAATGGCTGATGGGGAGAGTGTTTGAAACATTTGTAAAGTAGTATTTTTGCAGTTCTTTTCAGTGCTGTAGATATGACAGACTTCACAGGATTTATTTTGCTCACCAGTCTGTCAGACAAAGTTTTGAAGGTTATTAAAGATTATTTTTGGTTGATTGAGTTTGAGTGATCATATTAAGTGTTTGTCCCATTCGCTCACCACTTACTTTAGGATGGACTCACCTTTAGTCATTTCGATAATCTGCATGCAAGTTTCTTTTTGAGAAAGTATTTACGGTAATGAATGAAGCATGTAGAGACGATTGTCTGTGATCAGTGTTGGAAATAATATTGCAAATAAAATGTCACTGGCAACTTGTTTGCAATTGTCAAGCTTGTTACTTTTTTTTACTTGTTTTCTTTTTTTTGTATGTTAATACTTTTATATTTTTAAATACTTAGATGTTAGAACATGAATGATTCCTTAAATCAGCCTGTAATGGACAGTTTTAGAGAGTAGTGAAGTGATTTGACCTTTTTTAAATTGTGTAATACTAATATTAATTATGTAATAATAATAATTATTATTATTAATAATTATTATTAACTTACTAAAATTTATTTTTAAAACCACTAATAATTCTATAACACTGTTAAATGTAATATTTAGCAAATTTCAAAATTAATTGTCATAAATTCCCTACTATGCATTATAATGTTGTGATGCCAAATTTCTATTGTAAAATTTAAAACAATTTATTTTGATTTTATCTGTGTTATTTGTTTGTTTGTTTATTTATTTATGTGTTGTTTTTGGATTGAATCTCAAAATAATAAAATCAAATAAAAATAGGTCACATTTCACTCCAAAAACCAAGATAAAGAATTAAGATTTTTTTTTCTTAATCAAGATTATATTTTCCTTCAAGAAAATGAAGCCTAGAACCATTTATGTATTTATATGATTACAACACGCTTTTCAAGTAAATAAGGCACATTTTAGCTCCTAAATGTAGTTATCATTACTGTAATGTGGAAAAATGTGTACAATGTTTCTATCATATACCATATATTTATGAAATAGACAAATTATATATTATTTTAATTATAAGCATTTAATGATCTATGTAGTTTGATGTACTGCTTTTAATTAATGCTGATTTTTTATTTACTGAATTGCATTCATGACAATCTAATGAAAAACACTGATGTTGGAACTAGGGCTGTGCATCACCAGCAAAGTCACGATACGATACACATCACGATACAAGACTGCTTATTAAATACTGCATACTATAGTGCCATTTCTAACTATTGGCAGAGCATGCAGCTGACCTCTGCATTATGAAGGGCCTCCATAACTGTACCACATTATAGGTAATGGCATATGTTTCATGTTTACATTGGGCACTCCCTACCAGGTACAATATTCTGATTGTTTGCATCTTGTTTTTAAGCCCATAAATAATAATGTACTCGTTCTAATAAATTTATATTGTAAAGTACTCATTGTAATATATTTTTTAAAAATCATATTTACATTGCTGGTAGGTTATCATTGCAAAAATTAACACACTCTCTACGTTTAAAAAAAAAAAATTAGAAGAGTTCTAAACTAATGCTCTGTCTTCTGTATATAACGCACACACACACGCTCAGTCACTCACACAGATCACCGCAATTTTATCAACTAAATAGCTTAATCGCTCAAGAGCTACATTATCTTTCTCAACAAGGAGCTGGTAACATCATTGTATCTAAATGAATTAAAGCCACAGCTTCACTGTTAATAGAGAAACGCGGCAAAATGGTGGTAATTCATACTTATACAGTGCCTCTCTCATAAATGAACACTTGATGAATTACACTTTTCTGAGAATAGAATATAGAGGTGGAAAGCGCTAAACTGCAAGCTTACCGGTGTTTTCAGAAAGCAAGTGCGTTTATCCACAGTGAAGAGAGAGCACATGGTTGCCAGGTTGACAAAGATAAGTAGCACACTTAGCAGATATTTTTATTATGTCTCTTTATATCAGGCTAAACCTTAAAGATTAAACCTTGTTGTAGCTAATATGTTATGCTCTATTCATTATTTTTTAGAAACCTCACACTTTTCTACTCAATTTTAAACGTTGTTCTTGTATTTAAATTAAGCGCGGTCCGCTGCTGCACAAGTGCCACAATATCGATACAGGGCCAACTGTATCGATACTAATATCGTCAAATCTCTGTGACGATACATCGTCATATCTATGTATCAAACACAGCACTTGTTGGAACTTAGAGAAGAAAAAAATTAGTCAATAGTCATAAGAATTTTGTAGTAAAAACTGGCCTGAAATGTAATGTAAATAATACAAAAAATACAAGTAAAAAATAGGTATTGTCCTAAAATTGGCCTCATTTTATTTATGCAGAAGTTATTTTTTATCTTTTTCCTCTCTGATTTTTAGGTGAAATGTGACCCGCACTTTGTCTGTGTGGCATTCACTCTTCTTTATTTCTTTTTAATTGAATTACTAGTTTTGTCAAATACAATTGGAAACACATGCATAAATAACATCTTTTGGAGCTCAACTCATCCAAGTTCCCCAACACTACATACGACTCAAAGCGTTTCTGTGTGGCAAGTGTAAATCCACATCCACAATATGGATGCGTTTCAGCATCAGTGCCCCAGATCGACTGGTCCTCCATAACAATATGGCCGCTCAGATGCTAGTGTGGCTTGCGGATCTCTTGCTGTTTTCAAGTACTCACTCAATTTGTAATGCCCATCCGTGAGTGAGAATATCAGCCTCGCAATCTGACAAAGCCTTTCTGGAATCCATATTTGAACAATCTGATAGCTGCACCTGGACAGAATAGCCGGAGATTGTGGGCTTGGATTTGATTCGTCGCTTTAATCAGCAACTTGTGTCTAATCACTATGATTGTAGGTAGCACATCGCAGTTTTCTTTGAACACTGTCAGCTTGCCAAGACGCCACATTGGACTCTCGTCTCAGTGGAATCAGAAGAAGAAAATCAAGCCCAACACATTAGTGGTGTTGGCTAAGGAATGTGCTTAGAGATGTTCGAGCATGAATATTCAAATCATGCGGTCTGTTGAGCAGAGGTTTGCTGTTACTTGTGATTTTTAGTATAATTATAATGCTTGCTAAGATATGCTTTTTCAGTATTGTAAATATTGATATATATACAGTATGTTGCTTTGTATTGGATATTTACTGTATATCTTTTATAAATATATCATGCTAATTTCCCCTATTTTTATTACCTTTATTGTAATTTAATGCTCACCAAAAATTAATGTATAAAAACATCATTTAATAACAGATAATTGGATAACACTGTTAAATGTAATCTTTAGCAAATCTCAATTTTAATCTTCAAGATTGTCAGCCTACATTAGGTTGTAAAACCTATTCACTCGAAGCATGTAAAACAATGTTATAAAATTAAATGTAAAACAATATTATATATTTCATATGGAGAGGTTTTATGGAGATATTTGACTTTTTTTCATTATTGATGGATATATAGATATGGTGGATATACATAGTATATCTTACTAAATATTTTTAAAACATTAAACCACTAATAATTTTATAGCACTGTTAAATGTAAGTTTTTTTTTTTTTTACCAAATTTCAAAATCAGTTTTCATAATTTCCCCTTTTTCATACTGTACATTAGTTTGTAAAGCCAATATTCACTTATATGTAAAATATATCAAATTTATGTTCAAAATGGCACATAATCATACCTAAAATATGATTTTAAAATAATAAAAAATGTACAATTAAAAATAGATTATTTTACCAGATATATACTCGTGCTTTATATTTGGTAGACTGTACAGAACACTATTTGTGTGTTCATTTTATTATTATGTATATACTATTATAATTTTATAATTATAATTGATTGCTTTTGTTTTTAATATTTTTAGTTTTCATTTTTGTTGTAATAATTTTTATGTGCTTGCATTTGTAATATATTATATACATTTAGTATCTTATTTCAGCTTTAGTTTTAGTCATTTAGTATTTCAGCTCAAACCAATATTTCAGTTACAATTACAACATTATATTAATTATATTATATTATATTATATTGTGTGTGCTATTTAGCTTTATTTCAATTAACAAAAAACAGTGTGTGTTCAATGGATTGTACTGTTGTGTAACATTGTAACATTTTTCAGCTGCTGAAATTTTCTGAAGAAAAACAAAGCAGGCAAAAACTCCATTAAACCGTTTTGAAAGTTGTGAAAATTACGTGATCAAGGACATTAATACAATATGTCATCGAACAGACTGTAAGTCTATTCCTCACAGCCTCGTTTTATTCCCCTTTAAATTCAATACTAAGGCTTATGCATCCACTTAAGCAGCCACCTAACAACCACCCAAAACACCTTAGCAACCACCTATCAACACCCCGACAACTTTTATAAGAGCTAGTTCCACTCTAGTCTTTGGATATTAGCATGACATTAATGTTTTAGCGTGATCTTGACAGTCACTGTGAAGGCTAGCGCTCATCGCTGTCAGCTGAAGACGGCGTGTTTGGGAAGCACGGCTCTGGAAAGCAAACTGGCAGCAGTTTCCTCCAATGGCAAGAATCCCTGGCATGCCTCTGCGTTTCTTGGGAGACGGCGAGGGAGGGAGCGCGTGTGCGTGTGGGCTGCCGAGAGCTTCACACAGCGCTAGTTAGGTAACTCCAATACAATGAGAGAAAGAAAAGCAAGACTTCAGGAAGAGGGAAAGCAATCATATGTGGTGTCCAAAATAGATTTGAGATAAATTAGAGTTGCGCGAGAGAGAGAGTTACATGTATACCGTGCGCTGCTCCTGGTTGACGTGGGTGGCAACGTGTGTCTGAATGCGCGTGTGATAGAGACCGAGAGACGGAGAGACCAGTTGCAGAGAAAGAGGGATCGAGGTATTTGACAGCCTATGATTTCCGCACGTTTTGAGCGGCTGCACGGGAGAGGCTGGAGAAGAGACGTGTCGGACTGTCGCGGTAAGTAGTGGCGTTCCTTTCTTAACCTTCAAAACTAGCGATTTGAGATTGTACGTTGTGTTGATGCAGTTTGCAAGACATGCTGGTCTTGTTTGACAGAGTAGATATTGTGTTCGTAGTTGTGTCAGGCCCGCAGGTAGGACCAGGGTTACGACCTTTGAGTGGACTAACATCATTATGTGATGCTCTACGAAAGTTGCCGTGGTAACAGCGTGGCATGCGGCAAAGCGTTTGTCTTTTGTTGCATGTCGGGATATCTTAATTCTCAATTTTACCAAGTTTAATTGAGCGTTTCGCAACATGAATGCGGTTTTCGCTAATATTACGTCTTTTGTCGCTTGTATTTTTAGCTGTTTAAAACAAGTTCACCCACATATGACCATTCTGTCATTTACTTACCCTCATGCTGCTCTAAACTTATTTTTAAACAAGTTTAATTGCACATTTGTATGAAAAATAAAGCATTTCGCAACATGGATTCTTAGTATTCGCTAATATTTACGTCTTTTTCACTTGTTTAGTGTTTACAGGAATAGTTTACCCACATTACAATTTTTGTAATCGCTTACTCATCGTCATGTCATTCTAAACTCATTCATCAAGTTTAATTGCACTTTTGTACGAAAATAAAGCGTTTCGCAACATGAATGCTCAGTATTTGCTAATATTCACATTTTTAGCACGTTGCTTTTTTGCAGTTGAAAAGACAAGTTCACCCACAAATTTCAGTTCTGTCATTGTTTACTCATGTCATTCTAAACTAATTTTTTCATCAAGATTAATTTCAATTCTGTACGAAAAAAGAACATTTTGCAACATAATTGCTCAGTGTTCGCTAAAATGTATGTCTTTTATCTATTTTTTTTAACTGTTTAAAACAAATTCATCGACAAATGACAATTCTGTCATTTATTCACCCTGATGCTGCTCTAAACTAATTTTTAATCAAGTTTAATTGCACTTTTATTTGAAAAATAGTGCATTTCGCGACATTAATTCTTAGTGTTTGCTAATATTTACATATTTTTCACTTGTTTTGCTTGTTTGCTGTTTACCAGGAATAGTTTACCCACAAATGACAATTCTTCCATTGTCTACTTAACCTCATGTCATTCTAAACTCATTTTTCATCCAGTTTAATTACAATCTTGTACGAAAAAAATTGAACATTTCGCAACATCAATGCCTCGTGTTTGCTAATATCCATGTCTTTTTCGCTCGTTGCTTTTTTTGCTGTTGAAAAGACTAGTTCACCCACAAATGACAGTTCTTTCAATATTTACATACCCTTATGTCATTCTAAACTAATTTGTCATTTAATGACACTTTTGTACGAAAAATAGAGCATTTCACAACATGAATGCGGTATTCGCTAATATTCGCATCTTTTTTTCTTTTTAAAGGAATATTTCATCCACAAGTGACAATTCTGTCATTGTTTACAAATTTTTTCATCAATTTTAATTACACTTTTGTATGAAAAAGAACATTTCGTAATGAGAATTCTTGGTATTTACTAGTAAAGTCTTTTATGCTTGTTTCTGAAAATACATTATTTTTGATGTTTAATGGATAGTTCACCCACAATTGACAATTTTGTCATCCTTTACTCACCTTCATGTCGTTTCAAACCTTTACGTTTGACGTAACAGAAAAGGGGGATTTTTGAAGAATATCCTGGCTGTTCTTTTCCATATATACTTGAAGTATATATGAGAACTGGGGCTTTCAAGGTTGAAATTCAGACAAAAATGTAGTCTTATTAAAAAACAAATGTCTTTGGTTTAAGTTCCCAGGGTTCGTGAGGGAAATGCAGGGGTTTGTGAGTTGATGGAAAGCTAATAATTAAATCCTAAAAAAGGTTTTAAAAACACCTCTTTTTTCACAATGTGAACACATTTGCAACATGAATATTTGGTTGGACTATCTCTTTAAGAGTTGTTTATCTTTATTCATTTAGCCAAAGCTTTTATCCTAAGTGACTTGGGGTTGCACGAGTTAGC
Source organism: Sinocyclocheilus grahami (assembly GCF_001515645.1). Taxonomy (NCBI): domain Eukaryota; kingdom Metazoa; phylum Chordata; class Actinopteri; order Cypriniformes; family Cyprinidae; genus Sinocyclocheilus; species Sinocyclocheilus grahami. The sequence continues at coordinate 1,493,633 of NW_015505338.1, read as the reverse complement.
AGCTTCTTATCCTCATGTTTCCAAGACACTGTTAAGCAGAATATAGAGTATCGCTTTAAAATGTTTATGGCAGTTGAAGGTGGAAAGTTGATTCACCTTCTTCAGATTCCTGGACTGGATCTTTAGACACATTGGGACATCTGATTCATGATGCATTCATTTCATTTCACCGACCATGTTGAACTCAATAACTGAACTCAATTCAATTATTCTGTGTTCCCAGAAGTCCCTGATTGACATTTCATGCTTCATTTTGTTTTATTATATAATAAATATAATTTATTGTGTCTATCTATTATAGATTATGTCAAATGCTGTTGTACATTATGGCTGAACATTATTGTTGATAAGCGTTAATTATTAATCGAAACTGGTTGCCGGGTCCTTCGCTATATGGTTGCCAGGATGTTGTAGGTGGTTTATATTGCAGTATGAACTATTATTGATAGTAAAATAGATTTCCAAAAGCTTTTAAATTTAATTTATTCATTAAATGTATTTATTCATTTCAGTTTCATCAAAAAAGAATTGCTTCAAAAGAATCACTTCAAAAGAATCAAATATTGTTTGAGCTTAACTTGAATTTAATAATTGTAAGCTGAATTAGCTTAAGTCAAATCATCTAAGTCACATGAGGTTTGTTTGAGGTCTCTGAACAGTTTGTTGAATGTGTTCGCTGTGAAATCGCCACAATACTGTCTGACCTTCCCATATGGTCTGTCATTTCCACCGCCCTTTGTTGACCCGGAGCAAAGACACGCAAACACACACCGACTGACTGACAGTCCTGCTTGGCAGCGTGGAACTGTGAGTAAAGTGAGATTGCGTGCCCTGAGCAAAGGTCATGTCGGGCCATGAGAGGTTTGACGCTAGCGTGTTAGCCAGTTAACGCACATACACTTGCTCTCATATCCACACATTGAGTGTCAACTACCTATTACCTTCGCAACATACCCACACATATGGTTTTTAAGCTATTTTGGAACATTTTACGCTAGTTGACTGTGCTAATGTGATGCTGTAGAGCTAACAATCACTTCAAACTGCTGACGCACCCTGAAGATTTAACATTAAAAAATAAAAAGAAAGTCTTGATTTAAATGATTCAAATCTTCAACCCTGAATTTAATGGTGCATTTCAGTCTCAAATGTGGCAGTTTTCCCATGAAGCATTCAGATGATTTTTCCTCACAAAACTCATATTTCAAGTGTGTTGGCTCATTATGCACATGGTCATCCTGTTATTTTGTATTCGTTTTGTCATTTGGTCTTCCGCTGATCTGCCCACATTGCAATATATATACGCAAATCTCTCTCTTTACGCCCGCTAGCATTTCCTTAGCTAATAGTCTAAGTTTTAGTCACAGAGTCACACTCTATCACTGACTGAAGAGTCTCAAATAGAGGACACAGGAAGCTAATAAATTGATTTTTTATAGTTTACAATTCATGTTTGGTATAATATGTCCATTTCCTGTTAGACAAACGTGTTGAATTTGGATTTGTGTTTGTTTTCAGCACTAGCTTCTTTAATACTGTCTATAAAATGGCAGTTAGTCCACTGCATCCTTTACTTCAGGCTCACTAGCATGTTGTGTTTAGTTGCATGTGCTGCTGCTATGTGCTAATTCTAATACTATCTAGCCAAAATTCAGTGCCACTAACCTGATAAACTTTGATCCTGTGATTAGTTCTTCCTCAGAAGCGTCCATTGTATCCACCCAGTGTCTTACTAAAAGCCAGAAGTCACAGAACAAGAGATGAACGTGATAGTTTTGTGTTTTCATGAGAGCTAATGTTTATAATGGGTCATTTAACCACCTAAACAAACAGGGCTTTAATGAGAAACGCGTTGATGCTATTTGAGGCGCCATCCTCAGTGGAGGCTGATGTTTAGAAGTCACTGAAGGTGCATTGCTCTCTATGACTGCAGTAGAAGGCGAGAGCCATACAGTTTATGCAGTGTAGTGTATTTTGTTGAATATATATTAATTAATGAATTAATATTGTGTTAATGCGTGTTAAAAATGTGTTATCGAATTTTACATAATTATATATATTACGTAAAATTTTAATAAGACATTATTAGTTAATTAATTCATATATATTCATATATATATATATATTACAGTTCCACCAAATACGAACCTAAGAGAAGATGAGAGTTGGACATGGTGAAATGTGATTCTGACACATTGTACTGTAGCTCAATCCGGTCTCTGTATTTAAAGCATGCGAGTCATGCAGTTGTGGAAAGTGTGATAAATACATGTTCTTCACACAGCTCGGTGCAACACATGCTGTAGCTCCTCTTCCCACACACTCACACACTGAGTGTTCTTCAGCTGCATTCCCTAAAGCACAGACCACAAATGGTACTTTGCATGTGAGTTTCCATCGAAGCTCTCCAGCTAAATAGCATTACTGTAATAAATAAACTTTTCCACGACATTCTACTTTATTGAGATGCACCTGTATATATATATATATAAATATTTTTTTTTTTATTTAATTTTTTGTGTGTGTGTGTTTTACATACTATGCACAGACTCTTCATTGCAACTAAGCTAATGAAATTTCTGATTACAGACTGTTCCCAGATTTCTGGTTATGGAGGAAGTTGGATGAATTCCTGTGCACCAGAAGACGATTATATTATTATTCCAGGTGGCATATGACTAAACAATAAGAGTAAGATATGGCGGTGAAGTTTGCCAAACAATGTGCTGTTCCTGACTGTGTTGCACCTGCCATTCCTCTTTTGAAGGATTCCAGCATTAGAAACGAGTGGCTAAAGTTTATTTTGAACAAGCTGCTTGATCTTATGCAAGAGTGAAACATTTATTTCATATGGTTTCCTCCATGTAATAAGTTAACTATGAATATACAATACATTATCCCTTAAATGTCAACCTGATAGTTTGAACGTTCGTTCGTCTTGGCTCAAAGCAACTTTTCTTCACGGAAGCTTTGCGTTAAACAAGTGAGATAATGATATCTCTAATCAATATTTTTTGTCCAATTATTTGCCCAGTTAGTTTTGGTATTGAGGTAAAAGTTACCTTGCATTCGCTATATAACAGTGGGTTGTGGTCATGAAGATGACTGAGCAAATTTGATGCGTTTCCCCCTTTTGCAGCGACTTTCTTTTTGCAAGATCAGCAGACAGGGTGACCGTCCTCGATTAAATTGCCTTCAGGACTCTTGTAAAAGCCAAAATACGACCAGACCACCGATTTGGTTCTCTTAAATGGCTGAAAAATCTCCCGAGCGCTGTCACTGCCTTCCGCCATTTCGTCTCGTGCAAAAAAAAACAACAACAACATTGCATGCTGCTTCTGCGTCAGACTGATGCTGGCTGGACAGGATTTACCGCGAGTTTTCAAAAGCGCGATAATCAAACACGGTTTTGATGATAATTAAATTTTAAATGGTAATACTAACCGTCAGGGCATTTTATCGTGATTTATCGTGAAACCGGTAATCGTTCCATCCCTATCCTGTACAGAAATCCAAGTAAATACAACAGGGAGTTTGATGGATGTGGCTTTTACTTGAATGGCCAAATCCCATCTGATTTCACCATTAACAGACTGTGGAATGACATACTGACAGATGCTACATATGTGGGTATCCAGGGGAACATTCTTATGTAAACTCCACATCAACCTTCTTTGTTTTCAAGAGCACGTCAAACTCAAGTTCTGAGGTGTTTCGGTGATGGAGGGCGCTGGAGACCACATGCACAGCCGGCACAGCATGTCGATGTGACAAACGCATAGATCTGTCTGCTGCAAGTCTCCCCAAGTGCCCATGAGGGAGTCGTTATCATCCATCATACACAAACTTTGAGGGGAAGCCTTGCGGTTTGGGACATGTGCTTAGATGATGCTCAGTGGTTGTTCCACTTCTTTGACTGTCTGTGGCTTTGATTACCTACAGTACTGTAATTCCAACATCATGTGAATGCAGCATAAAGTGCCAATCACACTGACAGTGATTTTGTAGAAGCAGAGTGACCTGAAGTCACTTATTTCAGTGACACGTAAAACAAAGTTAATTAGAGTTGAGAGAATTATTTTCAAATATGAATGCTGTTAAGCCCAATTTATACTTCTCTGTTGAACCTACACCGTAGCTTACGCATAGACGCACACCCATACGCCGTAGCCTGACATGGACCTCTCCAAAAATCTAACAGCGCATCAATTCTACGCAGACCACAAGCGCTGTCATTGGCCTGCTAGAACCCCTACCTCCGTATGTACTTGAGTTTTGTGTGTGTTTATGTGCACTTTAATATATTTTAATGTTACACCTTCTTATATAAAATAAAACAAAGCAAAGAACAAGTGTCTTATCATTTATTATACTACATAGCATTATGCATCAGTAGTTGTCCGCGACGAACAATGTTGATCTGCCGTGGTACAAGTCCTTGTGGAGATTGAAAGAATGCCATCTTCTCCTGTTCCGTTGTTGTCTCCTTTTTGTAGTTTTAAATAATGATTTAATGATTTGATATTTATTTGGTGCCGTCACGACTATAATGCTTCTCCGGCGAGCCACTTCTTCTTCGGCTTTTACCGTGGTACTGCGGGTTACATCAGCAACATACCTGTGGAAACTGAAGACTAGCGGTTTGCATGTGTACTGCACATTGACGCAGACAACGACGCAGAAGTATAAATGAAAACTGACGCATAGCCTATGGCGTAGGTCCGACGCAGAAGTATAAATCAGCCTTTAGTGTGACTGTCACTTCAAAGCTAATTTACGCTACACTGACAAATGACAACCAGCGGCAACAGACGTTTGTTATGTTGGACCAGTGTGTTACCAATGTAGGCATCTATTGCCATTGGTCGGCACTAGTTTTTGGCAACTAGACCATTTTAGTCGCATTTATTCATATTTATTGGGTCATTGACTATCTGAGAAGTGACGTACTGTAATCTGATGATTGTTGGACATGGAAATTTTGTTTTGGACATGGTACCATGCTAATACCATGCCATTCTTTAGAGTACTTTGAAGTACCATAAAAATGCCATGGTGGATGTATATGGTAATACTTGCAGTCTTTGAGGAGCCAGTCAATTTCAAGTATTAACTCTTTCCCCACCAGCATTTTTGAAAAAAGTTGCCAGCCACCGCCAGCGATTTTAATGATTTTCACTTCAAATTTGATATTTTATTACACCAAGCAATACACCAAAATAAAAATCAGAGCCTCTACTTTTAAACAAAAAGCTTAAAGCATTCTTTTTTTATCTATACTCAAATATAGGGTAGGTTTCATAAAATTGAGCAAAAAGGTGAGAAAATCGAATTTTTATCAAAAACTGCATCTGGATAATATTCAGTATGATTATCAAAGCATAAATCCAGTACATCGCTTCCATCAACACCTCCAAAGCTTGCACAGACATATACCACTTCCTGGATCAACATTTTACTCTGTAACATTATGCAGTTTTCATTTATATGCTGTCTATTGCTGATGATCGCATTATTTTTCATATGCATTGTTCTCCGTCCTGTTCACGTGTGTTTTTGTTCGGGAGGTTTTGTACTCGTTCAGAAGATGCGTAATAGCGCCCCTGAGTGTATAACAGTGAAAACACGGAAAGCCGTAAAAACTGTCTTTGTCTTTGGAGGGGAAGCGTTTTCTTCTAAAAGACGAGATAACTCGTCAATGGCGGGGGAAGAGATATTCTGTAGTACAGTGTCATTTATTATCTAAAACTCAGTAAGTGTGTATTGCAATCTGCACTGAATGTACTTGCAGAATGATCGTTTACTTGCACTATAGTATGTATTATACGACTACTGTACATTTGCCTGGTCAAATTTGAGGCTCGTTTGTCATGTGTGGATGGATAAAATAAATATTTGCCTTTTGTTTTTGTGGTTTTTTCTCTACAGAAGCATAAAGTCGACCTCTTTTACAAGCTCCGTCACGTGATGAATGAGTTGATTGATCTGAGGCGACAACTGCTTTCAGGCCACCTGACCCAGGATCAAGTCCGTGAAGTCAAACGCCACATCACCGTACGACTGGACTGGGGCAATGAGTGAGTTATTGTCTTTTACCTCCCAGAAAATGCCCTGAACAAATTCAAATGAAAAACTTGTCTTAATCATACGGAAGAACCAGCAAGTTGCCTTAAAGGTGATGTTAGTGATGTTATCCATTATGGTAACTTCCACCATAGGTTTAAGTCTTGTGGAAAAACTAGTAAAGATGCATTAAAGGTGTTCTTACTAATGTTAGCCATTATGCTAACTTCCACCATAGGTCTAAATCTTGTGGAAGAACCAGCAAAGATACATTTAAGGAATTCTTAGCAATGTTAGCCATTCATGCTAACTAGGGCTGCATGATATATCGTTTCAGCATCAATATCGCGATGTGCGCATCCGCGATAGTCACATCGCAGGATGTGGGATGTTTAGTATACTGATCATTATATTTATACGGATCATTTTCTTTGCTCACACACAGACACCATGTCTACACCGAACGCGACAGCTGTCATGTGCTGCATCTTATAAGCATCACTTAGCCACTGAGTGTAGTTTGGGCTCCTCCTCAATGTAAATGCAGTGGCGACCTCAGCAAAAACTTAACTCGCAAACTAATATTTTTGGTCGCAAATGCGACCGTTTTTGTCACAGTCTGGAGCCCTGATGGTAACTTCCACCATAGGTCTAAATCTGGTAGAAGAAACAGCAAAGATGCCTTTAAGGTGTTCTTAGCAATGCTAGCCATCATGCTAAATTTAAAGGGGTCATATGATGCGATTTCATGTTTTCCTTTGTCTTTGGAGTGTTACAAGCTGTTCGTGCATATTTAAGATACGTAAAGTCGTAAAGATTAAAGTCTCAAACCCAAAGATATATTCTCTCTAAAAGTTAACACTCGTCCAAGCCTTCCTAAAATGCCTCATTTAAACACACTCCCACAAATCTATGTCACTGTGTGGGAAGATTTGCATAACACCACCCAAATGTATACGCGTAACATTATGCAGTTTTCATTTATATGCTGTCTATTGCTGATGATCGCATTATTTTTCATATGCATTGTTTCTCCGTCCTGTTCACGTGTGTTTTTGTTCGGGAGGTTTTGTACTCGTTCAGAAGATGCGTAATAGCGCCCCTGAGTGTATAACAGTGAAAACACGGAAAGCCGTAAAAACTGTCTTTGTCTTTGGAGGGGAAGCGTTTTCTTCTAAAAGACGAGATAACTCGTCAATGGCGGGGAAAGAGATATTCTGTAGTACAGTGTCATTTATTATCTAAAACTCAGTAAGTGTGTATTGCAATCTGCACTGAATGTACTTGCAGAATGATCATTTACTTGCACTATAGTATGTATTATACGACTACTGTACATTTGCCTGGTCAAATTTGAGGCTCGTTTGTCATGTGTGGATGGATAAAATAAATATTTGCCTTTTGTTTTTGTGTTTTTTCTCTACAGAAGCATAAAGTCGACCTCTTTTACAAGCTCCGTCACGTGATGAACGAGTTGATTGATCTGAGGCGACAACTGCTTTCAGGCCACCTGACCCAGGATCAAGTCCGTGAAGTCAAACGCCACATCACCGTACGACTGGACTGGGGCAATGAGTGAGTTATTGTCTTTTACCTCCCAGAAAATGCCCTGAACAAATTCAAATGAAAAACTTGTCTTAATCATACGGAAGAACCAGCAAGTTGCCTTAAAGGTGATGTTAGTGATGTTATCCATTATGGTAACTTCCACCATAGGTTTAAGTCTTGTGGAAAAACTAGTAAAGATGCATTAAAGGTGTTCTTACTAATGTTAGCCATTATGCTAACTTCCACCATAGGTCTAAATCTTGTGGAAGAACCAGCAAAGATACATTTAAGGAATTCTTAGCAATGTTAGCCATTCATGCTAACTAGGGCTGCATGATATATCGTTTCAGCATCAATATCGCGATGTGCGCATCCGCGATAGTCACATCGCAGGATGTGGGATGTTTAGTATACTGATCATTATATTTATACGGATCATTTTCTTTGCTCACACACAGACACCATGTCTACACCGAACGCGACAGCTGTCATGTGCTGCATCTTATAAGCATCACTTAGCCACTGAGTGTAGTTTGGGCTCCTCCTCAATGTAAATGCAGTGGCGACCTCAGCAAAAACTTAACTCGCAAACTAATATTTTTGGTCGCAAATGCGACCGTTTTTGTCACAGTCTGGAGCCCTGATGGTAACTTCCACCATAGGTCTAAATCTGGTAGAAGAAACAGCAAAGATGCCTTTAAGGTGTTCTTAGCAATGCTAGCCATCATGCTAAATTTAAAGGGGTCATATGATGCGATTTCATGTTTTCCTTTGTCTTTGGAGTGTTACAAGCTGTTCGTGCATATTTAAGATACGTAAAGTCGTAAAGATTAAAGTCTCAAACCCAAAGATATATTCTCTCTAAAAGTTAACACTCGTCCAAGCCTTCCTAAAATGCCTCATTTAAACACACTCCCACAAATCTATGTCACTGTGTGGGAAGATTTGCATAACACCACCCAAATGTATACGCAAAGAAAGAAGGCATAACCTTTATTCTCGCTGTAGTATTGTTGTCATGGAGACACTGTTTGTTTCCAAATATGGTATGGGGCATAACATTTCGGTCACATGCTTGAAGTATTCCAATCACAACGCACTGGATAGCTGGCCAATCAGAGCACACCTCACTTCTCAGAATGATGAGCTTTATAAAAATCGACGCGTTTCAGAAAGGCAGGGCATAGAGGAGAAACAATAATGTACAGTATGTGGAAAATAATGTGTTTTTTTAACCTTAAACCGTGTAAACACATTGCATTACACCAAATACACAAAATAATGTTCTTTTTAGGAACGTCATACCCTTACACCATGGGTCTAAATCATGTGGAAGAACCAGAAAAGATGCCTTTACGCTTTTGTTTGCAACGTTAACTATCATGGTAACTTCCCCCATAGGTCTAAATCTGGTGGAAGAACCATCAAAGATGACTTTAAGGTGCTGTTAACAATGTTAGCCATCATGCTAACTTCCACCGTAGCTCTTTTCATATTTCTGCACTCTTACATAGGCAAATTATGTAAGTTACTCTTTTGAAATACATCATATTAAACAAGTCTAATGGATTGTAATGCATTTGTTACACCATCAAAATAACTCATTGAGATTAATGTTCAGCTGTGGCATGCTTCACTCAAATAAGAAGTGTTTAAATAAGCTCTTGTGCATCATGAAGATATGCCAGGGATTTGAATGTGTTAGAGGCCAAGGCCTCCTGATCGTGGAGTCAAAGTAAAAAAGCTAGAGATGGATCACTGTGGCTTTCTCATCACCTTAATTCGGCTTGGCCCAACTCAGTGAAGGAAATGAGGAGAACAAGAACATATGTCATTCACAGCCTGGTTAATGTGAATTATGCTGAGATTTCAAATGCAAACTTTAAGGCCAAACAAACCAACACGACACAAGGATGAGCTTTTTTTTTCTTTCTTTAATTGAGAGTAAATAGATTTTTCACTGCACTGAAAGGCGGTTGTGTTTGTCCTTCAGATACCGCCCCCATTTTTAACCCACACAGTTGTGCAATTCTTCACAGCTTTTGAGTTTTGAGTGTCAGTATTTACAGTTCTTGCATCATTATTTCATCCTATTGAGAGGTTTTCGAATGTTTTATGTCCAATATACATTTGCCGACACTGCAAATTAAACTTTCAGTCAGCTACGAATGATATTTGTACAATATTTACTATATTGTTAAGTAAAAGATTATGTTTTTACAGCAATTATCTACAGCGTAGAAGTAGACCAGACCTCCAAAACAAAAGTCATGGGGTTCACTTATAGCGATGCATGAAAGGCCAAACCAACAGTATTTTAGAGGTCAGATGATCCAAGTATTGCAGTGTATGAGCATCTGTGTCAAGTCCACGTTGACCACTCATCCCTCTTTTTCAAGGTCACCTGAAGATTCACTTCTGCAGTGAGGCACTTTGTGGTTCTGCGCTTTCAGCAGTACATCACTGCCAGGTCTTCAGATCAGCAAACTAAGAGATAATTGAGTAAATGGGATGAAATGGATTTGAGACGGGAGCACTTACCGATAAGTTCTATAAATACTTGAAGGATGAGTTGAAGAGCATCTCAAGTGTTTTTCAAACAATCTAATAATGTTTTCATTACGCCTTTCTCAGGTTATATCAATTTTCCGCAGGTGATCTTGCGTTTTTTTTGCAAGTGTCACCGTTACTATTATATTCTGTAATATATATGTTACAATTTTTTGTGTATGACTGCAGGAGAGATAATTCAGCCTCAATAACAAGACATGTATATATTGCGAAATGCTTTGACGTAGCAAATTAGAGGCATTCACGCTGCAGTTGTGGAGTATATCAAGCTTGTCATTGCTAAAAGCACTTAATTGTCACATAATACGTTTATTACTGTCTGTTTACACAAAGTCATCAGCAAATGGATTTATTTATGCTCTGATACAAGCCAATGATGCAAGATGTCTCTCTGGAGAACTAATTTGCATTGAGATATTCAGAAAATATGCAGATTTTTAAGCACACCCCTGCTAGACAGGGACACTGGGTGATGCTAATGCTAACGCGTTGATCGAGAGCACAGCAACCAGAGCAAAAGAACTAACAACCAGCCAAATACCCTAACAACCACCTATCACCAATAAACCTTATCAATATGGCAGCTATTTTACTTTAGCGTTAGCATTGCTAAAATTATTTCCTTCTGTTTGACTATTTACTTCTTAATAACTGATACTGAACCACTTTGCAAACACCCCGAACATTTTAATGAATATAAAAATATAGTTTAGTAATAAAAATGTGCATTTCAAAACACTTTCGATGTGAATTTTCAGCCTCAACGTCATTATCTTTCATGTGTTTAGTTGCTAACCCACTACTAGTCTGTGGTTTAGGCTACTCAGGGCATTGATGGGGTTTTATTCCCTGTTGAAAAAACCAGCATATGCTGGTTAGGTATGTTTTGACGCTGGGATTCTGGTTTAAGCTGGTCCTTTGCTGGTTTATGCTGGTCCTTTTGCTGGTTTATGCTGGTCCTTTTGCTGGTTTATGCTGGTCCTTTTGCTGGTTTATGCTGGTCCTTTGCTGGTTTATGCTGGTCCTTTTGCTGGTTTATGCTGGTCCTTTTGCTGGTTTAAGCTGGTCCTTTGCTGGTTTATGCTGGTCCTTTGCTGGTTTAAGCTGGTCCTTTGCTGGTTTATGCTGGTCATGTGCTGGCAAAGGACTAGCATAAACCAGCAAAAGGACCAGCATAAACCAGCAAAGGACCATCTTAAACCAGCAAAGGACCAGCATAAACCAGCAAA
>NW_015505338.1:1462912-1478498 GCF_001515645.1 Sinocyclocheilus grahami | reverse complement strand
TTAAGCTGGTCCTTTGCTGGTTTATGCTGGTCCTTTTGCTGGTTTATGCTGGTCCTTTTGCTGGTTTATGCTGGTCCTTTTGCTGGTTTATGCTGGTCCTTTGCTGGTTTATGCTGGTCCTTTTGCTGGTTTATGCTGGTCCTTTTGCTGGTTTAAGCTGGTCCTTTGCTGGTTTATGCTGGTCCTTTGCTGGTTTAAGCTGGTCCTTTGCTGGTTTATGCTGGTCATGTGCTGGCAAAGGACTAGCATAAACCAGCAAAAGGACCAGCATAAACCAGCAAAGGACCATCTTAAACCAGCAAAGGACCAGCTTAAACCAGCATCCAAGCATCAAAACATACCTAACCAGCATATGCTGGTTTCAACATGGTTTACATCTGAGATATCTGAGAGAATAAATGTTTATGTTATATTAGGATACATTATGGCATGCCATCACTTTCATAATTAGGATGAAAGTGATGTAATAATTACCTTGAAAACTTAAACTGGATTAACTCATAAGTGTCTATGAGTTAATCTCATAGACACTTATGAGGGCAGTTATTAGGCTATGAGGGCAATACCTGTTACAATACACTTATTAGGCTATGAGGGCAATACCTGTTTCTATAGCTCTACACTACGACAGCTGCATGTAGTGCTAACGCTAGCAGTTTTCTGTGCGTCTTTACCATATGAGCCTCTCAAAATGTACAGCTCTGTGTGGATAAACCTGGAAAGATGTGTGGAAAATGTGTCTAGAAAAGTTCATATGTCATGTTTTCCATCACACCACTGTGTGAGATATTAGCGTATAGCAATGTAGCGATTTATGGATAAAAAAAGATACCGCATGGCTAAATGCCTGTGACAACAGGTGGACACAACAGCTTGACAGATCGTCTGTTCTTTTATTATCCACTATATTATACATTCTAAGTATTTCAGTCTTGAGGAGTCTATGTTAATCAGTGTTCTGTTGTTTTCTTGTGTTCAACAGACACTTAGGCTTAGATCTGGTGCCCAGGAAGGAGTTTGAAATGGTTGATGCGGACCAGATCAGCGTTTCTGATCTCTACAAAATGGTAAGTACAGTGACTGCATCTCGATGGGTTTTCGATGGATGCTTTTTCATCCCTGAAGCAGTAAATCACTATAACGTCCGCTGTTGGATGTGAGGAAAACATATAAGAGATGTTTTTGCAAGGATTATGAGTTACAATTCATGCAAATTGCTTCCTTTATTCAAATATTTTATTTATGAGATGCTTGTGCATATGACTCTAGGTCATGTTTGCTGAATTATTTGCTCATATAGCATTATGATTTTACAGTTCTGGTTTAAATTATTATATATGTAAGTATGCATGTAAAAAGAAAATAAAAGTAAAGTATGAAATCATAAATCAAATATACTAAAATATCGCATACAAATGGTACAAACATTTTATATTTCTTAAATATTTTATATAATGCAGTTTAAGTTTTCATTTATATGTGAACCATTCAAAGTAAAAGAAGGCTTTGACTTCAATTCTTAAAGGTCTGTTCAATATACACTGAAGAATAATTAAAATTAAGGTAATTATTTTTTATAAATATTGCTAAAATTAATTAATAAAAGTAATGATTACATCATACAAAACAATTAAATAATACCATTTTATAATATTAAATGATATTGTAGTGAGTTTTTTTGTGTAGTATATATATATATATATATGTGTGTGAAGTATGCATGTAAAAAGAAAATAAAAGTAAAGTATGAAATCATAAATCAAATATACTAAAATATCGCATACAAATGGTACAAACATTTTATATTTCTTAAATATTTTATATAATGCAGTTTAAGTTTTCATTTATATGTGAACCATTCAAAGTAAAAGAAGGCTTTGACTTCAATTCTTAAAGGTCTGTTCAATATACACTGAAGAATAATTAAAATTAAGGTAATTATTTTTTATAAATATTGCTAAAATTAATTAATAAAAGTAATGATTACATCATACAAAACAATTAAATAATACCATTTTATAATATTAAATGATATTGTAGTGAGTTTTTTTGTGTATTATATATATATATATATATGTGTGTGTGTGTGTGTGTGTGTGTGTGTGTGTGTATAAAATTATATAAAGCAAGCATAATTAGTAAATATTGTATGAATAAAATATAAAACATGCATAATAAGTCAATTATATATATACTATTATACTATATTATACCATTATACTATATAATATACTATATTATTAATTATGCTTGTTTTATATTATTTTATGCAACTATATATGTTTTTTTTGCAGTTTAATGCCATTTATATTACTTTAATAGTTTGTGTATTACAGTTTAAGTTTTCATTTATATGGAAACTATTAAGAATAAAAAGAAGACTGACTTCAATTCCTAAAAGATTTCTTAAATATCACTGAAAAATAATAATTAAAGTTCAGGTCATTATTTATTTATGATCATAAAACTGTTTGATAATTAGTAAATATTGTATGAATAAAATATAAAACATGCATAATAAGTAAATTATATATATACTATTATACTATATTATACCATTATACTATATAATATACTATATTATTAATTATGCTTGTTTTATATTATTTTATGCAACTATATATGGTTTTTTTGCAGTTTAATGCCATTTATATTACTTTAATAGTTTGTGTATTACAGTTTAAGTTTTCATTTATATGGAAACTATTAAGAATAAAAAGAAGACTGACTTCAATTCCTAAAAGATTTCTTAAATGTCACTGAAAAATAATAATTAAAGTTCAGGTCATTATTTATTTATGATCATAAAACTGTTTGTGATTATTTTTGTTCAGTGTACAGTTGTAATAATGACCTGTATTTTGGTGTGTACTTAATCTTCTAGTGTTTTTCTTGCTTTGAATTACAGCAAGTTCTACAAAAATGAGTTTATTAATATGTGAGTCATCCGTGTAAACGAGAGCAGGAATTAATGTTTTAATGTATTCCTGCAACTGTTTTGCATATGTGCATAATGTAGGCATAATGCGCAGATGTTGCCGAGTTCCCGCATGTAGAATGAGCTGAACAATTAGACAGCAGAAATGTTTTAAACACTCCATTAGAGAGCATATTCCCAAGACGCCTCATCAGAATGAAACATTTACATATTCTATTTTTCAGAAAGCCTCATAGCGTATTTTCAGCTTTATGGAGCAGTTACCCTTTGGAGTTTAATAAGAAACAATATCGGAAATTATAAAAAATAAGCTTTTTTTTAGCTTTTGATTATTTTTTACCCTCAGTAATTCACTTTATTCTCTAGACCGCTATTTGACGATGATAACGGTTTACTGGAAACCGGTTTCGACACCAGCATGTTACGAACATGTGCTTTTGAATGGCAGCTTGTGGAAAAGCTGCTAATACTGTACATTTATTTATTTCACACATTTGACGGATCTTTTTCCATGATGTCTGCACAGGTTTGTGCCATATGTATCTATGTTTGGGTTTGTGTGGGACTGGATTTTTGTACAATATGGCAGCAAAGGGGCTAAATTTACCTCAACACTGTACCTGTATTCTGCAGTTTAGGATATACAGTATATAGCTTTTCCACAGGCTGCAATCTGAAAGCACCTGTTAGAAACAGTTTTCAATAAAACGTTATCGTATATATAATATAAAATCCACACATACGCAAGCTTAAAATTGTTAATGCTTGAAAAAAGATATTAATTTAATGTGATTCAATATTAGAGTTTAAATAGTATTGTGTTTTTTTTTTTCAGTTTGGCTGTAAAATGAAACAATAATTTATCAGCACTTCATGTCCAATAAAGCTTATCGTTGTAAAAATTATATTTAATATATCGCAATTTTTTTTTGGTATTTTCTCTAAAATTATGTAATTTTTGTTTTAAATAAAGCGTATTATTGTGAAATACATTGTGATTATTTATTTTTTTTTGAGAAACCAATCAGCTATTTTTAATATTAAATGAGTATGGTATGTATACCTTATTAATAATATTTATATTGTCAAATGCCACACACTGACTTCCATTTTAAGTAAATTAGGTTGAATCAGTTCTTTGAAATGAATCAATGTTAAAGATAATCATATTTCTCAAATCTACTTTTTGCTGATAGGGTTTAGGGTCTTTTGTAAAATATAATTTTCGTCTTCATGAAACTTAAAAAAGAACCTGTTAATCTCATATTCATGGTGTTTTGTAATTCTATATTTGCAACAACAACAACAACATAATAATAATAATTATTATTATTATTATTATTATTGTTGTTGTTATCATTATTATTACTGATGTTGTTGTTGTTGTATATTTATCTTTTGTTATATTCATAATATAAAATGTTTATAATATGTACAGTTTATTAATATTATTAAAATGTATAAATATTTATCATTTTTAAAGCATGCAAATGCCAAACAGTGACTTCCATTTTGCAGCAAATTAAGTTGAATCAGTGTTTTAAATCACAAAGTTAAAATGAATTACATTTCTCAAATCCACCTGCATTTTTACCACTAGGTTTAAATCAGAGATGTTGTTATGTGTTATATAAAATATTATTTTAGTCTTTATGAAACTTAAGACACATTAAAATAATTGTGATATTCCTGATATTGTTTAGTTTCATATTGGCAACGTTTTTCCTTCAACCATTGAAGTTATAAAGTTAGAGAGAAACGGAAAGAGTTTTGAGGAACGAGTCAAAAGAAAAGAGCACTATTCAAAGAATTTGACTAAGAGGTTTCACTAACTTTTGGGGCTAAATTCAGAGGAAAAGCAAACACTCTCGGGTAGAGTAGCTGAATCTCGATTCGATTTTAAGTGCACTAGCCAAATGTTGAGGTCACAGAGAGATTTGTATAGCTCGATATGTGGGAGGTGGAGGAGTTTCACACAAATACCAAAAATAAAGAAAGAGAAGAAAGAAACACGCTTCTGAAGAGAACAGAGAGACAGAGATGTGAGAAGACTTTTACTTGGCCTCGGGCAGCAGAGAGCACCGAAGCTGCAGAGACTCGAGACCTTTCGTTTTCTTAGAAGTTGCTGCTGAATTGTCTTCAGGGAAGCAAAAGATAGATTAAATCAAAGAGCCGAGCTTTTCTGGTTCTGGATTACATGTGCACTGTTCACACACAATTTACTCCAGCTATCTGTTTTCTCTTCACTTTCTATATTCATTCCATCATTTTTTTTGGCTTTTGCAGTAACACTGTCGAGAAAATAAATCTTGAAGTTTACATTTTTCTTTTTTTTTTCTTTTGCAAAACAATGACATGACTGTCTTTTCAAAAGCTCAATTTTACAGTTTTACAGACATAAGATATTCTTTTTCATAGGGAACATCAAGTTCCTTTGATAGAGTGCCACTCAATTCAATTTAATGTAATTAATTTAGTTGAAAATGCATTCTTTATTAAATTATAAATGTATTAATACAGAAATATAAATGTAGTTAAATAAATAACTTGACAAATAAATAGACATTTCTGATTTATTTAATGTTTAAAATTTAAAACTTTATAATATAATATAATGTGCATTGTAAGTTTGTTACTTTTAACAACATGTTCATTATCTTTATATTAATACATTGGTAATTGATTTCTTCAATTAATTTTTAATTATCGTCCTCATCCTCATCCTCTGCAGCCATAAAATAACCTGTGACAGTCTAGTTTAAAGATAGATAATAAATATTAGATAGATATATATTAGATAGATATATTTTTAGTGCAAAATTAATAACCCTATTTATTTGTTTGATTGATTTGTTTTGAAAGTTAAAAAAAAAATTAAAAAAAATAAATAAAATAGTCAACTGACATAAAAAATATTTTCATTACAAAAAATAACCCTATTTATTTATTTATTTTCCTCTGTATCCAGTCAATGAAATTGGAAAGGGTGACCTCTGATGGCTAGCAGATGGAAGTTCATGGACCGGATTCGTGACAGGATCTATTTTAAAATAAAATAAAATATAATTTTTCAATTCAATATTTGTATTACAAAATGAATAACCTTATTTATTTATTTGTTTGTTTGTTTATTGCGATACACAAGTTTCAGGTTTAATTTTGACTCATTGAGATTTTTGCATTGTGCATTGTGCCCTTGAGCAAGACACATGCACTAAGCATATGTTAGTCCTTTACCTGCAGTAATGTACAGTAACCTTGTATAAACAGTGTCTGCTAAATGGGTAACATAGATTTATTTCACAAAATAAAAATATACATATATAAGTTAGTCAGGGACTGAAGTCTCACAGAAGCATGCTGTAACATGGCTGTACAATCTGCCATGCTCACAGTGCCGCAAGGCACTATTTTAGATTAATGAGTCCCGCCATGCACGCGTTTAGCCTCCCTGATGGTGAAAGTGAGAACAGAAGGAAAAATATTTGTTTTCAGACATTTCTCAGTTCGGCCTGAAATCCTCCACTGGGTTTGCAAATGAAACTCTACTTCACTCCCTCATTGTCAAGCACTATATCAAGGAAATCTCACTTTTTATCTCATGATATGCTTGCAGCTTTGATGATTCCTTTCCCCAGTCCTTCTTATTAAGGTATTTTTTAGGGATTTGCTAAGGAAAGCATCACTATGAGCAAACATCTCTAGAAACCACGACTAACACCTTGCAATGCCATAGCAACCGTCCAGAACACCTAAGCAACAACCAGCAATGCCCTAGCAACCACACTCAGATCACATGACTAACACCTTGCAATGCCCTAGCAACCATCCAGAGTACCCTAGCAATCACAACATAGAAATGTGACCACAATTGCCCAAAACAGCCTAGCAATCAACAAGCAACAACATAGCAACAATGAGCAACCAACCAGAATACCCTAGATACAAACTAGTGACACCTTATCAACCGCCTAGCCATGTCCTAACAACCATTCAGAATATCGTAGCAATCACAACATATAAATTTGACCACAATTGCCCAAAACAGCTTAGCAATAACCTAGCAACCCTTTAGCTACAGCAAAGCAACAACAAGCAACCATCCAGAACACCATAGATACAACCTAATGACACCTTATCAACCACCTAGCCATATCCTAGCAACCACCTGAACAAAAAAAACACCCACCCACAGCATCCAGAAAACCTTAGCAACCACTAGCAATGGCCTAAGTAACCACACCTGACAACCACCTATCAATCATTCAGACTACTCCAGCAATTACAGCATATAAATGTCACCACAGTCACCCAAAACAGCCTAGCAACAACAAACAACAAACCAGAACTCCCTAGTGACACCTTATTAACCACTGTCAACCAACCCAGACACCTTAGCAACCACCCACAACACCTTAGCAACAACCAGTATTGCCTTAGCAACTATCCAGAGCACTTAATTAATCCCCAGTAATGCCACAGCACTGCAATCATGACATAGAAATGTCACAGCAACCACACAAAACAGCCAAGCAGTCAGCTAGCAACATTTAAGCCGCACCATAGCAATATCAAGCAATCAGCAAACCAATCAGAATACTATAGCTATTACCTAACAACACACTATCAACCAAACCACCCAGGATGAACTAGCAGACACCTAGTAATGCTTTAAAAATTGTTTAACAAATAGATAACAATCCCTCAGAATAGCATAGCAACATTACGACAAACACTCAGAACAATCTAGTAACACCTTATCAACCACCTAGTAATATCCTAGTAACCTGGGCAACTGAACAGCAAAGCACCACTAAAAACACTCAGAACACCTTAGCAACCACATAGCATCATCATGCCAATCCCCAGAACCATAGCACACCCTAGCAACCACACAGAACATCCTATCAACTGGACAGCAAAGTGCTAAGAACTTCTGAAAACACCTTAGCAACCACATAACATCATCACTCCACCAGAAGCGCCCAAGCAATGCATAATCAACCACTCAGAACACCATAGCAACTGGACAGCAATGTGCTAAGAACCGCTGAAAATACCTTAGCAAACACATAACCTCACTCCACCAGAAACACCCGAGCAATGTATTAGCAACCACCCAGAACTCCATAGCAACTGGACAGCAAAGTGCTAACCACCACCCATAATACCTTAGCAACTGCATTGCAACGCCACTCCACCAAGAACATCCAAACAAAACCTTAACAACCATCTAGAACACCATGGCAACTGAGCACCTGTAGAGCTAAGTGCTAACAACCATCACTCCACCCACAACATGCAAGCAATGCCCTAGAAACCTCCCAGAACACCCGAGTGATTGGACAGCAAGTGCTAACATGTTAACTTGTCTAACTTGCTAACTTGTCCAGTACTCCAGAACACTAACAACCACGAAGAACACCTTAACAAACGCAACAACGTCACTCCACCATGAACACCCAAGCAATGCCTCAGCAACCACCTAGAACACCTTAGCAACTGAGCAACGTGCTACTCCAGTAGTCCAGAACACTTTAGCAACCACATAGTAACATCACTCCATGCACAACACAAAAGCAATGCCCTAGTAACCACCCAGAACACCCTGCCAAATGGAAAGAAAGTGCTAAGAACAGCTGAAAACACTGTAGCAACCACATAACAACATCACTCCACCAAGAACACCCAAGCAATGCATTAGCTTAGCAATTAAGCAACTGGACAGTAAAATGCTAACAACCACTAAGAACACCTTGGACTACTGCATTGTAACATCACTTCACCTAGAACACCCTATAGCAACTGGAAATCAAAGTACTTAACAACTGCCAAGAGCACCTTAGCAACCACATAGTGACATCACGTCACACAGAACACCCTAGCAACCAACCAGAACTCCGTAGCAACTGGAAAGCAAAATACTAACAAACACTGAGAACACATTAGCAACCACATAGTGACATTCACCTCACCCAGAAAACCCTAGTAATGCCCTAGCGACGAACCAGAACACACTAGCAATGCCCTAGCAACCAATCAGAACACCCTAGAAACTGGAAAGCAAAGTACTAACAACCACCAAAAACACCTTAGCAACCACCTAGTGATGTCTCTCCACCCAGAACACCCTAGCAATGCCCTAGCAACCAACCAGAACTCCCTAGCAACTAGAATGCAAAGTACTAACAACCGCAGAGAACACCTTAACTACCACATAGTGACATCACATCCCCTAGAATACCATAACACTGTGTTTTGAACTGGAAGGCACAATCTAATTTGTATTTTTGCGTTCACGAGTTTTGCATACCTCTTTTCCCACCATGCATTTGCCGATGGGGGTTTGTGTTGAATGCTGGGTAATTTATTCTAAATGCAGTCAAAAGAAAAGAGAAAGATGCAAGCTAAGAAACACAGACTCATAAGTCACCCTGGCTCCCAGGCAAGATGTGTGTATGTGTGTGTGTTTCACCATGCGATTCTGAACATGTGTTTTCTGCTTGGGGTTTGTGCTGATGATGCCTCTGTGAATATGATTAATCTAGATGTAGATATCTCATGAGATATTGCTCTGTACATCCATACAGCGTTGTGGGAAAATATTTAAACCCTATATGCAAGTGTCTTATTTACTCAATTACAGATCAAACAGGAAATTATATTCCCTTTGATACTAGAATTATTAATTACTTTAGTGTGACATTGTTTTAGGTTTGAAGATACAGTGTGCAGTATGCACATTATACTGTATGTTTCCATTTGAAACAATGTTTTTTTTTTTAAGGATGTCAGTTACTTCAGGTACAGCTAAGAAGATATGTTTAACTGCTGTCAGCATGCTTTGTACAGTATATACACATTGACTGGATTTTAGTCTGAAATGTGACCACAGTGTTTCTCTTTCTCTCTCTGTTTCTCTCTGTTGACAGCACCTATCCAGCAGACACAGCGTCCAACAAAGCACATCCCAGGTATATTTGTCATCCTCAGCACCATCTGAGGACTTGTCAGAAATGCTTCGAGTCGTTAACGTACATAACTTTTTTGTAGGTCATGGTTCGCCGTGGGCTAAAGTGTGACATTTTGATCTAAGCACCTTGTTTACTCTGTTTTGGTCATGCTAAAAGACCGTTTACAGTTATGTATGATGCACTTTTTGAATATAGGTCAGTAAAACAGGCCAAAATATTACAACACACTGCTATAAGCTCTAATGAATATGCATGTTTGTATTGTTCCATTTTAGAGAATTAATATTGTTTTTAAAAACATTATATTATATTATATTATATTGTATTTTTGAATACACATTTAAGATGCAAGAAGTGTAAATAGCAGAGTAACCACAGGTATCATTTTATCACATCTACCTGCATCACATAACATTTTCCGCTTTTTAATAACCAGAAACCACATTATTTTTGAGACCACTGTATAACAGCATAACATGTTACAATATACCACATCTATAACAACATAACATAACATAACATAACATAACATGTAATGACATGTCACAACATATCACATGTAATGAAATGACATCAAGTTGTGTTATAGATTTACATTATATTATTAAATGTTATTCAATGTGTTGTTATATCATGTTGTGGTATATTGTTACTTGTTATGGAATGTCATGCTGTAGCATATTACATGTCATGCGATGTATTACATGTTACATGCTATGTTACAGTGTTACATGTTATAGGTTCAGTTTTACTAACAACTTGTCTTTACGTGTTAAAATGGTACTGTCAGGTTTTACTAAAGACGCGCAGTGAAGAATTAGTGCTGAAAAAGCGTGGACAGCTATTTTAGCACCGGACCTTATTGAATATGCATTTGTAGGAGTTTCCCTTTAATTCAAATGAATCATTGTCAAATTACTGCCATTATTTAACTCCCCAAAAAAGCACATTTTGCGCTTGAAATGGCTGCAATTTGTTGCTAGGAGGAATATACCTTGTAACATAACACAACAACATAAAATAACGTCACAATATTCCATAAAATGACTTTGCACATACTGTATTATCTGACATAACATCTAACATAACATTACAAAATAACACTACAACATATACTGTAACAAGCATCTCATGACATAAAGTAAAGCTGTTGTTAACTCTCTGTTTTCAGGATGGCGGAAGACAAAGACACGGGGATTCGTGTCGAATGCCTGTGCCACACCATCTCTTTGTCAACCTAAAGAGTTTCACATACAACACCATCGGCGAGGACACAGACATCTTCTTCTCTTTGTATGACCTGAGAGAGGGCAAGCAAATCAGGTAGGAAATGTGTCATGTATAAGTTTGTATACACATTCAGCGGTTGTGCCCCTTCACCACTAAAACATTTAACAATGAAGAGGCTTTCATTGGTAATTATTCACAAGGAACAGAAAATACATGAAGTCTCATAAGCAATAAAGTAAGACTTCATTTTTAAAACATCACGGTCTTGGAAATGAAAGCTTGCGCAAATACCGCCTACATGTACATAGGCCACATTTTGTTTAACAATAATCCAAAATGGCAGACAGAACTGTGAAACCACAGAAAGACGAGATAAGGACAAGAGACCGTGATGAAGTATTCATGTAAAAGATCTATTCGCTTCAACTATGCTGTTAAGACATCTTAAGTTTCAAGTTTGAGGTAGAGGACACCCTAAACCAACTCTGTCTCTACAAACTAAACCTTGTTAGCAGAATATTGCACTGTTTTTTGACATCTTTGAAAAATGTCAAAAACCTACCTCCCTAGCAACTAGAATGCAAAGTACTAACAACCGCAGAGAACACCTTAGCTACCACATAGTGACATCACATCCCCTAGAATACCATAACACTGTGTTTTGAACTGGAAGGCACAATCTAATTTGTATTTTTGCGTTCACGAGTTTTGCATACCTCTTTTCCCACCATGCATTTGCCGATGGGGGTTTGTGTTGAATGCTGGGTAATTTATTCTAAATGCAGTCAAAAGAAAAGAGAAAGATGCAAGCTAAGAAACACAGACTCATAAGTCACCCTGGCTCCCAGGCAAGATGTGTGTATGTGTGTGTGTTTCACCATGCGATTCTGAACATGTGTTTTCTGCTTGGGGTTTGTGCTGATGATGCCTCTGTGAATATGATTAATCTAGATGTAGATATCTCATGAGATATTGCTCTGTACATCCATACAGCGTTGTGGGAAAATATTTAAACCTTATATGCAAGTGTCTTATTTACTCAATTACAGATCAAACAGGAAATTATATTCCCTTTGATACTAGAATTATTAATTACTTTAGTGTGACATTGTTTTAGGTTTGAAGATACAGTGTGCAGTATGCACATTATACTGTATGTTTCCATTTGAAACAATGTTTTTTTTTTTAAGGATGTCAGTTACTTCAGGTACAGCTAAGAAGATATGTTTAACTGCTGTCAGCATGCTTTGTACAGTATATACACATTGACTGGATTTTAGTCTGAAATGTGACCACAGTGTTTCTCTTTCTCTCTCTGTTTCTCTCTGTTGACAGCACCTATCCAGCAGACACAGCGTCCAACAAAGCACATCCCAGGTATATTTGTCATCCTCAGCACCATCTGAGGACTTGTCAGAAATGCTTCGAGTCGTTAACGTACATAACTTTTTTGTAGGTCATGGTTCGCCGTGGGCTAAAGTGTGACATTTTGATCTAAGCACCTTGTTTACTCTGTTTTGGTCATGCTAAAAGACCGTTTACAGTTATGTATGATGCACTTTTTGAATATAGGTCAGTAAAACAGGCCAAAATATTACAACACACTGCTATAAGCTCTAATGAATATGCATGTTTGTATTGTTCCATTTTAGAGAATTAATATTGTTTTTAAAAACATTATATTATATTATATTATATTGTATTTTTGAATACACATTTAAGATGCAAGAAGTGTAAATAGCAGAGTAACCACAGGTATCATTTTATCACATCTACCTGCATCACATAACATTTTCCGCTTTTTAATAACCAGAAACCACATTATTTTTGAGACCACTGTATAACAGCATAACATGTTACAATATACCACACCTATAACAACATAACATAACATAACATAACATGTAATGACATGTCACAACATATCACATGTAATGAAATGACATCAAGTTGTGTTATAGATTTACATTATATTATTAAATGTTATTCAATGTGTTGTTATATCATGTTGTGGTATATTGTTACTTGTTATGGAATGTCATGCTGTAGCATATTACATGTCATGCGATGTATTACATGTTACATGCTATGTTACAGTGTTACATGTTATAGGTTCAGTTTTACTAACAACTTGTCTTTACGTGTTAAAATGGTACTGTCAGGTTTTACTAAAGACGCGCAGTGAAGAATTAGTGCTGAAAAAGCGTGGACAGCTATTTTAGCACCGGACCTTATTGAATATGCATTTGTAGGAGTTTCCCTTTAATTCAAATGAATCATTGTCAAATTACTGCCATTATTTAACTCCCCAAAAAAGCACATTTTGCGCTTGAAATGGCTGCAATTTGTTGCTAGGAGGAATATACCTTGTAACATAACACAACAACATAAAATAACGTCACAATATTCCATAAAATGACTTTGCACATACTGTATTATCTGACATAACATCTAACATAACATTACAAAATAACACTACAACATATACTGTAACAAGCATCTCATGACATAAAGTAAAGCTGTTGTTAACTCTCTGTTTTCAGGATGGCGGAAGACAAAGACACGGGGATTCGTGTCGAATGCCTGTGCCACACCATCTCTTTGTCAACCTAAAGAGTTTCACATACAACACCATCGGCGAGGACACAGACATCTTCTTCTCTTTGTATGACCTGAGAGAGGGCAAGCAAATCAGGTAGGAAATGTGTCATGTATAAGTTTGTATACACATTCAGCGGTTGTGCCCCTTCACCACTAAAACATTTAACAATGAAGAGGCTTTCATTGGTAATTATTCACAAGGAACAGAAAATACATGAAGTCTCATAAGCAATAAAGTAAGACTTCATTTTTAAAACATCACGGTCTTGGAAATGAAAGCTTGCGCAAATACCGCCTACATGTACATAGGCCACATTTTGTTTAACAATAATCCAAAATGGCAGACAGAACTGTGAAACCACAGAAAGACGAGATAAGGACAAGAGACCGTGATGAAGTATTCATGTAAAAGATCTATTCGCTTCAACTATGCTGTTAAGACATCTTAAGTTTCAAGTTTGAGGTAGAGGACACCCTAAACCAACTCTGTCTCTACAAACTAAACCTTGTTAGCAGAATATTGCACTGTTTTTTGACATCTTTGAAAAATGTCAAAAACCTACCTAGACATATTATTATCTGCAGTTTCCAGCAGAAACGTACACTAGTGGCAGTAAAACATCAACAACTTGTATTCCTCTTTGTACAATTTATGATATAGGGGCAGATTATCAATTAATAAAAACCTATTTTTGTGCAGTTCATTGCTATACCATGTTATGAGTTTGAAACACGTTTACTATACTTTTACCAGCTCCATAATATGGTTTTTCTGATGTAGCAAACTTGCTCGGTAGCACACTTGGTACAGAATTTACACTTCCATATGTATAGCTTTTCTGATGTAGTAAACTTGCTCAGTAGCGCACCTGGTACAACATTTACACTTCTATATGTATAGCTTATCTGATGTAGTAAACTTGCTCAGTAGCGCACCTGGTACAACATTTACACTTCCATATGTATAGCTTTTCTGATGTAGTAAACTTGCTCAGTAGCGCACCTGGTACAACATTACACTTCCATATGTATAGCTTATCTGATGTAGTAAACTTGCTCGGTAGCGCACCTGGTACAACATTACACTTCCATATGTATAGCTTATCTGATGTAATAAACTTGCTCGGTAGCGCACCTGGTACAACATTAACACTTCTATATGTATGGCTTTTCTGATGTAGTAAACTTGCTCAGTAGCGCACCTGGTACAACATTACACTTCCATATGTATAGCTTATCTGATGTAAGAAACTTGCTCGGTAGCACACCTGGTACAACATTACACTTCCATATGTATAGCTTATCTGATGTAAGAAACTTGCTCGGTAGCACACCTGGTACAACATTACACTTCCATATGTATAGCTTATCTGATGTAAGAAACTTGCTCGGTAGCACACCTGGTACAACATTACACTTCCATATGTATAGCTTATCTGATGTAAGAAACTTGCTCGGTAGCACACCTGGTACAACATTACACTTCCATATGTATAGCTTATCTGATGTAAGAAACTTGCTCGGTAGCACACCTGGTACAACATTACACTTCCATATGTATAGCTTATCTGATGTAAGAAACTTGCTCGGTAGCACACCTGGTACAACATTACACTTCCATATGTATGGCTTTTCTGCTGTAGTAAACTTGCTCAGTAGCGCACCTGGTACAACATTTACACTTCTATATGTATAGCTTATCTGATGTAGTAAACTTGCTCAGTAGCGCACCTGGTACAACATTTACACTTCCATATGTATGGCTTCTCTGATGTAGTAAACTTGCTCGGTAGCGCACCTGGTACAGCATTTAACCTTCTATATGTATGTCTTTTATGATGTA
>NW_015505338.1:1460334-1462861 GCF_001515645.1 Sinocyclocheilus grahami | reverse complement strand
AGCTTATCTGATGTAGTAAACTTGCTCGGTAGCGCACCTGGTACAGCATTTACACTTCTATATGTATGGCTTTTCTGATGTAGTAAACTTGCTCGGTAGCGCACCTGGTACAGCATTGCACTTGTGTTGTGGAGCTGCAATATAAGTGACAAAAGACCTCAAAGACTTGTAGAATCAATCTAAAATGGCATGGTTGTGTAGGAAACTTTTTCCTCGTTGAAGCAGAGACCAGGAGACTCTTGGGTATCTTCAGCAGAGTACTTTATTGAGAACACGCTGCGTGGCACTGCAGTCATCAAAAGTCTGACTAAGGCAGTAATACATTGTAGTTTATATACATTTTAAGGGGGCGGGATACATTCCGTAGAGGTGGAGACAATCTAACCCATAGCATGCTAATGAAGTACAGGCAATCAGCCCGACACCGGCATTTTCCCAGCCTTGATCTCATCAGCATAACAGTGTCATTCAAATGCATAGGTGCTAATCCAATCAGTATAACTACTCAAAGACTGGGGCAGAAGCACCAAGAGCCATTACAAACAAAAGGTGATCGTCTCAGTAATCTGGTTCATTTTACTAACAATAGGAGAACAGGGACAGACAGGAACCTCTTGCTGCACTTTGCTTAAGATAATCATTTGTCTGATGTAATATACCTTAAATGCTAAATACAATGTACTTCACCTTAGTTTTTCATGTGATGCTATGTCAGAACATAGGATCAGCATATTTTAAACAGATTCTTAAATTTGTAATACCACAGTTGCTTCAGCAATCTCACGTTTGTTTTGCTGCCAGTTATGAATAGGGGTTTAGTGTAGTTGGTACTTTTTTTTTTCAAACACGATAGAACATTAACCTTTAGCACCACTCACCACTCATTTCTGAACTGCCTCAATGCGTAATTGAAACGCTGCCAGATTTGCAGTCGTCTGTTTCGGATGAAACCAAATGCACTTTTAGTGCTACTTCCTGGACATTTCACTTTGAAAGTGTCGCAGAAAGTGCAAGAAGCAGCGTTATAGCATTTTGCAGAAATGTCGCTGGATGCATGTTTTTTGTTTTTGTGTTTTTGGAGCTCAATTAATTTGGCTTTTTGAGGAAAGGCTGCTATAACTGTTCTTGAGGAACTTGATGTAAGTTGGCTTTAAAAAGGCGCTG
Organism: Sinocyclocheilus grahami; assembly: GCF_001515645.1. NCBI lineage: Eukaryota > Metazoa > Chordata > Actinopteri > Cypriniformes > Cyprinidae > Sinocyclocheilus > Sinocyclocheilus grahami. Next base: position 1,461,697 of record NW_015505338.1, on the reverse strand, counting down.
GTCAGAAAGAGGAAGTGGAATTGCTTTCCGGTGGTTGAGGGAATCTGCAAGAGCTGGAACTGGAAGAGCTTGAAGGAAGTCCAGTTTCAGGGACTGTAATAGAACCTCCTCATCCTTGAGACCAAGTTGAGTTTATCTTCTGTTATACAACATAAACTTGTTTTTGTTTTTTCCTCATGTTAATCTTAAGAGAAATAAGGCCACTGGCAGATTCCTCCAATGGGAGTGTTTAAAAAGAAATGTATACACCTCATTAATTAAATTAGAGAAGCATTTGTAGGCCACTAAGAGACGATCGCTTAAATGTTTCTGTTTGAAGCAGCGGTTCGATAAGTTCATGTATTACCATTTCATCCTTTTGAATGCCGAAAGAAACAACAAAAACGTTAATTAGGGTGGTCAGACCCCCTTAAACCCCCCTCATCCCTACCGGTTTTTTTTTTCCCTACAGGATGTGTTGTTCACTCCAAGCTCACCTGAAACAGTCAGGTTGCATCATGATTTGTCAAAGCGGCATGTGTTAGCACGGCTGCTCTTGTGTGTTTGTGTGATTTCGAAGCCTTGATCTGCAGAAAGCGCAGTACGTTGCTGGAGTTTGTCCTGAGGGAGGCTGCTCTCATGAGAGACCCCATGCTGATGAGTCTCACCATGGAGACAGAACGATTTCTCTACCTCACATTTTATTTCCAATGTTCTCATTCCATATTCCCTCTGAGAGCTTTTGACCATGTCTAGACAGCGTTTTCTGTGTGAGTTAAGCTTTGCTTTTTATCATTCTTCCCCTGCAGTTCTTTAGGATGGGATGCATACGTCGCTGACAAAACCCACAAACCAGTGCAGTGCTTTTTGAGGTTAAACATGTTTAATTCTGATTTTTTATTTATAAAGTCAGTGTGAATTGACTTTAAATTCCTGATCTTCTTCTTGTTTTAATGTGTGTGTGAGTGTGTGTGTGTGTGTGTGTGTGTGTGTGTTGTGTGTGTTGTGTGTGTGCGTTTTTGTGACAAATGAGGACATACATTTGTGTAATGACAAAGGCAAGACATAGGTATTACAAGGAGAAGGTGACTTTTCAGGACATTACCCCATGTCCCCACTTTTCAAAACGCTTATAAATCACACAGAATGGAGTGTATTGAAAATCTGAAAAAGCACAAAGTCTCCTGTAAGGGGTAGGGTTAGGGGTAGGGTTGGTGTAGGGCAATAGAATATACGGTCTGTACAGTATAAAAAACATTACGCCTATGGGATTTTTCCCACTTTTCACAAAAACAAACCTTTGTGTGTGTGTGTGTGTGTGTGTGTGTGTGTGTGTGTGTGTGTGTGTGTGTGTGTGTGTGTGTGTGTTTGTGTGTGTGTGTGT
>NW_015505338.1:1446197-1459225 GCF_001515645.1 Sinocyclocheilus grahami | reverse complement strand
AATAGCACATACAGTTTGTACAGTATAAAAACCATTACGCCTTTCCCACTTTCCCACTTTTCACAAAAACAAACCTTTGTGTGTGTGTGTGTGTGTGTGTGTGTGTGTGTGTGTGTGTGTGTGTGTGTGTTTGTGTGTGTGTGTGTCTTTCATCAAAATGTAGTGATGTCACCAAGCCCTGCATTTTTTTTAAATCAATAAATACATAAATTACATTTACAGTTTGTTCAAAACATCTTGTTACAGGAATACAATTGGTTGCAAATAGTTGACATGAGTGGATAGATATTTTGTTGTTGTTGTTTATTTCGGGGATTTAGTTATTGATTTATTTGTTTGTTTGTTCGTTCATTAATTAATTTATTTAATTCAATGTACATATAACATCTATGTAATTATGTCTCAATGGATTTTAGCTAATGCTTAATTAAATTAATGCAATCAGTTGATCACTCTGTAATAATGTTTCCAACTGATAAAATCTACCAATTTTGAAATAATTTCCTGCACTATGTATATTATTGAGATAAAATATTTTTGTGATATTTAAAAAGAAAAGAAAAAAAAACGATTTTTCCCACAAAAAATGTTAATGTAAAAAAATTATTTATTATTGTTATTATTATTATTATTATTGTTGTTGTTGTTGATGATGCTATTATTATTATTGTTATGATTATTTACATAATAAATATTATGTTCCTTATGATATGACAAAAATATTATTATGTATATATTTTTTCTTTTACCTTAACATTATTTTTAAGGAATTTGATATGTGTTCATTGGTGCTAACCCATTCCTATATAATTACTGAAATGATTAATATGATCACAGATTATATGTTTGACTAACTACATCGTGATTTCAAATCTTGAAAAATAAACCAAAAAAGCATCATATTATATAAATGGCAGCAGCCGGGGAAAGCTGGCCAAATGATTATTCACACAGCACCCACAGAGCTGCGTCTCTCTCTCTCTCTCTCTCCACCCACTCCTCATGCTTTTGACAGGCTGCTAATGGTGCCTCTGCCTCCCTCTCAAAAGCTGTCTGACCCTGGAGTGGGCCACAGATTCGCTCCAAAATTATATCACGCCTGGTCAAGTCTGAAAAGAGGAACGTACTGTACACAACTGTTTTTAGTTACAAGAACTTTCCAAATGATTGAAGTTTGTCTCGTCAACGTTAAACGCTGTTCACAATCCAGTTTAGTCTGTAATGGGACATATTTCACATTGACTTTAAGGATGCTGTGCAAAATATCTGTCCTGAATATTCACATTTTCACACTTTCTCTGTCCCTCTGTTTAAAGGTCCTCAGCGCGCTCTCTCTCTCTCTCTCTTTTTCCATCCGTCTGTCACATGCTTCTGCAGTTGCACACACACGCATGACAAACATATTCAGAGACACTCGCACATTCGTGTCAAATCCAACTGTAAGCATCTGCACCGCCGGCTGCAGTCTGTCTGTGTGTTATTCTGCTGTGAGCTGCTCCATCCACACCAGCGCTGCAAATAGCGTATGGTGTTTTGTGTTGGAACAAGAAGTGAAAAGAAATGAGTAAAAACAGTGGAAAATGGACATAATGATAATTATAATAATTATGATTATGATGATGATGATGATAATAATAATGTTGGTGGTGGTGTTAAAAACAATTATTATTATTGATGTTATTATCAAAAAGGCAAAAAATCAATCCACAATTTAATTTTACTTAGGTTTTTACATTATTATTATTATTAGTAGTAGTAGTAGTAGTAGTAGTAGTACTTTATGACAATTAATTATTTATAATAATTACAAAATTAATTATTTAATATAAGAATAAAACAAGAATATAAGAATAAAACAAGAAAATAAGAATAAAACTAAAAATATTATTATTGTTGTTGTTAAAACAACAACAATTATTATTATTATTATTATTGTTGTTGTTGTTGATGATGTTATCATTAGAAAGAAAAATAAATATTGATGATTTCCCTAGAAATGTATTTGTTTGTTTAATCAAAATAATCAAACAAATTGTTATTTGAAAGCAACGGCTACTACTACTACTACTAATAATATCATTAATGTTGTTGTTGTTAAAAACAACAATTATTATTATTGATGTTATTATTATTAGAAGGGAAAAAATAAATCTGATTTTATTTTTACTTTGAAATTTTTTGTTATTTATTTGTTAGTTAGTTAGATTAACATTTGCTGTTTCTTAACTGGTTATTTTAAAAATATATATTTAAAAATGAAAATTGAAAAACAATTGTTATTATTTAACGAAAATACAAATAATAAAATAAAATGTTAAAAACTACTACTACTATTTATTATTATTATTATTAGTAGTAGTAGTAGTAGTAGTAGTATTTATTTATTTATTTACTCACTTATTTACTTGCTTACTTATTCACTTACTTAGAATACTATGTTCTTAATTGTGGAGGTTTTTGTCTTGAACATCTACGGAAGTTCTAAGCGGCCAGCGAGAAAACAACTCTCGTTATGTCGATATAACAAGAAAATAAGTCGTTAAAACGAGAAAACAAGAAGGAAAAAAAAAATAATGCATGGCCGCTTAGAACTTCCGTACACATCAGCAAGTCTTTGTGCAACTTGTAATTTGACTGTTTCTTAGTTTCCATTTTTCCCTTTTCTTTTCACAAATATTGACTTCAAGTTCTGCTTTAAAAGATGCAAACTGAACTCTTTATTATCATACATTCCGTTAATTGCATTAAGCAATTAAATTATGCGACTCACATTGTGATCAAAGGTTTCTCTTCCTTTCTCTCATCTGTCAATGCCTGTCATTGAGTCTTTCTTTCCAAACAGACTTACTTCTTTGAAATGCATTTGGGTGACAAGTTGCACGCAAACTGAATGGTCAGTTATCTGCTAGTCAACATCAAAACCTCTATCATCCAAACAACAAGTTTTCCATCAAAACGCCACCAATCATTTCGTTCTGAAATAGCTGCAGCCCATATTGTCAGTCAGTGTGAATCTGCCATTATCTTACAAAGCCGTGGAGTTCTTCAGTGATTGATTAAAATGCATGACAGCTGCTTTAGTCTCTATTCAAACACAGAGGAATCATTCAGCTTTGAAGGTGCCTTTAATATTTGAACTTGTTAATTGCATTTAGCCACAGATTCCCAGCAGTTAATTTCTCGTGCAGAAACCCTCGGCTGTTTTAATTTTAATCCATTCCCTGAACATGTTTCTTTATGATATAAAGATCATACATCAACCCGAAAGCCTATCAGCCTTTACACACTCCAAAAGCTAAGTATGTTATTACCGTGAGCTAGCGAGCGCTACACAATAGGATCTGAACAATCGGCGAGTGCTTTGAATGGGAATAATTGCACGGCTGATGTTGGAGGAGTTTAATGAATACCTGTCAGCGTCTCCTCCGGGGAAGAGGGTTGCTGGTTTCTGGCGACCTGATTGGTTGCTCTGGATCGAGGCGTTCCTTCAGGACAGACACACGTGATGAGCACGTGATTTTCGCCGTGGGAATTAGCAAGGTATTTGTAATGCAACATTGGTTGTGTGCTATTGTAAGAAGAAACAAGAAAATAATAATAATAATAATTAGGGCTGGGTATCGAGTTTGATACTTTTTAGGCACCGACTGAATTGCCTCGATACCATCGAGTATCGAAAAACGTCTCGTCGTTCGGTACCAAATTTCGATACCTAAGGGCTTAATCTCATCAGCGTCAGTGAGCCAATAAGTCTGCAGCACTAGGTGTGTTCGACTAGAAGCGACACGGTGCAGATCGATCAGTGTTTAACATCCGCGAGAGTGATTCGAAAGCGCACGGAGCAGTCTGCTCTCTATAGCTCTTGTGGTACTGTAATACACCGATCGGTCTGCACAGTCAGTCCGCGTCAAGTCGAACACACCTACTAGTTAACACCGGTTACACTCGGAGATGTGGCGCACACGTGAGGCTGTAGTGCGAATGCGTCCCAGCCCCCTTAGATGTAAAAGCCCGTTCACACTAAGAACGATAACTATAAAGATAACTATAAAGATAATGATATTAGCGTCCGCACCAGCGAACGATATCGTCTGTTTATTCTAAGCGCACGCGCGTCTGCCGCTTTAAATTCTGAGCTTGTTACAGCAGGATGGATTCTGATTGGCTGTCAGTGTTTTATCGTTCATCAGCTGGAAAAAAATCGTTTTGAAAGTGATCACAACGATATCGTTCCTCTGTATCGTTATCGTTATAGTTGTGGTATGAACTATGCTATTCTTTAATATTGAGAACGATTTTTAGAACTATATCGTTATCGTTATCTTTATAGTTATCGTGCTTGGTGTGAATGGGCCTTTAGGCTACATTTACACTGGTGCGTTTGTTTTAAAATGAAAACGATCCTCGTCATACTGGCGTTTCCACTGTGTTTCAAGCCGGCTTTCCACTATCTCCGACAAGCGACAAGCGACAAGCGACAGACCGGTCATTCAGTCATTCACGGGAGCTGCGTGGAGTTCCGATCATATGCAGATGTCCGTTCATACTAACGTTACACAGCCGAAAGCGCGCGTTATGTGACCATTCATGCAAACTGTAGCATCATGCTACATAAGACAATAAATAAGATTTATATTCCGCTTTTACTCAAAACTCACTTTAAACCACCATCGAGTGTTTGTAATAAATTCCGATTGCCGTCTAATGTGTGTTTTGGCCATGTAATGCTGCTGAAATGAAATATGTTATTACCTCTGAGTCAGAGCAGCGATCATGGAAGAGAGAACACAAGCAGACAGCGCTGGAAGCTGCTAATGCTCATCAGTAAATCAGTGGAAAATACATAGAAATCATGATTCTGTCTGAGCTATGCGTTTTAAAACGAACACTAACTAGTGTAAATGTAGCCTAACAGATGTGTAAACTGAAGACTATTTCAGCTTTATTAAAACTATTTGCACTGATTTATTGTGTTGGTTACATTTTGTTCCGTTGTGCAGTGGCTCAGGAGATGAGTCTTTGAGTTTGTATAACCAAAGTTTTGTTTTTTTTAGATAATGTAATCTTGTTCAAATTGATTTCATAAAATTGGTATAAAAAAAAGTATCTTTCAGTAACCGGTATCAAAGTCAAGGTATCGGTATCGAAAATTTTTGAATGATACATGGCCCTAATAATAATAATATTAAATTGAGTTAGTTAGTTAGTTTGTTAGTTAGTTCGTTCGTTATTCATTCATTAATTTGTTTGGTTGGTTGATTGTTTCTTTTCTTTTCTTTTCCGCTGTACGAGCAGGGTTTTTATAATGAAATATGTTGTATTGATTTATTTACTTACAACATTTGGTAATGCAATGTTGATTGTGTATAAACTTAAAGTAATAACTAAAATAAAATAGATTTATTAATTATTTAGTTATTTACAATAGGTAGCACAGGTTTTATAATTAAATATGTTGTAAAAAATAAATAAATAAAATGTAAAAACGTATTTATTCATTCTATATTTTTTGCAATAGGAGTTAGCAACCTCAGTTTTGTATCATAAAAATAGTTATAAAATAAAATAAAGTTGTTGTTTTTTTTCATACAATAAAATACCATTGTAAAGGACATATTGCTAGACATCTAATACAAACTAACTCTGTGTTCCTGAGTTAATTGTATGCTGTTTTCTCCATCAGTAATTCCAGTGCCTAAACTTCACATTGGCTCTCTCAGCAGCGTGAAAAACAAAACTGTTATTCAAATTTTGCATAATTTATACATGGAAAGCGAGCAACACATCAACAGCCATTCTATTAGAGTCAGTGAAGTTGTCTGTGATTTTACACACTTTCTCGCTGACTGGACTCCAGTGTTTAGACTATAGACTCGTTCAAATGCCTTTGATTTGCTGTTGTCAGTAATCGTTTGCAATGCTTAATCACTGCACTCAAACACGATGTAGAATATTTGCCCAATATATTTATATATATACACACATATATACACATTTGTTGTGCATGTTCCCTCATAAAGCCTGAATCGCTACCAACAAACTGAAGTCTTGATTCTAGTGCCAGCAGCAGAGATATTTTGTGAAGTGAGGTTTGGTTTGTGTTTGATATGCATGAGGACTGGCTCCTGTGGATCGGATGTGGCATGTGTAGATTTCTCAGCAAGCAGAACTGGCTTGAAATCATGAATTAATATCTAATTAAGCTCTCAAAAATAACATTTCAGAGTTTGCTGGCAATGAGAAAGTCATTAGGGCCTAATTTATTTTTTATTTTTTTTTCAGTGATTACATTGCACCAGCATTTCAATATTTCACTGTGTGGAACATTTGGGAAAAAAAACTAATTTGATATGTAGAAAGAGAGAAAAAAAAATATTGTGTAATTATTTGCTCACACTTATGTTGTTCAAAATTCAATTTGGCTTCCTTTCTTCTATTAAACACAAAATAAGTTTTTATATCAAAAGAGCGGTGTTTTGCAAAATATTCATGCTTCTCTCCTTTCCTTAAAATTAAGAAATCAAAATGCATTAATTCAAAAATAAAGGTGTAAACAAAGTACTTTATTTGTTTTTTTTCCAGTTAAATAAATAAATAAAATGTATTTATTCAAAAGAAGAAAGTTCATGCTGCTTATTTTCCCATAAAATGAAGGAACCAATTATCAGTTTATTAATTCAAAAACAGAAAATTTAAATAAATATGTAAATAAATAAATTGTTTGTATTTTGTATTTATTTTTAAATAACAAATAGATACATTATTTGTTTGTTTGTTTGTTTAAAATAAAGTTCATGCTTTTTTCCCCCCATAAAATGAAGGAATCAATTATCATTTTATTAATTTGAAAATAAAAATGTAAGTAAATAAATATTTATTTATTTATTTATAGAGGTTATACAATAGAGCTTAATATAAATAAATGGAAGCATTTGTGACCTTTTTAAAACTTAAAGGATTAAAAGTTAAAGTATTAAAAATACTACAATTAGAATTGTTTTAAATTGACGATGCCTTATTCTGTGTGGTAATTTGCTCCCGGGGTTTATTTGTATTTTATTTCTTTTAAGTTACCCTGAAGTATTAATTACTTACTGTACTTGTGTCCTTTGTGTGTTTTGTTCTTTTTTCTTTTTTTTTTCTTTTTCTTGGTATTTATGCTGTCATCCAACACTTGTAATGTTATTATTTCAAATAAAAATAAAAAATTCCAAAAAAACAAATACTGCAATTAATATGTCTGAACTTTACAGGGTGTATTTTATTTTGTTTTATTTTATTTTATTATTTTAAGAAAAACTTCAGCTAAATTTAGCTACATTTATAAACATTAATGAATTTAAAAAAAATTACATTTAATTACTTATGTTTTATTTATATTTAACAAAATCTTAGCAATATAATTTATATATTTTATATATGGTTAAATAGCATTTCAGGCATTAATAAAATTTAGTTCAGAATTACATTTGCCAAATTAAAGGTGATTTATTATTTTGTCAGATTTATCAAATTATTGTGATTTATATATATATATATATATATATATATATATATATATATATTTATATATATATAAATTATTTTGATGTTTAAATAAATTTTTAGCATGAATTAATGTTTTAAGTACAGCTGTTTTGATTAAATAAAAGTGCTTTTTATATCTATTTTTATTTTTGACTTCACAAATTGATGATTGATTTAGTTGCATAAAAATTCCGTGACAATTTTGGGACACTATTGACACAGAAATTACACACTTCACCACTTAGGATAATGTTGTTCATTTTTAAATGAAAACCAATTGATGTCTAAAAGTAAAATCTGGGTCTGAAGCAAAATATTTTGCTGTATTTTCTTGTCCAAATGATGAACGTTTTAAATGACAACATTCTCATGTGAACTCAAACTCTTTTTTTCTTCTTCTTCTTCTTCTTCTTCTTCTTCTTCTTCTTCTTCCAGTGAGAAGTTTATGGTGAGACTCAACAAAAATGGTGGCCCAAAAAACCCAGAGAAGGTCGACCGTCTCTGCGCCCTCTTTACGGTGGGACCAACAACTGTTATTGCTACGGCTAAAAAATACAGGACTACATATGAAAATACTCATTTCGGGGGGAAAAAAAGACACTAAGTAGCTTCTCTTTTTTTCCCACAGGACTTAAGCAACAAAGACATGAAGAGAGATCTGTACATTGTGTCCCAGGTCATCAGGACGGGTGAGTATCCCGTCTCATTTTGCCTCTTTCCATTTCTGTCTCATCTTCTGTCCATTTCCTTCATTTGGAGCCAAACGTTGCCACAAGGCATTGCATTTCTGCCAGCAACTGCATCTCTAGCGCTCTTACATAAGTGTGGCACAGCAAGCTCCATTCCAGTTTATAAAGGGACGGGCGACTGGGAATGAGACAAAACTATTCCATTTGATTTTGTTTATCCTTTTTTTATTTATATATTTTATTATATTGGTCCATATAAAAATAATAAAATAGGTGTATGAAAGTAGTCTTTAATAAGAATAACTTATTCTAAATGATTTATTATTCTATTGTCATATTTGACTAGATATTTAAACATTTTCTTCATAAAAAAAAATGTTCTTGATCGTTGAATGCATTTTATATACAAAACTATTTTTGTATATATTTGACTATTTTATCTAATTCAACAATGACTTTAATATACAACACAAAAAAGAGCAAAATATACAAATATGTTAAATACAGTCAGAAGGATAAAAAACATTGAAATACTATAGTTTGAGTTATATTTTCCAGCTACAGCAAAGTGATATAATTTTCCAATAAATTGGCGCAAACATTAATGTAACAGCAGTATAATGGCCACTGATTCACGGGGAAATGTTGCTCTACCTTTGCTAACAAGCTAAAACCTATCATTTGCAGATCCTTGCATTCAAGTCGATGCCTAATTGTCTACTGGACAGGATTTGTGTAATCATGTAGACGGTAGAATGTACACGTCCTCTTCTGACAGTGATTAATAATGCTTCTTTGTTCAGGGCGGATGTTGTTAAACGACTCGAAGAAAGGCCCCCCTCACATCCAGTACCGCCGGCCGTACGGATGCGCAGTGCTGGCCATGAGCGACGTCCTTCAGACCATCTCTGAACTCAAAGAGGAGAAAGACTTTGTGCTCAAAGTTTACACGTAAGCCCCTTCTGTGCACAGTAGAGCCGTTTATCTGTTTGATTTATCAATTAAATCGAAAAGAAAGACTGGGGAACTAAGTTTATTATGAGCTACATTAAACCTTGAGAGAAACATTACATTACATTACATTAAATCGCTCACTCGCCTTATTAAATCTACAGTCTCGACAAAACACTTGAGCGTTGATGGATAAAAACCACTCAGGAATATATTAGCTGCTCTGTTCCAGCGAGAACAGAGAGTTGTTGTGGCCTCCATCAATTGAGATTCGCAAAGCTGAGCGTTGTAAACACAAATTCACGTAAAATTGATGTGAATTTAGCATTGTACGGGATCAGACGGACATATTTGCTTCATGACTGACAGGATGTTTTCTCAAACTCAGATTTGTTTTTGCTTTTTTAATAAATGAAGATTTGCGTGTGAAAACTGCTCTGTCCGTAACCCCATTGCGCTGCCTACCTAGCATTTTAAGCATAGCATGTATCCTTGCATTTAACGCAATCCCAGAATGCATTGCAACAAATCTAGAGAAAATAAATCATCAAAAATTATTGTGAACAGTTCAAGAAAAAAGTCAACTGAATTGCATTCTGTATAGATGCAAAACAGTTATATTTCAGATTTCACCCAATATTTACATGCACGGTGTGTTGTTATGCTTTTTATTACACATTTAGCATAGCAACACGCTAACATCAACTCTGCTGGAATGATTTTGAATGTTCTAATTCAGTGAGTCCGAAGGTTCCATTTCAGTTAGTATGATTTTATATTTCACCCAATATTTGTCTATATGCTGTGTATTATGCTTACTAGAATATTGGCATAGATATGTATACGTCGATGCCTCATTAGCAACTGTTTCTATGGGCCGCTATACATAAGCCGTCCGCCATATTGTAATGGTCAACTTGACATCATTCACCATAGTACACTGCAAAAAATGCTTTTCTTACTTAGATGTTTTGTCTTGTTTAAGAATTTTTAGATATTTTGGTTGGAAACAAGTAAAAAAAATCTAAGTAAGAAAAGCATTTTTTTGCAGTGTAACCAATGAATATTTGAAGATGCCACAATCCTGTACAGCTACGTCTGCGGCGAACCCATAGTATGGTGAGTGACGTCAAGTTGACCGTTCCAAGATGGCAGACGTGTCTACATGCTTGGAGCGGTCGAATGGGGCATCTATACATATCTATGAATATTGCGCTATTAGCATAGCAACATGCTATCTTCAAACTCTATTAGAATTAATGGTAAACATCCTAGTTTAGTCACTCAAAATGTTCTGTTTCAGAGAGTATGTTTTATGTTTTATATTTTACCCAATGTTTATATGCGCTGCAGCTTGATTATTGCGTTATTAGCGTAGCAACATGCTAACATCAAACTCTTTTGGAAAGAATTTTGGACGTTCTAATTCAGTCACTGATGACAATCCAGTTCGGATAGTATGTTTTCATATTTTATATATCATCAAATATTTATATGGGCTGTGTATTGTTATGCTTACTACAGTGCTGTTAGCATAGCAATATGCTAGCGTCATTATTTATTGGAATGATTTGTAAACATTCTAATTCTGTCACTTGTGAGGTTCCATTTCAGTTAGTAAGCTTTTATGTTTTATTTGGCCAATTTTTACAGTAGCTTTATTTTTATGTTTACTATAATATTGCTTTATTAGCATAGCAACATGCTATGTTCAAACTCTATTGGAATTAATATTAAATGTTCTAGTTTAGTCACTTAGAAGGTTCCATTTCAGTTAGTATGCTTCTATTTTTTTATATTTAACTTTTTACCCTTACGAAAATTAACCATGGTTTTACTACAAAAAAAAACATGGTTACTGTAGTTAAACCATGGTAACCACAAATTAACCATAGTTTTGCAATGCTAACTATAGTTTAAGCATGTTATTTGTAGTAAAACTGTATACAATATGCCAAAAAAATTGCTACTTCACTTTTACTATAGTAAAACCATGATTAATTTTCATAAGGCTATATGTGCTCTGTATTTAGTTTACTAGAGTATTATGCTATTAGCATAAAAACATGTTTAGATTAAACTCTATTGGAAAGAATTGTGAATGTTCTAAATTAGTTACTTAAGAGGTTACATTTCAGAAAATGTTTATGATTTGTGAACAATATTTGTCTTTTGTGTACATAGAAAAAGTCTTAGATCTTTGAGTTCAGCTCATGAAAAATGGGGGCAAAAACAAAAGCATTGCTTTTATAATTTTGTTCAGTGTATACATATATATTAAATGTGCTATTACTTAAATAATTGTTTTACTAGCGTAGCAGCATGCTAACATCAATTATTAATCGAATAATTTAGAAATTTTACTTGTGTCACTCATAAGGTTCTATTTCAGTTAGTATGTTTTTATATTTTATTTTTCACTAAATGTTTATATGTGCTATGTATTGTTATGTCCACTAGAGTAATTGCGCTATTAGCATAGCAACATGCTAAACTCAAACACTATTGTAATTAATTGTGAACGTTCAAATCCAGTCACTCATGTGGCTCCATTTTGGTTAGTATGCTGCCTAATAAGGGAGCTGTCAATGTAGGCAGTATACTAGGTTTTTGGAACAGAGCTAATATTTAGCTACATTAGCTGCAGCGTACATTGGCTGTTGTTTAGAACAGAAAAGACATTGTGCGTCATTTGTGCTGTGAAGCTGTCTCTGAATCCTCCCCTGTGTATGGCACGCGTGCTCCAGTCCTCTAGCTATCTCCATCACAGGCTTTCATTACCTCAGTGTGCAGCCATGCAGAAAGCCTCCTCTGTTTTATTGGCTGGGGAACTGACAGAACTGGTAAAGAAAGAGAAATCAAGGAAAGAAAATAAGAGAGGTGTATGTGTGGAGAAAGAGGGGGGAAAAGGCTAGATTTGTTTGGAAACCCCAACCATCAAAATGTGATATTAAGCCTTCAGTGTCTGTGAAACTAGGAGAAATGCAGTAACGTTGAAGTGAAGGTTATGTACTTTGCACACTTGTGCAAAACATTAGTTGTGATGTTGTGGTGAATTAACCTGTGGCTTTGCTCCGTCAATGAAACATATGAATCGTAATGGGCTTTGGAATGAGATAATATTTAGACTACTTTCAAAAGCATAAAAAAGAAAATGGTAACACTTTACAATAAGGTTCATTAGTTAGCTACATTAGGTAACATGAACTAATAATGAACTGCACTTATACAGCGTTTATTAATCTTTGTTTATGTTAATTTAAACATTTACTAATACATTATTAAAATCTTGTTAACATTAGTTAATGCCCTGTGAACTAACATGAACTAACAATGACCATCTGTATTTTTATTAACTAACGTTAGTGAAGATTAGTAAATACAGTAACAAATGTATTGCTCATGGTTAGTTCATGTTAGTTTATACATTAACTAATGTTTAACTAATGAACCTTATTGTAAAGTGTTACCAAGAAAATAAGTAAGTAAATAAATAAATAAATACCAACTGTGTGCATATATATATAGATATAGAAAGACGTCTCTTATGCTCATCTTAGGCTGTATTTATTTAATCAAAAACACAGTAAAAAACAGTACTATTCTGAAATATTATTACAATTGTTTTCTCTTTTAATATATTTTAAAATGCAATTAATTCCTTGATACAATGCTGAATTTTCAGCAGCCAACACTCCAGTCTTCAGTGTCACATGATCCTTCAGCAATCATTCTAATATGCTGATTTGCTGATTATCAATATTTAAAACAGTTGAGTAAATTTTTCCAGGATTCTTTGATGAATAGAAAGATCCAAAGATCAGTATTTATCTGAAATAAAAAGCTTTTGTAACATTATAC